>NC_052131.2:30424233-31024233 GCF_016086655.4 Lepeophtheirus salmonis
CATTTTAATTAATGTTTTGAGTAAAACAACTTATAATTATCTAGAAAAGGCAAACATTTAATAATTAATTGATTCGTGTTGAGATCCTAGATCTTTGCAAGAGTAATATTCCAATATGGTGACAAGCAATTTGGCTGTTTAGAGAAGGATTCCCGACACAATAAGTTTGGGAATGTCAATGACATTCAGATATTTCTACATAATTCTACAGAAGTTAAGAAGTTTGTTTTATATTTTGTAAAACACTTAATCACTTATCAGCTCCGAATAACTATTTATATGTAATAACAAAGTAGAATATGCATTGTAGAGCAAAATATCAAGAAAAGAGAAGCACATTATCTTTACCAGTCTAGAATCATGTTCCACTTGTTTTCCGATGCCAAGTGACTCAGTAGGCATGAAGCAATCAGGCGAGAGCTTGAACTGTCCAGCTTATATAATTATCCGTATTAACTGCATATCACGAAGTCCACCTTATAAATGGAATTGATTTAAATGGGATAGGGATGAGTGATTTCTGCGTTATATACATCCAGGAAACTGAAAGACCCTTATTAATGGAATTATTTTCTTAGAGTAGGAGACGAAACAGAGTTGACTTTCAATAATTTCAAAGAAGGAGCTGGGGGGTGGAGGATGAGAACTCTCCCTGCTCCTTACTGGTTATCCAGTTGATTATTCTGTCGTTTAATGGAATCCTTAGTTCTTATATGTAGAAGTATACGACGATTCCGTGGAAGATCTGAAGGAATTTATGTAAAGGAACAATTATTAACGAGATCAGAAATCAATAGTCACCTTGTTATAAAGAGGTAGTTGCACAATGAACGAACTTTCCATTAAAGGTGATGAGATCCACGGAGTGAAACACTTATTCATTGGATCTAGCCTTAAGAATCGAGATCCCTTGACTAGAGCATCACATTGAAGAGAGTTATATCATCCACCACCTTGATAAATTCTCAATTCCCGTTGTTATATTAATATTATTGTTTTAATTTTTGAGTGAATACAAAGTATGTGACGTCACTCAGCCAAGCCAATCAGAATGCAGACGCTAACCGGCACACCTACATTATCCACTACCTTTGCCCCACCCCTTCCCTCTTTTATTTACACTGATTGGTGCCTAAAACCACCTTTCCACATCCATAAGAAGCTCTTAGCTATTTGGAATTCCGATAGAACTGTATCACCCTGGCGACGTAAAAAAATCATTGGAAAACAATGCAATTGCACACACACATACATTTTAAATCAGTACTTGTATCATTTTTGAATGTCTGAGATGTTTCATCATTTCACTGCATTCATGTATGTAGTGTATCAACAGCGGAACTAATCCGTCAATCATAATCAACTCTCCCCCCTCCGATATGTTAAACAATCATTGAACAAATATCAAGAAAAGAAGGCATTTCCCCCTCCTGTATATATAATTACAGGGTGGACACGAAATACTATAAAAATTAAACTTATATAAATCATAGAGGTTTAGAAATATAATTGTAAAAATTTCCTAATAAATAATAGTGTTTGTTTAAAGCCTTTTTTTGGTGTGCTTTCATTTACGAGAAAAAAGGGAGTCAACAGAAGCAATAAATCCCTCTGTTTGTTAATGTATGACACGCGTCCCATTATTGTTTTTTTAGGGATGATAAAGTTTTTCTGTGGAGGTATTTTCAAATCACAAAATTTTGATCAAAAGAGGATCTGATTTGTCCTATAGGATCTATTGAAAGGAGAAATCAGTGTCAGTTATGATATAAGGTGCTATTAGCCGGCCCTGTAAGACGTTTATAATCTTTGTGCTCTCAGGGTTCAAAATTAACAAAATTGATTACGTGTGCACTATTCTTCAGAAAGGTTTCTATTGATGGGTGTAGTATATTTACATTAATAATATGTATATATTATAGTTGTATTATCGGAATGTTATGTTAATTCACTATTACCCAACCTATTTTGTATGTATATATTAGTTATGTTAATATAGATATATATAGAATATCACAATGGGCCAATTCCCACTTAAGGAAAGACACTTATAACTTTCAGCAAGATGCTCCCTCTAACACGTCCAATATGATGCCAAAATGCTGTGACACTCTTTTTCCTATCTTTTTTTGCAAACAACTTTTAGCCTCCATCCAGTTTGTATTTGAATCTGATATATTTTAGAATATACTCCATTTTGTAGGACAAGACTGCATAAAGCCCCATTCAAATTTGGATCTGCTGAAAGCTTTCCTAATTAGAGATTGGGACAACGTTCCCATGGAGGTTTTTTCAAACCACAAATGACAAATTTTTTTTTGTCACCTATTAATATGGTATATGAGTAGTGTTCATACAAAATTTTAGGTGTCTAGTAATATAGATAAAAAGTTATACGCGATTGTTCATTTTAGAGTATTCAAGGTCCACCCTGTACTTAGGTCAATTATAGGCTTTACATTCAAATTTCGGGGACAAATAGATATACCCAAGAATATTAACTCTAGTTTACAATTTTTTTTAAATTTATGAAACTGTTTTAATAGTTCCGATATGGTCTTTCAAATCCATCCATTTTTAATTATTTTATGATGACAATATATTTTTGCTACTTCAAGTGCAATTTGCAGTACTTCCAAAGGATTAAAAGATCAATACTTAAATTTGATCCTCTGATTACAAATATGGCCTTAATTTTTTATTATTATCCTCAGGGCCTTAAAAAATGTTCCATTTTACGCTGTTTTTAAGATTCAAATTGTTTTTAAGTGCTTGGTGTTAAAGATATGAATAAATTATAGGAATATCTTTCAATACCCAATGTTAAAAATTTTCAAACAATTTTAATACTGTATACATCATGTTAGAGCTTGAGTTATCTCTGCTTAAAGTTTAAAACGGTTGTTTTTTCTTCAGAGGCTCATAGCTCCAAGAAGAATATTTCCAATAAGTGTACAAATATTTTATTTGACGGCTGAAGGTCAGAAGAATATATATCGTTGTAAGGCCATGACGATATATCAAGGATATGGTGCTCAACGTGGGCTTTCTTCAGAATTTTCTAATGCGATAATTGTATTAAATTCAAATGAATTTTGCCAGGTTGGGAATCTGGACTACTGAGCCTCCGAAGTAATCATTTCTATCATATGATTGGAGACACTCAATCTGAAGTAATTTTTTTCCATGAGTACTAGCACTTCGTTTTACGAGTTCTCAATTTAGTTTCATTATTGTCCAACCAGAATAATTTTGAAACATGATAAATCAAAATGTCAAACTTTTGTTGTATTTCTAATACTTATTTGAGGGAGAATCCTCCTGTAAGTTAGATAGTAGATATGTTAATTACTGGCGGTTCTTTTTTCTTCAAAACAGTTGAAAATAAATATTGGTTTGATAAGAAAACGTTATGTAGTATTTCTAAAATACTACAGATACGGCCAGAAAGCAAGAGACAGGAGAAAGAGCCTTCCATAATGAATACTTTGTTGGAGATACAATCATAAACTAACTAAATATAATTATAAGGGATTAAAAGGTACAAGTAAGCACTAGAATGGACACTCAGTAGATTGCAAATCCTCGCTTATGGTGATTTTTCTTCAACTTGACTTTTTGTTAATTGAAGTGTCTTTATTAAAACTACATAAAGATACCAGTTTGAGCTCTGTACCCCAATATGTATCAAAGTTAGGCACGATTATATGTTTATAACGTTTTGTGTTTAACTCTCAAAATGCAAAATAGCCTTTTACTGTGACCATATATAATGTTCGTACCAAGTTAGATCAAAATCGAACTTTTGTCGTAATCCTGGTGAGTAGAAGACAAACAAACAGAGACAAATATATAATCTCCATTCAACTTTCTTAGCGGAGGTAATTTAAGGTAAAATTTACATTAATGACTATAACGATGCCCTACTTTGTTGGAGGCAATAATACTTGATATGTTGTTATTGATTTAATATTACCATAGAATAAATTTTATGTACGACCCATAAAATTAATTCATTTTATGATATACAAAACATATACCAAATTTTAATTAAATTTAACTATGTTTTTTTTTAAATTTTGACTTTAAATTATCATTTGTGATTTATCTATTTTCCAAATCATAAAATTATTCAAGCCATGATTTAAATTGGTTTTCGAACTATGTCAATATTTTTCTATGGGTCTGAAACATTGCAAAGCATATTTTTACATATGGGGACAACTTTTCACAAGGAGCAGCCATTCACAAATATAATCATATAAATATATATTTATTAGTTTGTTTTGGCTGTTATCAGAGATAACAGCCAAAAACAGTCAAACAGATCAGTCTGAAATTTAGCAAGTAGAGTATAAAATAAACAAAAATATTCTTATATTATTTTTTGAGCCTTCATGGTCATTAATATGCTGTTTTTGAGAGAAATAAAACCTCTTTCTTTATCTCTCTCCTTCTCTCTGTCTCTTTCTACATCCGTCTCTCTGTCTTTTTTCTTTTACCTTCATTCTTTGTTTCTATTCCCTTCTATTCATCCCTACAACGCGTGCACTCTCTTCTAGTATATAATAAAATTGATAACCATTTTAATGTATAGCAAATATTAATAAAATAGTTTTTTTTTTTTTGATGAATACATTCATTATTTTAGGCCCCTGACGTACAGCGCTATCTCAGTGATTATTTTAATTCGCATCGTTTACATCTCACGCTCCATTTGGACAAGGTGGAAATCCTTTATAATTGGAGAAAAACCTGCAGTAAAACTTATATAATTATGACCATTGCTCACTCAAGATCAGAAAATTTCGCATTAAAATGACTGATTAGCGTAATGCTAAGACACTAACAAATTATATAGTTTTAGTAAAATAAAGTTGAAATTATGTTTATATTTGTATGTGGGACGAGTATAGTTTTGAGCGGGCAAATTATTACAAGATTTTGCTGGCCAAACGCTGATGTATATATCACTCTTGTTCAAGTACACGATAACAAACTTTCCGCAGGTGAGTTTTACATGTGAGTGTTCCCATGAAAGACGGAGAGTATATTAATGAAGCAAAGTGCCCTTAATTGTATGTCTGTTCGTTCGTTAAATCCTAATAATTCCTAGCAAGGACGTTTACTCCCACTAGAATTAAATTTTATAATCTTCAAATCTCAACAATTCTTCATGTAAGAATGAGTTTAAATCAGAGAATTTCTTTATTTCTAAATAGAGAATTGCTATGTTTTGAAGATTATAACATTCAAAGTTCTTAAGAACATATCCCCTATTTAGTTATTGTGTTATATACGTACGATAACCGTGCGTATTCACCTTAATGCCATAATCAATTAATTTATAGAAAGACAAGGATTCCCAACAAGAAATATGTAAGCAGATAGTAAAAGCATAGGAGCAGGATCCATCCACGGCTCCATCATGGTTCACTCACGCAATATATTATGTGAATACCAAATTTAATTCATTTCTTACTTCTATGAAATATAATATCAAAAAAATAATATTTTTCTTGGGAAAAGATCATATTTTTCTTACAGATAAAATATTCTATTGTATTAATCTATTTAATTTGTATAATATAGTCATAGGACTTCAAAAAAAAGTTGAATTTAATCATAAGACGGGAGGGTATAGAAAGAAATAAAAAATATCAAAGAATTTTTTTTTCTTTTCTTACATTGAAATGAAATAATATTCTTGAAACATTTATAAAATATGAATAAAAAAAACTGTTTAAATATTCAATCATTCTTTATTCTTGAATGAATAACATATTAAAAAGTTATAGTGGTATGCTGTATAAATACAGGGTGATGCTGGCTCTGCTCAGTGTTCATCTCATAAACTCACAGTGTTATTGACATGGATGAAATTTATATGATTTGCCGTAAAGTTAAAATAAAAGAAACAGAAAATCAAAATGGCTACCTTGACAATTTGAAGAATATTTTGGAGAAACCCAGCTTAGCAGTCATGACGTTTCATTAGATCAGCTACAAGCAGCTGTAATAATAGAAAAATAGAACAAATTAGGTCATACGTAGGGAAATCATCCTTTGTCCCTGGTATCCAACAAGGTATTATAACTCTGGATGCAAATCTAGTGTATTTTTAGCTCACACGTTTTTTGGGAATTGGTAATCTGCAGAATGCATTTTCTTTTCATCAGCTTTTGTCATTATCATTTAACTCTTGAGTAGTGAACTTTTGTTTCTACCACGTTCAATTTATAGAAAAAAACCTAATTGAACATTTGAGGATTTGTTGGAGACTTATAATTCTAAGTCCTTGTTGAGCTCTGAGTAGAATTGAGGATCGACATTAGAGTAATCATTTCCATTGCCCATGTTTCTTTTCTTTTCTCCCCTCCTCCATTATCACAGCTGATTGTAGCTATCTAATAAAACATCAGGACAGATAAACTGCTCTCCGCCAAAACATTTTTCAAATTGACAGGTTTACCATGTTGCTTTTCGCTTTCTTTTTTTAAATATGCCCAAAATACACACGATTTACAATCATAATTTGGCAATACATCCTTTGGCTTATTCACTGTCATTTATGAGGCAAGCAAATCGGGTTCGTATATTTCAATGATAGCTAGAAAAGGAATGTCACTTCTCAGAAATTAATTTATAATGATAGCAGCTTAGGAAAAGAAAATTCACTCTATAGCTTGCCAAGTCTAAAAAACAGACGTGCTAAAAAACCGATGAGTTGAGGTGTTTTTTTTTGTAAGAGTGTGGGAAGAAGGGTGGGAGTGAAACATATGCTACACCTGAATTGAGACCCTTCCTAATATCAGCTGCCTATTAAAGCAAAAATGAATTATTGTTTTAAATGGATATTCTTCTTACATTAAAATAGCATTAGTGCGGGGAAAATATTGTAATTATATCGTAATATATACATATATTTTATAATGCATTTTTAAATTAATTTATACCAAAGATAGGGGAGAATTCTTCTTTTAGAGGGAGATTTTAAGACAAACATGAATGCACAAAGAAGAAGAAAGAGCATACGCATCAACTGTTTTTCCTTTTCGAATCGCTATACTTAGTTTTTTCTTTATACTCATCCCCTCTTTACCGATTAGTATCACTGGTGATAAAGATACAAATGAAAAAAATGATGGTGCGACGTAGTTCAACGGACTCACTATAAGTTATTCTCTTGAACTCAATGTGCGTAGGTTCGATACAAGGTTGCGCATAGAACAGAACGTAAACATGATGTATATGAACTTCAAAAACAATTCCTAAGTCAAGTTAAGTAACTGTTCTACTATAATGTTTATACCTACTTGAAAATTATATTAAAAATAAAAGCCAAAAATTAACGTAGTCACTATGGCAATTTAAAGAAGGCTTGGGAGAAAGGCAGGTTTAATTATGACGTTTAATTAAACTATGCTATGATATGAAATAAATAAACACAAACCCCACTCCGTATCTAGCAATGATATACCTAGGCCGGAATTACAGCGATGTCGATTAGGGTTATTCTTTGTCTATCACAGTGATTCCTGTATACTTTTATGTTCCCTCTTCAAGAATTAAATAATAGTAACAACAGTATTGAAAAACAATACACATATATTCAGGTAGAAAGTCATTTTATTTTCATATATAGTAGTTTCTAGGAGGTTTCTTTTGAGGATGTTGAACTTTTATCAAATTTTCGTACTCATGTCCCATTTCTTCCGAATGAAACATGAAGAAAATAATAAACCAATCCATTTTTCTCCTGACTCTAGGTTTTTCTTTTTTCCTAATAAAAAAGTATTTCTGTGCGGCCTTTCTATCAAATGTCGTTTTTTTAAATACAAAAGAATATTTTATGTTGCTTTTAAAATGACCTATTTTAAAGGAAATACCAAGACTTTTTTGGCATTTTTTTAATACATTGCTTCCGTATTTAACTTAAACACTTAAGTAAGTTTTTTTTTCCATTAAAAGAAAATAAAAAGTAATTTTATTTATCAATTTTGATGTTAAAATATCATCCCATTTTTCGTCTGAAATATAAAATGACTTTTTTTTAGGGTTGACATTTCAATTTTTTTTTACAATGACAACAATAATAGTACCAAACTTTCCGATATCCCATTTTTCTGGCTCAAAAAACACAAAATAACCAATTAAAAAAGAATATTTTAAATTATATATTTAATTCTTGTAGTACATGGGGAACTGATTACGAATTTGTAATAGGCATATTTGTATTGGGGTTCATCTCCTGGCCTCTAAAATATGAATTACTTGTTACAATTAGTTATATATGTCACTTAATAGGGAATCAGTGTTGTTTACTCTTATAATTTTGTCAACCTAAATGCCACCTTGCAGCAAAGTAATACAACTCCCTGAATGAAAGTATTATTTCATAAGTAATATAGGTGTATATTACTCACATAGAGGATGCTGTAAAAATTATTCTTAGCATGCCCAATTTATTAAAGAATTAGCTTAAACAACAAGCTGCGGACTGTCACACCACGTAGCGAATATATATTTTTTTCTTTAAAAACAATCTAAAATTGTAAATTGTTACTAGATTAAGGTCAGACAACAAAAAAATGGCTGGGCTAGCATAGCAGATTTACTCTCTTTTTATTTCTGGTGACGTCATTGGGATGCCTCTGGGATATGAATACAACATTAATTAAAAAAATTAAAATTAGTGGTTACTCGATATTTCTTAAGCGATATTTTACTAAATATAATGCCAAAATTAAGCTTCTAAATTTCATGAATTATTAAGACATAGACGTAACACATATTAATAAATAATATGTTTTAAGATTTGTGATCCTTCATATATTATATTTAATTTAATTAGGTAAATAAAACTTAAAGAGGCTGTGCAGTGGTTTTTTGTAAAATCCCAAGAGGAGTTTCATCAGCCGATTACCGAAAGACCTTGCAAGAAGGAAGGCTTGGATTGTGTCTTGTTAAAGAAAAGATAAATTCAATTATGATGAAACCAGAATTTGTGCTTTGCATTTTGATTCTTATTATTTGACAATTTATTAAAATTAAGTAAAATTCGCTTAAGAAATATAGAGTAATCACTTTTATGGTAATGCTATCATTTATTTAAATTTTTATTTTTTAAATTTATGTAGTATTAATAACCAAGACTCGTTTCAATGACGTCACCAGAAATAGAAAAATGGATAGATTTATCTAATAAATAAAAAATAAGGGGTTATAAATTTATACTTCATAGGAATCGGAGCATATTTTTTCCCTTAACTGTTATCATTAGTCTTTAATTTCGAAGGAGAGAATGTCTAGTTATAATGTGTTTTTGAAAGATGGAAATGAATACTGAGGATTTGTTGGGGATTTATAAGTAGTGATGTAACTCGTGTGTATTTTTTAGCTGGCCCGCTTTTTTGTTAATATGAAGAATGCATTTTCTTTTCCTCCAAAATGTGATTAAAAAAAGGTTTTAAAGGACAAACCTTCAACGGTTGAAGATTTTAACGGTAATTTTTGTGTTTTATGACTTTAATAACAAATAACTAGAAGACAAAGTGCAAATCTCACCCTATAGCCATTTATAAAAAATTTGATTATAAACCATTTTTATTAAAACCACATAGGTACACCAATTTGAGCTCTGTAGCTCAAAATGTTCCAAAGTTTTACCTTTGATTTTGACCTCTCCAAATTTATTGGCCTCTTACTCTGACCAAATACAATTTTCAAACACAGTTAGATCAAAATCAATATGTGACTTTTTACGTAAACCAATAGACAAACACACTAACAATCAAACAGAAGCAAAACATAATCTCCATTCAGCTTCGTTGGTTGATAAATAAATGTGATTTTCAGACATCGGAAAAGTATTCTGTTGCATAGTTTAATCTGTACGTCCAGTAGAACTAGAATTCAAATAGAAATCAAAAAGATTGAAAAAAAGATCAATATTCACATCGAAGAAATATCGAAGACCAGATAATGCCGAGCCTCTTGCAAATGCATGGATGACTGAGTTAAAATTCTTTCCACAGTCCTTACAGGAAGAGTTGAAGTAAATACAGCCCGTCGAAATTTGGAAATGAGACGTAAAGTACTCGTTTGCCTACTTTCTTTTTGGAATGCCTCAAGGGCAGAAAATGTGACCCACGAAACTAGGGATATCTGCTTTACTTTAGTTAGCGCTAAAGCTGCCTCACTTCTGAGTGTCCAATAAGCTTTCACTCTCTGAAGAAAATTGTCATTGCATCTGCAGCAAGATACGTAGCCTTGCCCTTAATGAACCCCCGTTACGAGGATAGAGAATGCAAATACGACGCAGACATTGTTCTATTTTCTCCACAATGGTCATGCAAGTTCTACTCAACCCTTAAATGATTAGTAAAAAGATACCTGATGATGTGGACAAGAACATTGAAGAAATAGTTTTTGTGTGCTTGTCTGTTTTAATTTTATCATTTAATTTTTTTTATTTACTCATATTTTGTAGTGATAGAAATTAGTATAATTATATATAGACTGTAAAAAACATAGGATGTTAATATTGAAGGGTTGGGCTTTGATCTAGGGTGTTCATTATAAACCATAACGTTTATTTATGATTAATTTTATCGCAATCCCTCTTGATGTATTTTATTGTTATTTTAATCTTTATGTTATTGTATCAAATTTTAAAGGCAAAAAAAAAAAAAATTGGTAATGTAAAATTTTGTATACATTAGTAATCCATGGTAGAGGGGTTGGATGTCACCATCGCTGCATACGCCATGCATAAATACTTTTGAAACACACAGTACTCGTACAAACTTCACAGAAATGATAAATAATTACTATAACACGCTATTGCACTCATTAATTTATTGTCGAGAGCCTGTAATTTATCCATAGTAGTTTCGCATTTTCACATTAACAAAATGCTGAATGAGGGAGGGAGTGAAATTTTATAATGGGGCAGTAACGATAACAATAATAAATATTAATTATAGCTCAAAAATAACGTTAATAATTATTCATTTCCTTGTGACGTAGTCTTGTGATTCGGTTCTCAAACTCAAAACTGGTCCAAAACAAAATTATTAGGAAATAAAGTGACGAAATACGACCGTTAGCTTGAAGGGATTTCCTTAGCTTTTAGAAAAAAATCCCTTTGCAAGATGTCGCTTTTGTGATATCACAGATGACATTAATTTATAATATTTTTCCCAATTTGGGTTTTCGAGATTTTTCAATTTGAATTTTTTGAGTTAAATTTTGGGCGTGAAAAAACAAAACAATAATTCATTTAAAATCTCTATTATTTACCTATTTATATTTGGATAAAATCGTGGACTTGGCTTTAAATCAATCTGGGTTACTTTAGGGTGAATATTTTGAAAATATAAGTTGCGTTATTAAAAGTAGAGACTATTCCGGACACTAAACAATAAAAAAAAACTTTGAACAATCAACTGTTGTCAGCAAAGAGGGGAAAAGGCAAAGGGTGTGAGGTTTTATCCTCGGCCAATTCAGTGTCGAGAAGATTATGAAGGTCATAGGGGCCTTCCGGAGTCTTATTTACAAGATTGAACGCATTAAAACAATGAGAGGCCCCTTGGCAGTTGTAGATACTAGAAATTGGGATATGGAGGACGTGGACACCGTGATTACCAGAAGTTCAAGTTGATGAGGCAGGATGCGAAGGCTCTTAATGTCAGGGGTTGGACTGCGAGGTGTATGTGAATGACCTCTTATGTAAAACTACATCACTAAATGCTTTCAACAGGAAATAAGACCAACTGGGTAAAGAGGGGGCAGATGTCAGTTTGACCACTCTCTTTGTTCGTGATCAAAAAGTCCTCAATTTTACTTCGCAGAGTGTATTTTTTTCCTTTTTTTATATTAAATCATAAGTGACGTAAATAGTTTGGAGCTTTTTTTTCGGTTTTATTTTCGAAATAAAATTAACATAGTTATGATTATTTGATTTATATCAAATATGTACCAATTTGTTATATAACTTTTCCCCATTTTGAAGGCAATTTCATAATTCCGTGATTGAAGAAGTCTTAGTCCCAATTTGTAAAAACTTTACCAGCTCATTTTCACAGCCTCTCTTAAGGCCATTTTTGTACCATTAAGAAATTTTTTCAAATGTTTGAAAAAGTGATAATCTCTAGGTCTGGATATATGGCGGTTGTGGTAGAACCTCCCACCCGTCTCTCGGAGTTTCTTTCGTATCGTTAAAGATGTGTTTAGCCTGGTTGTCTCATGATGGAATACAACTCCTTTCAGGACCAAGGTCAACTTTTCTAACTTTTCTGAGTCAGCTAATATGCATTCTCCTCGCAATTTTTTTTCTTACAAAAATATAAACTCTACCAATGAGTTTCTTGACTCTACATATAATATATGTAAATTAAATTAAATGACTCAAATCTCTTTTAATTAAGACTGATTTTTTTGCTATTTTTGTTTGTAAAAACTAACTAGAACACCCATTGAGATATTATAAGGTTCTTCTCTTTAAACCAGTAATTCATTTTCTCCCTCCAAAATCATATAATAGGCAGCTGATATTAATAAGGGTCTTTATTCAGTAGTATCATATGTCTCACTATCGTCTACTCTTCGGCCTCTTTCTTTCCTTACAAACATTTCATCTCTAATAATGGAGCATGAACACAATTTACTCATATCAATGTGTAAATAAAATGACAGAGAGGGTTCCCATCTTGTAGTAAAATAATACAAGTCCCTGAATGATTCTATTATTTAATATATAAAATATAGGTGTATGTTACTCTCATATCGGATCAAACCGGTTATTATTTACCTATTTTAACACAAAGTATTGAAGTCAATGGAATGATCCTGGGTGAAGTAGGAAGCAAGTTTATTAACTATTAATTATTATTTGAATCCGCTCTCAGAATAGACGATTAGACCCAAGCGGTGGCGATGTAGACCCTCTGCATGTACTCGGCCCTTTGATGGCGCATGACTTGTTGACGGATGTCTTCTGGGCACGGGTGCTGTTGTGGCGTCTCCTGCAGGCCTTGGACTCCATATGTGTTTACATGGAATTGTCTAGAGGGTTGAGGCCTGGGGTCTGCAGCACCCAAAAAAGGTGCTCCATCTTGTTGGAACAACTAGGGAGAATTGCAAACGACGGATTTGATCAACGGTAGAACTTTGGTGTTCAGAATTTTGATGTACGCATCAGCCTTCAGCCTGTATCCTAAAGGGAGCCACGCAAGATTCATAGTCTTCCTGTTGGATGCAACCAGTCCTAACATAATCACTGAAGTGGGATGTTTTGTAGTGGAGATATATAGGTGATCGTTCTGCCTGTTAAAGACAGGGTCAACAGTAAAGGGGTTCTAATCAGAAAAGATCACAATAAATCCATAGGTTCCCTTGAGGTAGAATACGCCTCAGAGACATTCCTCCTGCCTTTTTTAAACAACCCTAGACATCACTGATGGGGACTTGTTCATCTTCCTGGCCATGTCCGTAATGAGGAATTAGGATTTCTCTTGAAGGCCGACTTCAGTTGGTTGACGGACACGGAGGATTTCATGCCTGCTCCTGGAGAGTGTCTGAGGTCCTCCCCGACCTTTAACCGTATGGACACATTGCCAATCGTCTTCCCCGAGGCCCCAGTCTACTCCCAGATGCCCTTCTGGAATAATCCCGAGCAGAGGAGCACAACAATCTCAATCCTCTTCCCGTACTATGTGATCATGGGGGCGATGTTTTTCTTAGCAATCGACAGCTAATTTTGTGTTCAATAACATTGATTATCGGAACATTGTAAAAAAATGACTCGTACCCTTTCAAAATTTGCATCTTAAAGATATGTAAATAATGAGGGTTGGCCCAGTAGAGGGTGCTGTGAAGATTTGCTCATGCTCTAGTATACATATACCTATATATTACCTATCATCCAACAGAGCAATAAAAATCAATATTACTGCTGAACTGAATTGTCTAGAGAACTATGTATTCTTTGAGAACAAAAACATTTTTTTAATGTTTACTTATGTTTGCTATGTTTATAAACATATGAACCCTGGTATTGTTATTTATCCTTGAATAAAACCCTTGAAAAAATAAGATTTTTTCCCTGAGGATTGAGTGATCTCACATGAAATAAGAAATATTTGTTATTATTATTACATTTTGCAGGAAGTGAACCTATTTTCCGGTGTATATTTCCTGTATTTTCCCGTGCTCAAAATATTGTTTTAATCTTATAAAAAGAGCAACCATATAGGGGAAAAAAGATACAACACAAAAGAAACACTTAAATCTTTTCCAATAAGTAAAATTTGCAAATAATAATACCTCC
The DNA here is from genome assembly GCF_016086655.4 of Lepeophtheirus salmonis. Taxonomy (NCBI): domain Eukaryota; kingdom Metazoa; phylum Arthropoda; class Copepoda; order Siphonostomatoida; family Caligidae; genus Lepeophtheirus; species Lepeophtheirus salmonis. The sequence continues at coordinate 30,438,566 of NC_052131.2, forward strand.
AATATATAAATGGAGGTATTGCAAGGAAACCCCATTTTTCTTAGAATACGTAATTTTTTTAACTTGACCAACGAAGGGTTATTAAAAAAATTAAGAAATTGAATTAAAATTATTGTATAATAATATCTTAAGGAATTAAAGTATATTTTTATGATTGATCTATTTATTGTCATCGGAATAATCTACAGGGACGTGCAATACAATTGCAACATACTTTGACTTTATCCAAATCGAGCATGAGTTTTTTCATCTGCTCTTACAAGAGGTTAGTTTACTAATAAAATAAGTTCTCATTTATTTTCATTTTGAGATATGGAGACCTAAGAAAGAACACAATTGCCGAATTATTCTACGAGAGCCACAATGCAAAATCCATTGCCAAATTCACTGGCTACCCCAGAACCACAGTTTACAGGGTCGTTAAGTGGGTGAAGACCTCCGGGAGAAAGTCAAGGACATTGACATTGAAGGAACAAACGGAGGGCGTGGAATTACGAGGCATACTTATTGCATCTGCCTCAAGATACATGGCTTTTGAATTGAAAATACCTTAGGACGATACATTGACATTCGATTTAGTTCAGGATGTTATATGGTATTTCCCAGAAAACTCTATCAAATACATTAAAATTTTAATTCAGATTATCAAGATATTCAGTAGACATAAAAATAGGTAAATCCTAAATACTTCGTTTTTGATTTCTGATTTTTTGGGTTATTTTATGCTTTTCTTTGTATTTGGGGGTTTTTGTTAGTCTTTTTTTTTAATGTTTATTTATTGTATAGATTTTTAGTGTACTTTTATAACTCAAGAGGTCTTTGTCCTTGGGAACTAATTTTAAACTGCAACGTTTATTTATATTTTTACCCTTGCACCGACAGTCCGAAGGACTGATCCCAAGGACTAATCGGACCGACTGTAAGGGTATATAAAAGTAGAGCAAAAACAACAGCTGTATTAAACTTCTTAGATAAGAATTTGTATTCTCTGTCTACTTAACTAAGCCATTTGGCGTTCAAAACTCCTTGTCGCCTTTTTATTTTTCTGTGACCTCTCCCAAGATGGCCGACATCAACAATCCTGCTAATATCAGTTGAAATCCCTTTATAGTGTTGATTTCTGCTTTACCCTTGATATATTTATTTGTGTACTCTTCTGATTCATTTCCTATATTTTATAGTTTGAGAAGGGAGAAAACCACAGGAATATTTTATAATGAAAATCAGAAGGACAAAATTTAATTACGTACACTTAATATAGGTAGGTACTGCTGCGTGTTATATATTTCTTTAATCATCGAATTGAACAACGGACAACAAATACGATGGAGGTGTAATGTTCTTGGAGGACTAAATGAATAGTTACATAAATAAATCAACCTTGTCTCTATTGTTACTCTATCAACCACGAATTTATATTAAATTATTTAAAACCAATAGGTAGTTAGTTGGTTTTGTTGGTACATTTGTGTGTCTATGTAATAATGAATTTATGGGATTACTCTCTAAGTTTGAAGAACAGGGACTCTGTAGGAAACAGCATCCGAGCTGAAAATCCAATTGTCAAATTTGTACGAAGAAACATATGTTAAAGTTAAGTATTTTTTTAACTTTTTTGGATACTAGGAGATGTGGTACAGAATCTTTATCATTTAATATGACATCCACTGGCCTCAATGACTCGATTCTTGCCCTTAAGCTGATGCACTCATTCTTGATATTCTATTCAGGCTAGTCTGTCTACTCCTTGTCGATGACAGCTTTTAGAGAGTCCACACTGCAGTGAGGGGTCGTATTGGTCTTCCTCTCGATGGTACCCACCAGAAATTGTTGAGGGATTTTAGGTATGGGGATCTGGGCGAATTTTCTTGCACCTCTCAAGTCTCTTTTGCTTTAAGTTTTTACTCAGGAGGTCCCTTGGTCTTCGGACATAGGAAATGAGGCTCACATTTTCATGGATAACCGCCGTGATGGTCTTGGTGTCAACGCTGATGTCTTTGACAGCCTGCTAATGCTGTTTGTTGGTTTGGTATCTACCTTGGCCTTTAGGATGTTGATGAAGGCCTCATCTCTCTACTTGTTCTAGCCACTACTTTCAGGACACCTGTTGGTACCCAAACCGACTTTCTCACCGGATGCACAAGATTGAAAAAGTAAACCGCTCATTTTTGACTCCCACTCTGTATATTATCCGTAAGGTGGTGTTACTTTCTGTAGCCTGGGCTAATATTAGTAAGGATTTCTTGGGGATAATGGTGTCTCCTCTATGTTATAATGACAATTATCATTCAGGGAGTTATGTTATTTTATGGCAATGGGGCGACACACTCTCTGTCACCTTATTTACAAACTAATATACGTACGTAAACAACACTCATGTCCTTTTGAATCATCCTGATCTTCTTTCAAATATCAACGAAAACAACCAAATGCATTCCCTTCTATTCAATATCCATCCACTTGAGTAAGTTCTCTCCGCGTAGATATTTCTGGATGGGTTGATTAATCATATTTCTTTTTACAGTTTTTGGCTATTTATAAATATTTATTTTTTTAAGTTTCATCCTCAAGGACTCTCCTTTAAATTACTCTTTTGTATATCATGGGATTTTATTCCTTCATCATACTAAATATATTTATGGATTGGGAGACCTGAGGATACTGATTATTTTTTCTTTAAGAGTCCAATCACATTTACTAACAAAAATATAAGGCAACAGGAGAAATAAAGACCACATGATCAGTATTTGCATAAAGTAGTAGTTTATACAACACTTTTATTCGTCCACCTGTGTCGTTGAATATTACTCCATATCTAACTATCATCTGAATGTACCCTTTTGACTAAATTTCCAAGCTAAATTCTGCAAGGGGAAGAGAAAGTTACAATTGGAGTAAGGGATAATGACTAAAAATGTTGGAAGAAACACGGGTACCCTTCTATGAAATTATTCATTTACAGGATGACAGTGTTCTTGAAGAAATCGAGTTACTCCTTCATTGTGAGCATTTCCATATATTTTTTAGTTTGCTTATGTCCTATTGATTTTTTATTACTTCATTTGGAACTCAAATTTGGGCCTGTGCTACGGAGTGAGGTGGTAACTCCCATGAAGTATTAGACTCTGTAAAAAACTGGAATACCTCTTAGAATTGGGGAAACTTAGCAGTGACTTCAAATGAAATGGAAATGAAACCCTTCTTGAAAAATAAATACCTTTATCTACAATATTATTCTAAAAGGATTACTTTAAAAAAAATTAATTAAACTAACTATTGACAGTTTAGGAAACAAGGATTGACTTTTTTTTTCTAAAAAAAAGGTCATTAAATATAGAAACTAAAACATTCTTTTTTAGAGAAACGTCATTTGATTAGAAATGAACTAAATTAAGAAAAGGACATTTAACATTTTTGGGAAAAATGAAAGGCCCAAATCCTATTTTTTCAGAGGTAATTTCATATTACAGAGTGGAGACCCAAGAATTGGAGTAGTATGACCAAATTACAAAAAGGTGATTTTTATGGAATCACGAAATCTACAACTCAAAAACAATTTTGAATTCTTCAAATAATAATTTGAAAAATATTTTTAATGAATATGTCTTCCTTCACGAACAATAACAGTCTCAAAACACTGGCGAACTGATTGACAGTTCTTCATGATAAAGGCCTTGCACATGAATTACCACGCTGTTATGATGGTAGCTCGGAGTTAATCCAAATTTGCATACGAGTTGTTGAAAACATTCTTCTCCAAGATTCTCCAAACTTCAAACTCCAGGCAGTTGAGTTCAGGGCTGGAGAAGAGCCACATGGAGGCAGGCTAGAAGTCCGCCATATTGTTGGTGGAGAATTTTGGATTGTTTTTGGGTGTACGGGGCTTTAAGGGACTTTGTAGGTAGCCAACAGTCTCTGCATGCCTCTCGGTACTGATACCGGGACGGAGGAGATTTCACACGCGTTGCTTTTTTTCTTGTTGCTCCGACATTTTTACAAATAGAGACATTTCACAAAAACAAAACTTGTTCATTTTTGATTCAGCTATCGTTTGGCTGTGTAACGAACCCTCTTGATTAAAAATAACTGGGATAGAATAGTAATTTAATATTAATCCAAGTTTTGAGTCCTCACTCTGTAGAGGGAGAAAATTTGTAAGAAATATTCACTTCTCATCCTTACAAAAATCGTAGCAGAAGACTTGACTACAACTGCTTTTTCTTTTGAAATAGCTATGCATTGAGAGATTCAATCTCTTTTACCATTTGAGCATCTAAGCAATTTGGTTTTTCTCATTTGTAGATCTCTGCCTATTTCAAGTTTTATTCCTCGCATAGGTATCAAATTATGATATTTATAAAGTCGAAAAATAATACAGATTTTTTTGAGCTGCGGAAATATATTAATCCATAAATGATAATGTCTATGACAAAATTTACTGCATTGGAAGTAAATTTCTTGATTAATTTTATTGATATTCGATAGCAGAATTCTATGTAATACCAACATACCTGATATTCTTTTCATTATCGGTATATGTATATGGGGATAAGTAGATGACTATATAGAGGTATTATATTCATATTCAAATGTAATCAATAATTTATAATCAAATGCAGAATATATGTCGTTATAAATCCCTTCAACTCTTAATGCCTTTCATTTCTTTTTAAATGGAATAGACCTCCCATAGGCCTATAAACTATCTGTCAATAATAGGGATGGGACAAGTACATCCATTGCTACTTATGTGTCCTTTAAGCCCTATAATTGAATACATATACGTAAGTATTCATGAACAAGAGTACGGATACTTGGCATAAAAAGGGGTACTCATAATACGTCATTATCTTTATTGTATCACACAGCCTCTCATCCGAAAAGAAATAGAAAAAAGGGCTTAGATCAGTTGGTAGTTAGTCAATTATGGACAAATTCTTCCCAATTAGTCTTATGTTCTCCTTTATTTATTCGGTCCAGTCCAGTCCTATCGGTCCTTAAGGTATGGCCTTAAGGACCGACTATTTGTCAGTCCTTGGATTTCATTAAGCCAAATAAGTTATATGAGAGATGTATTAATAAAGTAAAGCCTATCTCTCTGTCTGCATATGAAACAGTTGCGGGTTGTACTGACCTCTGATGTATATCATAAACATATAGTAATCTAAGAAATAACAATGTAGTCGTAATAATGAACTATTGTAGGTGTTTGCATAGCATATAGCATCGAACATGTGTACAGGGTGCACCGTATATATATATAGTGCTCCCTGATATATATTTTTGATCTAAGAAAAAACAGTGTAGTAGTATTAATGAAATATTGCGGGCGTGTGCAAATAGGTTTCTGTTTATATTTGCTATTGCTCTCTTATATACCATAATTCATAAGTAGTTATTTACAGTATATGCTATGATTTGAATTAAATATAAAGCCTGAATTAACTCTCGCAGGTGTTTTGAATTTTTTGCAAAAGGAACACTGGTTAGTATGTTTTGTTTAGTGAACGCTCTAGAGACTAAAGTAATCATCAGTTATCCCATTATTTATTTTATGTCAAACTTGACTATTATTCTTTCATTCTTGAGCTCAATTGATATATGTAGGTATTGAATAGTTACGTATGAGTTTACGGATGAAAAACAAAGTTAACACTGAGCATTTCTTGAGGAGTTATCTTCTATATTTCTAAACTAAATTTGTCTTTTAGCCGACCCCTAATTACTCCACTGAATGCCAGATACTACAGCTAGTTCAATATATAACGAACATATTATATTTGAACTTAATTATATAATGTATCCTATTATATAACATAATTATTAAACAATGAAAAAAAAAAAAACAACATCATGAGGTCACAAAATATCGATTTTACCTTAAATCTACAATTGCTACTTTTTTCATTACAGACGTTAAATTTCTATTAATAATCAACAACACATGGCTAGTCTAATTTTCATTGAAATGATTAAAACGAGTTACGCCCTTCAAAAGCAATAAATCTCTTGAATAAATGTAATTCAGTATACATATGTATGTATAATGAATTCTGAGGTTAACATTTTGTGGTCTTTGTAATGACTAAGTCTCATCTTCACCCTGATTGAATTAACACTTTCAAGATGATGTACATTTTCTGATTTCAAATGTGGGATGTATGATGTATTTTATATTGTATCTCTCAATCTCGTAAATGAGACATAAAAAAGATCAAAAATATGTTCGTAGTTGGCCAATCATTCATTCCCATTTACTCTTTGACTGTTCTTAATTTGTCTGGAAATCCTAGACCTGTATGATACTGTTATAGTTTTTGCTTGGTATTGACTGGTCCCATACAAAAATTCGGTGTAAATAGGTCAAAGGAATAGTTCGGTCAGTTCGGTCAAAAAATCGGTTTAGACCACTTTTAAAGATAATTTGTTTATAATATGAAACCAAAAAAAAAATCCGTCCATAAATTGATATTGAAAAAAAATCGGTCTACAAAATGAGACCGAAAAATTGGTATAGAAAAAATCACTTAAAACCGAACCAAAAAAACAAATTCAGTGCTGGAGTGAGTCTCAACGTATGAGGCTTAAATTTGGCATGTGTGGTTTTTTTAAAATCTGTTCAGCCTAAGACGGAGTTACCTATTATTTTTTTTTTTGTCTTGTTCAAATTTTAAGAGGAAATTCCTCAAAACAATGCATTTTGTACCAAAATTTTTATTCTCTAACATTACATTATATGTATATTGTATTTTCTATTTACGGAAAATTTTATTACATCATAATTTTTCCATGTGATTATTTCTATAACTTTTTTTTTTCGCAAGTATGAAAAAGTACTGGTAGGTTTGTGTTTCTCTTTAGAATGCCAATATTTTTTTTCCTTGCAAAATTAGTGTAAAATAGGTTTTTGCAATTTTAACAGCACAATTTAAACAAAAAAAAAATTATAATATATATATAAAAAAGTCTAAACGTTAAAAAGAAATAATATTTACTATTGTCCATGTGATTTTCCCTCTCCCTTCTTGGCTTCAGCAACGCAGGATACCCCTTTGCTAGTATAATATAATGGAGTTGTATAAAATAATATTTTCATTTTAAATGTGGGAAATCTATAGATAAATGTGACACGACAACACAAATGCGAGCTAGAATAACTTTTATTAAAATTGAGTTTGGATTAGATTTGTATAATTCGATGAATTATTGTCAAAGTCAATTATAAATTATTCTGATTAAACCTAGCACTTAATTTAATAAAACTTGATTGTCATAATGAAATAATTCGAAATCCATAGATTATATTTGAAAGGCCAAATCGGGGATTATGTAAGCCTCATGACTAGACTTAGGATTTGTGAGCCACCTCACAATCGCTCAACCAATTACTCAATTTGGGACTACTGCTCAGCCTTTTTTATGTGAAAATTGATCATTTTTCTAAACTTGTATGAAATAAATACACATAACGCAACGGCTTTTGATTATATTTTTCGTGGGAAAATCCACCTGCAAAAACACTCTTTCATTAAGGTCTCTTTTTAGATGTAAAAATATTGACATGATGCAATCAGGGTTATGATGACAGGATCGGATATGTGAGGGAGCCAGATTCCGACAACAGTCAATTAAAGGAAAGATAAATTTGCTGAAAAATGACTATTGAATAATCCTATTTGAATATTGCAACAAAGAAAAATATATTTTTGCACAAAATTTCGAAACCCTGATCTTCCATTTATGCAAATAGTTGGACGTATAATACAACTCCTGATGATCATGGCCACTTCAAATTTGCTCCAACTACTAATGAGGACGTTTAACGGTCTTTAAGTATGCTTAAACCTACCAATACCGATCAAAGGCAAAAATTAACGGAAGAAAATCTTTCTAAAAACTTGATTTGTCGATATATATAGCAAAATTTATGAATAAATTATGATAAATGGGAAACAACACTAATTACTCTAAATTATTATTATAAAATTATATTTTCTTTATATACAAATTGCTCAGTTATAACATTTCGATGCTCATTTTTCTAAATTTCCCTCTGTTTGCTCATTTCGGCCGAAAAAATCCCTCTAAAATCCTCATGACTCAAATAAAAATTATAAACTATCTTGAATATTTTTGCGTTTCTCAATTTATCCAATAAATTGGATACAAAGCCTACAATTGACGTAAATATTAATAGTTGGGCTATATGTAAAAAATGAATTGGACATTTGTGGCGGTTTAACTAAAAATGACGCGGAGGTAAATATATTGAAAAATTCTCGTTTTATTTTTTTACTTTATAAATATTTACAACCAAATAAATATTTCGTTCATTATGGGAATTCTGTTCAAATTTGCTGGAAGGTATGAGATACTTTAGAATATTAACGATAATTTAGAGACTTCAATTTATTAATGCGACTTTAATTGACCCCGGTTTGACCTTTTTATTAACAGTCACAATTATTATTTCTTTCAATATGCATACCTTATGAATATTACTATACGACACCATTTTTATTACGTTTCTAAGTGTTATTACTTATTATATTAATTATGTTGGACAACGCCTCCTATGTCGATATTAAACCTTTCCACCATGACATGACTCTTAGTTGTATAAACGAAGACGATCAAGAGATGTTTCATAATTTTTGCAAAATGGAGTATAATTACAAATTAAGATCTCAAGAAATCCATATATCTTTTGGTAAATCGTTAAACAATCCTTACAATAGATACTAGGGGCAATGAGAAGGTATGAAGTTTTTTTTTCGTGAAAATATCACGAATGATCATGACATTTGCACTTGGAAAATGCACAGCCTTTTCCAAGTAATTGGAGTAGAGATAACTTATGTCCTTTTCTTAATTTTTTTTTAATCGTTTTAATGTTGACGAACCACAAATATAGCTTATTTGAGTGCGCTTTTTTCACAAGTTTATTTCAATTATTGTCGGGTGAGCTTTATGCTATATGTACAAATATAAGGCAATGAAAATTTTCAGAACTAAAATAACAATTAAATATATGTTTCCAATGAAGAAATGAAGTCTTTTTTAACTATATTATCGTTATTATTATATAATTACAGTTTAATATAAACTATGTATTATGTTTATCGATGACCTCATAGGCCCTTTATACATATTCCTTTGCAATTTCCACCAACATGGCCTCTAATCCCATCCATGACTCTCTCGTTGCTGGCTCAATTTGTTCTTGAGGAAGGAGGAATCCAAAGTTCCCTTTGTCTCTCATTTCAAATGCAAATGCATATTTAACTCCAAGTGCATCATATGCCCAATCCGTACTCCCTCCTCCAACTGTTGTTAGAATTTTGGAGACGGGTCCATAAAAGAACACTTCATCTGTGGCTTTGCGTATAGCTCGAGATCCTTTTTGCATGATGCGCTGATGGTCATCAAAATCGTTTGGTTTTTCCTTTTGATAGGCATAAGGTGACATTATGAGTTGAGAGTAGGAGTGGATTGTGAAGAAGGCCGCCATTTTTGTGCCTAGAGGAGCTAAGAAATCACGAACGGCTGAAGTTTCTTCTTCAGAGAATGCCTTTGATCCATGATATGTATCTAAGCAAGGATTGGAGCTGCTGCCTACTGTATTCCAATCTGAAATGGATACATCATTTTTTGAAGAATAAACATTTAAAAACATGGGTCAATAGAAACTTACGACTTTCAAAGTTTCTGTTCAAATCAACTCCGGTACATTTTTTGTTACTCTTCAATTTGAATCTATCAAAAAGTCCAGCTATGCTATTTTCTTTTTGCACAGTATTCTTTTGTGGGTTCCGATTCTTTCTCCATAAGCGGGAGTTCTCCCAGGAATAGACGTAACCATCCGGATTAAAAACAGGAAGAATGTAAAAGTCAAAGTTATTCATTAACTCCGGCCTAAAAGGGGAAAAGTCAATTGATTTGATGATGAATTAGATATGTCTTACGAAACAGTGACTATCCGATCTAATGTATACAAGCAAAATGCTGGAGAAATCCATTCTCGCGCGTGAATACCACAATCCACCCAAACGATCTTCCTTTCCTTAACCTCACGCTTATTTGACAATTTGATTACTCGGAGTGGACGTCCTTCAAGGGTCTTCCCAATAATAATTTCCTCAGAAGAAGGGGTTTCGATTAAAAAATCGTCCAAGAAGTCATTGATTTCCTTCCAACTATGGTAGCGCTCAAAATTAAAACTCGGATCGCGGAAATCCAATAGCTCTGCATTCATTGCAGACTGAATAAACTCCATTTCTTTGTCAATGAGGGATCGAACATCTGGAAAAGAGGAAAATGATGCCGGAGCGGACAGGTATTGGTGCAAAATAACTCAACTCACTTGCAATAATCACTTCACAAGGGATGTTTCTTTCATTTATAACCTTAAGGAACTGAACATCTTCCTCTTCAGACTCGACAGAGACTTCCACTGTTTGATTCACAGCAGCAGGGCTTGACCAAAAGTCAAATCCCTCCTCTTCAAGTTCTCGGAGAGAGTTAATGTCCTCTTCATTTTGTGGAAGGACACGATAAAGCTTACTCGTTGTAAAGTTAGTCTCTAACCCTTCTAATCCCGCAATGAAAAATGAGAGGAATATCAATGTGGAGATACTTTGTTCCATGATGGGTCACAATTGTAGTTTGAATTAGTTAGTCGCCAATGGCTCTCAAAATCTTTTTCCTTTTGGGAAAGTTTTCTTCACTCTTGTTTCTACTCGTCGCAGAGTGTCTCAATGAAGTGAATCCTGCTCCTTGCAGTCTACTTCTTTGAGTGAAATCCAATTTTTATTGAGAATATTATATACCCTGTTAAAGCAGGAGTATATATTTTTAATATCTATATTGTGTATAGCCCATATAAAGGATTATGATGTATAACTTGAAAGGAGGGTTTAAAAATAAATTAGAAAATCAAGGTTATTTCTTCAAATTTATGGTTAGACGAGTAACCATTGTGTCTGTTTCATGGTTATTAGGCAGACATGGACATATCATATGTATGTTTACCAACCATATTTTGCAGGGTTATGTACTGGGTGGTCCAGAATTAGTGTCCCATTAAAAGGACATAATTTAAAAGTATACTGTGTTGAGATTTTGTTACCCACGTTAGGAAAATACTTTGCCCACACTGCAAACTAGGTGGAATAATAGTGAAAGATCAATTTGAGGACTTTACGCCTCTCTCTTTACCTGATCTTAGCCCTATTGCCTTTGCAATGTAGGATATGGTCAAGGGGGGAAGACACTGCAGTTTCTTGGTTGAGAAAGAAATTCTTGATGGTGCAAAAATTCTGGACGATGTTGTGTGTACTAGTTCCAAATTAGTGAGAAGGATTCTCTGCCAAATTGTTCAGAATAAGGGTCAGCTCATTGAACGAGATATTGGTCAACTGTAGGACAAGATAGTGACATATAATGACACTATACCGAGTGGTCCATTAAAATCTGAACACTTTGAATTTTAAACTTCAACAAGATATAATTTATAAATTGACAATATAATTGCAACTAAATTAATATTATAAATGAATGTGTGTCTGAGCTCTCTCAATCATTGATACAGCCAACCTTAGCAGCAAGGATGGGGGCCGTGGAAGGCCTGACACCCACTGTAGTCCTCTGTCATGGCCTTCAATAACTGGCTGAGAGTGTCTTTGAGGGAATCGGGGTTTGAATGACGGACACTGAAGATCTTCACCTCGACATGCCAAAAAGTGTAGTCGAAGGGGATAGCATCAGGCCTGAAGGAGGTGCAAAAAAGAGTTCAAAAGACTCATTTTGAGTTCTTGAAACTAATTTTGTCCATTGCAAGACTCTTTTGCAATGGCCAAAATTAGTTTCTTTAAAAATAATCAATATATGAGGAATATTTTTCAACTTTTTTACCGAAAAATTTAATATTGGAAATCTTTTTTCAAATATATTATATTTTTGTGAACAACTTGTGATTTTGGAGTTTTTTTTCTTTAAAAACATAATTTTTTTGTTAATAAGTGTGAATTTGGCTATTTTTTTGCAGAAAATTATCAAAACTCTACAGCTGTTTACAAAAAATTGTTTTTTTTGCAAAAAAACATTCCAAATATTGGGAAAAAATTGTCAAAAATCTACAGCTGTTTTCAATAAAATACATTTTTTTGGAAAAAAAAATTTAAATTTAATTTCTCATAAAAAATTTTTCTGAAAAAAAAATAAATAATAATAACAATAAAATTCATCTTCTCCATTCGAAGACTCTTTTCAATGAGTTTTGTGAGTCCTTTTTGCACAAAAAATTCCCAAATCCAGAGCATTTTACAAAATACACAATTTTTTAAAGAAATTTTTTCAAATCCAGTGCTATTCTTCAAAAATTTAAAAAACCTAATTTAAATTTCAAATATTGAATTTTCTAGTAAAAAGCAAAAATCTCTCAATTTGAAGGGGGGAGGGGTTCTTTTTTTATATAATAATAGTGAAATACCATAGTTAAAAATGAATCAAAATTGCAAATGGACATTATTTTCCCCATGCCAATTCTGATTCCAGAAAAACACCCGATTTTCCGATTCCAGTTAATCGTCCCATCACTATTTCTTATATAGAAAAAATATTTATATGATTTATATCAGTTAGACCTGTTCAAAAATATACTTTTATGAATTTTGATATGTTTTCACATTTTTTCCCCCATGCCTTAAGATGATGTGAGAAGCTAGAAAATCATTTTTTTTAGGGTTCTACGAATTTCTTTTAGCCTGCTTCATCGGCCTTAAAGTTTTTCCAAGATGCATTTTTGATGATTTTGCGTAGTTTTTGGACAAAAAATATTGATAAAACACACCAATGCATTCCAAAAAATATATTAAACTAAAATATAGCTATTTTTGAATAATAGTTTTTCATGTATTTAATTATCTAAGTATCAAGATTATCCAGTGAAATGAAGGTAAATAGAAGAAAGATCTAGGTGCGCGGACCCCAGTACTAGTATTGTATACTCCCATCTATAAATGTTATTTTCTCTTATATTTAGCAATTTTTTGCAGAAAGTATATTAATATTTTCGAAAGATTATTCACTTCCTCAATTTCTTATTTTGAAGCAATTTCTCTAATACCAATTTGAAAATCAGAATGATATACATTTTATATTATTTTACATATTTTCTTAGACTTCTATGTATAAAAACACACATACATATTTCTATTTACCTTTATTGTACTGGGCAAACTTGATACTTAAATAATAAAATATATAGAAACTATAATTCAAAAATGGTTATATTTTAGTTTTAATATCTTTTTTTTTTGGGCATTCAATGGTGTTTGCAATTTATACTTTTTGTGCGAAAGCTACACAAAATTGTTAAAAAGGCATTTTGGAAAAACTTTAAGGCGGATGAGGGAATGTATAGGACATACTTAGATCCCTAAATAAAGTCTATCTTTGAATAGTTCCAATATACAACCCATTATCTTTACATGTTCACTGCATTATGCACACGCCTAACATATTTCACAAATACAATTATATTGTTATTTCTTAGATTTAAAATATATTTATGATACACATCATAGTGCACTATATATATACTGGCACCCGGTGACTTCTTTTTATTCATTCAGAAAGACAAACTTTGTGTTATTAATATAGATAACAATGTGTTAACATATTTAAAATACATTTTAGGGTCAGATATGTGTAAAAACAAACCAGTAGAGGCTGTGGTTTTTGGATATAGGTCAACTCCCTTTTATTTCTTGGTCCCTTTTTGACATAGAATTGTTCACTGTTTTTCCTAATATAAATGAAAAAAAAGGAGGTTTTCATTGTTATAAAACTTGATTGGTTAGGCCCCCAAAATGGGATGCATCAATAATGCTGACGTCTCATCAAAAACGCTCTATATATCAATGATAAAATATACTTAGGAGAAAAGAAAGTCCACTCCTCATTAATTAAGTACTTCATAAGAGACAAACTCACAGCCTACTACACATAACAAGACCTTCAATTTACTTTCATAACCCTCCAAGGCGATAATTATCCGAATATCTCGAAAAAGTCGAAATCCTTCTTCTTAGTTATTTATTATTAAAAGGTTGCGATAATTGAATTTCAACTATTTGTTGTCATATTCTTCAATTCCGAGTTCGAGAAATTGGATGACGTACGGGCAAACTATTACAATCTACCAATAGAAAAGAGATTGTTTAGTTAGCTAACTCCAAAAAAACGAGTAGTAGAACAATTGGAACCTCTAAAAAGGTATGGATACTTATTCTAATATAATCTGTGAGTAATTATATTTTTTGATTGGACTCTAATTCTAATACCACCCTGTAGATGCCATATTTTGCTAGGTTTATAATATACACCTATCCATATTAATCATCACTTATAAATATTAAAAAACGAGGACATACTTTAAAATATACACCACATATCCAAATAAAAAATTAGTTTAAAAAAATCACTGCTTTTTGCGCATGCAATACATAGTAATAAAATTAAAGTACTTTTAAAACTGTTTTACACCTCTCATAAAGGATTTTTTTATTTATTGTAACTTAACCCATTTTTATTGGATTCATAAATTACTTTTTATATGCTAGTATATTTCTACTGAGCGTTGATTAGAGAAAATGAAAGCTCCTTAGTTTTAAATATACTTAGTGGCGCAACTTTCAAAGGGAAATGTCTAAGTTTTATCTCCTCGTACGCTACCGGGTTTCAATGCCAACTGATGATAAATTTTGTTTGTAGGATCATTACAATGATTGGTTTTAGAAGAAAATATATTTGAATTTAAATTTTTACCACTGCCAAATAAATTGAATGTTTTCGGCTCAGTTTGTGTGTTTGTAAGCAGGATTATGGAAAGAGTTACTTATCAATTTTCGTGAAACTTTGTTAGAAGGTTATATATGTTAACAGTAAACAACTATTAAATTTTGAGAATTCAAGATCAAAGGTCATGGTCACTTAAAACGAATTAAGAATAAAGCAGGATTACACAAAAAGTTACAGATCGATTTTGACTAAACATTTTAGATAGTTATACATATATGTTATTAGTAAAAGGGGATTAAATTTTGAGAGGTTAAAATCAAAGATTAAGGGCACACAAAATTTTAAAATAAACTAGGACTATGGAAAAAGTCTGCGATCGATTTTTGTCAAACTTTTTAAGAAGGTTATATATGTTTACAGTAAGTAGCCATTAAAATTTGAGAGGTCAAGATTAAAGGTCAAGGTCACTCAAAAATAATCAAATAAAAGTAGGATTACGGAAAAAGTTACTTATCGATTTTGGTGAAAGTAAAATAATCAAACAGTAATGACCCATTACATTTTGAGAGGTCAATGTCAAATGTTAAAGTCAAGGTACCGCAAAATATTAAAAACATATAATCCACCATAACTTTAAAAAAAAAAAAATTGAGATACACAGCTCTAATTAATTTTTGCGAGGTTAACAACAAAGGTCTTACAAAATTTCAATCAAGCCATTCCCCCACCCTTTCCTGGATTTTTTCTTTATTTCAGAACATTTTTCACATAAAAAAGTAAGTTTTCACAAATATATTTTGAACAAATATTAAAAAAATACGGGTTTTTTTCTCTTCATATACGGGGGTGGTAAGAAAAGACTCCGACCTCAACGTGAAACTGGTAGCACTCGTAAATTAAATGGATGTCACATTTATTTAGCATCCATTGACAGTTACACAACAACAGTTTCCGCCATTTTGGATGTGCCGTTAAAATGTAACAGTCATTTGAGTGAGTAAATATGAGTGTGTGTTGACAACGCAGCATTTTAAACCTCAGATATTGCCATGGTGAAAATCCACGATTTACGGATTGAACTCCTTGACTATCTCCCTTAGTCACCAGATGTATCCTCGAACGACTTCTTTTTGTTCCGTCATCTAAAAATTACACTCCGAGAAAAAGATTTTCATCAAATGAAGAGAACCTTCGTGAACAATTATTTTTCTGAAAAAAATGCCAAGTACTATTTGGATGGGTCACAGATACGGGAGCATCGCTGGGAGAAGAAGATAGAGTTCCGAGAAGACGATGTAAAAAAATCAAAAATGAAAAAAAAGTCTGCTATTGGTCGGAAACTTTTCAGAACACCTTCTTATATATACAGCTCAATATTTCATCCACATATTTGAGTCAATTATTATTGGCTTGTTATTAAATTTTTTGTGATGAGTTGGGATAGCCAAGAGTTTTATCTATAGTTTAGGTCATTCGTTGTATTTAAGAGACTCATATTGGCCCAGATATGGCCCTTTAAAATTTTAGCACCCCGGACAACACAAATAATATTTTTTTAAATTTCTGCTACTATTGCCGTATTTACTCCAGAAGATAAATACTTTTATGTCTTTTTTTTCAATTATAAGTTCCATGGCTTTTTGTTTTCAATTTTTATTTCCAATTTTTTTTACTCTTTATTTCATAGAATAATTTTGACTTTTTTTCTCAGGATTAATGTTGCAATTCGTTTTGTTTCATCTCGTCATTGTCTTGCCGCATTTTGTTCTCTTTTCATTACAGTTTTTGCCCTATTCGTCTACATTTCGTCAAAAGTAAAAATTTTGTTTAATACTAACGAACATTAAAAATATTTACGAATTTTGTCATCGTCATACAAAAAATATCAGTTCACGAATAAGTTCGTTCTAGTCTTTGCAGACAAAATGAACACTCCCTCAATTCAACTTATTCAAGACTATCAGAAATTAAATCAGATAATGTAGTACGTGTCAAAAGTCCCAATTAAATCATTTAATGTGTTTAGTGTAAATAAATTATAAATAAAAAAAAAGAAATTGTAGTTTTTACTTTGATGAATATGAAAATATGAAAAAACCCACAATTAATGGCGTCATTATTTACGAATTATTCTTATCTTTTGTAATCAATAAGTTTCACGTGGACTAAAGCTTTAAACCAAGTGGTAGAATAAAGACCACGTGATTATTACCTTCTATAATATAACTAAGAAGGGGATGTTACAATGTTTATCTATGACGTCCATATGAGTCATGACGTATTATGATTTTGAACGAAGAGGTCGTGGCGGCAATTTATGTTTACTATTATTGTCTATTCACTTATATAATTTTTCCTTGCATAGATATTACCTAAACCACTTAGTAAATAATGTATATTTCTTAGCTTGTTCATGCCCTATTTGTGGCACCTCCAAAGGATTACTTCTTGATATAAAGAGCGATAATTAATTGAAGAATACAATTGTAATTCAGACTAAATTTTGAGAAAAACTATTCCAGCTTGCTTTTATGTTAACGGACCACACATATATATACTTAAATTTCAAAAAAAAAAAAATTAGTTCCATTTTCTACGTATATACCTTAATACTCTGGCCTGAGGACTCAAGGTCACACTAATTAGATTATGCTGTATGAACTCGTGCAAACTTTAATTTGCAATATGTGGGGGGGGGGAGTTATGTTTGTTTGTACATTTGCAAGCACCATGAAAATGATTTTGCATTTATTTATGCGGTTTTCGTAATATATTATATTTATATACTATTATGAAGTGCAGTACTTCAGATAATTCCTTGAAAGGGAGAGCTTTAAACATTTACGTAGCTATTATTTGTAGGAGTGTTGTTAGATGTAACTGTTGTTGTAAACAATATAACCTGCCGGTATGCAAAAAAACAACAACAGAAAAATGAAATTGTAATCCTGACAGTTTAGCTGTCATGGCGTTTATCTGCCAATATAAAACATATTGCAATCATCATTCCATCTCACAATCTCTCTTTTTAAATAAATTAAAAAGTTCAAATATCAGTGGGTTGTAACTAGTAGGGTTGTAAATCGTAGCGTTTTTGGTATGATAAAAAAGGCAACCAAAATTAACAAAGTAAACCTGTCAATTTGACGATTTTTTTGGGGGCTGAGCATTTTAGTTGTCATTACGTTATAATGGATTACATATAAGCATCTATGAGGTGAGGGAAATAAAAGCAAAATCCCACTCCGTATCTAATAAAGACATGGGCAGGAATGCCTCTGATGTCGATTCAAATTCTACTCTGAGTTCAACAAGGTTTAGTACGTGTTAAGATTGTTTAGGTTGTTAGGTATCGGTATATTAGTAGTCACATAACCGCCAGCGGTCGAAAAAATTATTTTGCGTGGTAATGACCTACCTTTAGTTGCAAGGTATCGACGAGCTATCTTGGAAACATTGTAAAATTTATTTAAATTATCCTTACAACATACCACTGTGTTTTCCTCAACTGGGATGTATTTTATCAATTTGTAAGCCACTATCTCTTTTTTGTTTAAAAAAATATAACTTATTTCTTATATAATAGGGTGCTTATGTATTAAAATCTTACCTCATTATCTATATCTATTAATAGAAAAAAAAAATAACCAAAATTTTATTACATCAAAATATTGTACTGTCGTACTGTTGCACTGTACCGAAGATAAAAACGCACCGATATTTAAGGGTGGTACCAAACCGAACTGCGATACAACTCCGTACCGTACCAGCACTAGTAAATATGGTTTTTAATCCCTAAATAAGAAGGTAATATCAGAGTTTTTACATTTATGCTCTTTGTATATTCTAACAAAAAAATATCTTATATTTTATAAAGGATTTTTAGTATTTTTTTTTACTGTTGTAGTATCTAGGAACTCAACTTTTTTATATTATATCTTTTAGATTATGTGGTTTGGTTTAAGAGAATGGATTATATTTTACTTCCTCTGTAGATATATTAAAATGTTTGTATGTAAATACGAGGTTTTCTAAATAAATATATACCATATGAAAAATAAATATAGTTTCATATTTTCATACAATACTGTGGGTTAAATTAATTTTTTATTTTAATTCTTTTCCATATTTTGGTTAAAGTGAGGTTACTTTTTTTACTTCAAATATGACTACAAGGTCAGTATTCATACTTTTTTCTACACAAAAAAATGGTACTAAAAAAAAACTGGCTTTGAAACTTCTTAAGGAATGGATACACAATATATTATCTACATAAGTTATGGAAACGTAAATTCCGAGTACTTTTGTAATGTATATGTTCTGTACAAATTGCCACTGATGGGAATCATGATACGAAAGAGAATAAGACTCCCAATCCAGCAATACCGAATGAGGTTCCCACTTGGAGGGAGAGTGTTGAGGGGTTTGACATCAGAGTCAAGGAGACGTCTGATGTGAGTTGCATTTAACAGATTACCAGCATTGAAGTAAAACTGGAAGGCTGTACAAAATGTTGAAGAGGTCTCAAAAACATAAAAGTTCAGTAGAAGGGTTAAAGGGTGTACAATCCTATTCAAATGTACAAAAGGAAGCAACTGATTCCTTTTGGAAATCTACAAACGCTATGCATCTTAGAGATGACTGGAAAAGGGTATTGAGAAATCGAAAAGAGGAGGCCAAGAAGCCTAGCCCATGTCCAAAACCATTAAATAAAAAAATACCAAAAAGAACATCAAGCCCGGATGAAGAGTCAATAGAAAAGAGATCTCAAAAAAAACTAAACAGTATGAACAAGCTTCGTATCATTCAAATGAACATCAACGGTCTCTGGGATAAAAAGAAGAAATATGGTGTGGTTAAATGTCTAAAATTTTTAGATTTACCAGACATTGTATGTATATGCAATACTCGAAAGAAGATAGACGAGAATGGTAGTTTGTCTCAATAAATTATCAAGTATACACCTCACATACGAAGACAACGGCCAAGGGATACCCGGCTAGAGGAGTGGCAATCTTAATCCTGGACGCTAAGGAAATATTCACGGACCAAAATGGAACTATGAAGATCTTGGAAATAGAAGAATAGAAGAAAAGTTATAGATTATTGTATTGTAAGTTTCCTCAAGAGACAACAAAATGCTAGTGGGGTATTTAAAGGAGTTAGAAGCGAATCCCAGGAGAGAGATAGTGTCAGGAGATTTTAATGTATTTGAAATTTATGGATGAGATTAAACATCACTAAATGGCTTCACAAATTCAAAAAGTCTTGTAGCCTGGAAGGAAAATAATGGTATGAATGACCTGGCAGATGTTACATATAACTACTTGCCGACATTTATCCGAAAATATAACGATCAAGTCACCGAGAGTCGGCTAGATCCCATGTATGTTTCAGACAAGGTACTATCATGATATTTATCTGTAGAAATAGTTTCAACAAGTGGGTTGTTGGATCACTTTATTTTGCTGTGAACCATATGCCCAACAAAATCCTCATTTGGGAAAACAGGATGGAAACTAAATAATGAACTACTCAGGCACACAGAAGTGATGGAAGCTTTAAGGGAGGCATACATGGATATGGTTATCAAGTAAGAGATGCATTGGATATGTTTTATCTGGGTGCTATGAAAATAAGAACAATGGTCGGACGACGTGAGGAGGAGAAACGAAGGTGAAGGGAGAAGGAAATTGCTCTGAAAGAAGACACCACGTGGAATCAGGACTTGGAAGAATTGATGGCTATAAAAATAAAAGAAGTTCCAATAAGGGGACGATGTCTTTTACATGATATAAATTCGAAAAATTATAACTTACATAGATGTTTGGAAGAAAGTAGAGGAACAAAGAAAATAAAATCATTAGAGATGGATTAGAAGGAGGAATTGTGCCCCCCTAATGGAAAGTATGTGCATTGATATTTTCAGGAATTATATACATATACCTAATATAGATATAAAGATATATATAGATAGAAAAACGCTTACAAAATTATTCACAGCGAAAGAAGTACGGGAGTACGGTAAAACAAGGTCAAAGGAAGAAAAAACGCCTGGGTTGTCAGAGTTCACTGGAGAATTCTACCAAGCTCTACTAGAGCTGTCGGGAGTTTTAGCCGACCTCTTCAAAACAAAAATTTTTTTTTCGGAAAAGGGTTACACGAAGCTCAAATGAGACGAAGGATATCGTTGTTTCTGAAGGAAAATAAAAATATTAAAAACTGAGACCCGCAATAATCCTGGAAATATAATATAAAAGATACTCTGGGATCCTAGCAGAGAGACTGAATAAACTTAGATAAAATTCTTCCCGAAACATTATTTGGGATCAGACCAGGTAGGAGAACGGATGATGTCGTTATGTCCATCAAAGCAGTAAAAGGGGGAAGAAATGCGTCAGGAAAGTCCTTGGCCATTGCTTCGAGCCTGTGGTAGTGTGGAGGGAAATATAATTTTGGGGGTGTCCTCCTGTATTTATAAAAGCAATCAGGAATATGCTAACAGGAGGGAAATAGTGATAGATATTGATGGTGAACCAGAAATATATATTGAGAGAGGCACACGCCAATCTCTCTTCTTCATAGTGAATATCTCCTACAAAAGATGATGGATTAACATCTAGTGGAAACAAAAATAAGAGTGAAAAAAGTTACAAATCTTTTATTTCCAGATGATTTGGGTTCTTGAGAAGTACAAAGTAAATTGAGTTGTATTGGAGATGCCTCAGCAGAGTCCTTAAATCATTTGAAGAAAGATTGGGTTTGAAAATCAATGACAAAAAGACTCAAGTCATGACGAATATGGAAGCGCCAAATCAACTATTGGAGGAGTCCTGTATGGTAAAGGAGGCGACTATCGTTGGAAATATCATCACCATGGAAAATGACAATAAAAAAGTGCTAAAAAAGTTCACAGCCTTAAAAATTATTCATAATATATAGTGATAAGACATATCATAGCTTATATTATTGAAAAGTATTCAATGTATTATTTAAAAAAAAGATGTATTTAAAAAATATACATCTCCAAGGATTTTTGTTTCATCCTGAATTTTTGTAAGTGGTCTCTTTTTTGTATAAGGATCTACTAGCAAATAGTTAACATTATTATCATATTTTTTCCGATTTATTTGCCAATTTCATGATAACTTGATCATCCACCTGTTGTTCGAATTCGGATTCCTAATTCCACGAAGTACGACAAGAGGAAAATTCATCCGAGGAAAACTACCGGACCTAAAAATATATCACAAGCAAACATGAGTATTATGGTACGAGCTAACCGATATTTCAATATCTTCAGCAACTTCCTTAATAGTGATTCAGCGGGTTTCAAAAACAATTTTCATCACTGTTCATCGTTTTCATCGGTTATTGACGTGCTTGGGCGTCCAGAGCGAGGCTCATCATTTGGGGTTTCTCGGCCATCTTAGAAGAGTTTGTACAACTTGCAAACATTGTTTTTTACTCAGAATAGTTTCACCATATGCCATTGTCAACATTTCAAGTGTTCTGGAGAGTTTAATTTCATGTTCTACACAAAACTGATGATGCAAATTCTTGGATCCATGTTTTTCTAGAGTAAAAAATCACCGAATACTCCAAATACTTCTAATCGTTATGCCTGTCACAAAGTAAATAAACATATTGTATAGCTGAAACAGTAAATATATGTTCGTGGCAAGTGTAGACATATACAAAAATATCGAGCATACCAAATGTAAGTCCTTGCTGGACTTGAATTGAGGATCGACATCGAAGTAAATCCTGCAGATGTCCTTGCTAAATATGGATTGGGATTTATGTTTTTCCCATTAACTTACAGCTGCTTGCAGCTTTTTAATAGCCCGTCAAAACAGGTAATCTGCTCTCTTTTAATTAAAGTTGTGCCAGGTTCAGCCTCAGTCCCTGTCTACAGTTTCGGTCTCGATCTCGGTTCTTTCAGGCTCAGATTTGTAACAGACACTTAATACAAGGTTCGTCGCTAGGAAATTCGGGTCCAGAAAATGATATTAGATACAAATAGGGCCGTAGCTACCATATACACGGAGTGTGTATAGCCCAAGTTCTAGCAGGGGCCCCGAAAACTCGTATAAAGGGGCCTCAATTTAAAATGTATAAGTGTAGGGGGAGTTGGTCATGGTAAAGTTTGGGAAATACTGGCTTAAGAAATGTTATAATTATCATATTGTAGGGCCGAGAAAATTTATCCATAATCTACCCCACCTCTTGTATTTAAACTGTCTGGTGCTTAAAACCACTTCTCCAGATTCATAAGAAGCATTCAGCTATTTGAAACTCAGATACAACTGTATCACCATGGTGATATAAAAAAGTCATTGCAAAACACGCAATTGCACGAAAAAAATTAAAAAAAGGTAAGAAAATTGACTACTAAATTAAAGCTAATTTATTTTTTATAATAAATATTTTCTTTTTTTAATATATTCAATATAAGAACAAAAACACAAGAACCGAGACCGATAAGCAATATATAGCGGTCTTGGTTCGATTTTGTCGGCTCTGGTTCTAACAGTTCAAGAACTGGATCTGCTTGAACCGCTAGAACCGTAAGACTGCTAAGGGCACATCCTTGCGTTTAAGTCATTCTTTAAATTGTCAAGGTGATAACGTAAATGTTCTATTTCTTCATTTAGCATACTCGGAGTAGAATTGAGGATCCACATTCAAGTAATTTATGTCTATGTTATTGCTAAAGACTGAGTGGTATTTGTTTTTATTTTCATATTTTCACAGCTGTTAGCAGCTTATACTTACGATTTATAACCCAAGGAATGACTACCCACTGATCTTGAACCATTTTTTGAAAAGGAAAGGTTGAGAGAATCAACGAATATTACAATGACGTGTTTTATGTATGTACTCAATAGTAAACGTATTATAATTTTCATGTTGTTTTAATCATCCGGTTGAGTGCTTTTTGTTTGTCACTCAAGCGAAAAATATGACTGCAAAGTAATATCATATAATATCACCCTCAATCTATTCATAGAAATTCCTCCACCCAATTTCATAGCCTCTTTGAGCAATAAAGTAAGTTGTATGTATATCCAATATTCACAGATATGTAAGGACTATTTTGTATATATGAAACCATCATATTATATTTTATGGTTATAGAAAAATGGTTGAAGGGGAAGGGGGTAACTTCAAAGAAATATGAGATATTTAAAGTTATTTGAAGAAGAAAAAAAACAATTTTAATATACTATATTATATGAGTGAGTTGTGTCATATCCCTTGACTTTCTCCCCTTCCTTGTCAATAAATAAATAAGTTTTGAACCATGACATCCTCACAACAAAGAGAAAATAGCCTTTATAAAAAAAATGTATTTTCTCAAATTGCAACTTTACCTATATGCAGCATATATAATAACATGGATTTCCTGTTAGAGTTGCCAAAAAGAGGGATTCCTGGCGTGTAAGGAATAGGGACTAAATTACAAACAACCTGATTTTTATGGAATCCAGAAAAGATAGCTCAAAATCAATTTGCAATATGTTTAAATACTATATTTAGCTATATTTTTTTTAAAATTCAATATGTCCCCTTCATAATAATAGCAGCCTCAACACACCGGTAAATAGATTAACATTGCTATTTGATGAAGGCTGCGTCCATGGTGTACCACACTGTCATGATGGCAGCTCGGAGCAAATTCAAATTTGGATGGGAGGGGTAACAAACATTCCTATCCAAGATCCTCCAAACTTTGAAAAGTCGAAGAGATTGAGGTCAGGGCTGGAAGAGACCCACATGGATCCAGGCTAAAAGTTAGGCAAATTGTTGCTGCAGAAGTTTGTGTTATTCAAGGCTGTGTGGGACTGTATTGGCTTCTTGATAATGCAGTTAGTCCAGATGGAGATGCTGACAGTCTCTGCAGCCTTCGAAGCACTGACACTGGTGCCGCCGAGGATATTGGTAACGCTTTGCCTTTCTTGTTGTTGCTCCGACATTTTTAAAACATAGAGACATAGGATAAAAACAAGACTTTTTTATTTTTTGTTTTAGCTGTCGTTTGGTTGCGTAATGAAATCTCGTAATTGAAAATAATGGGGATAAAATCGTAAAAAAAAATTACTTCAAGATCTAGCTCCCCACTCTGTATAAAAATGACCCTAAAACATATATTGTAGCCATTGGCCATGTCTTTTAATAAAGTTTTAAAGCATCTTCAATATCTTTGTCCATTGGTCAATCCCTCCAGGAAGCCATGACAAAATTTAATTAAAGTCTCGTTTTTCAAAAACTATACAATATGACGTCATTTTCCTTCATTATCAATGATATCACCCCACAACATTCTAGCTCAGAGTCTCTATATTAAAGGTGACATGAATATTTTTTTCTCCTTTTTTATTAGATAAATTTTGTATAATTTTTTTTTGCTTGAAAGCAAAATTTGACATTCATGACAGTATATTTGGTTTTTCTCAACTTTTTTATTGGACGGAATCTGTTATTAAATGCTAAACATTTTGCGAAGATGATTTATTTTTTAACAAACTTAAAAAACCTGTTAGAATTTATCAACAATCACTGATGTCTTTTACAAACATTCCCTTCCTATAATTACGTGTCTAGAAACAAGGACCTTCAAGTATCGGTTTCAAGAACTCTATTACAACAACACAACCACAGGATCATACCATTAATGTCATATTCTTTTTATAAGTAGGAATATGAACGTACTTATATGAATATTAATTTATAATGAAAGTTTAATGATCTTAGAGTTTATATTTAATTTTTTTTTTTCTTTTAAGTATGAGCTATGTTGAAAAGTTTTACCCAAGTAAGAGAAAAAACTATATAATATATTATGAACGTTCGTCAATGGATATAACATTATTCACCTTTACAATATACAAAAAAAACAAAAAGTTTTTCTTAAAACTCTTTTTTCAAGAAGAACAAGTTTCTACAGGAGGGATCTTTGTTCTCTAGTTTGACGTTTACTTGACGTATTAACTAAAAGAAATACTTTAAATAAACGTCTTCTGAACATTGTTTAAATATATTATATATATCTTTTATAGTTTTAAATCCTAAGCATTTTCGGTATGTAGACGCAAGAGTCCAAAAATGAACCTGGCATCCCTGACAATTATGAATGATTTTTTGAAGGAGCTTCCAGTAACCGAAAGAGGAAGGAAATATACAGCCACTATAGCAGCCTTCATTTGGGTGTGAATATTTTTGGGTTCCCCCCTCTAAAGTTGCCCACACAGCAAAGTGCAATGGTTTCAAATATTGCGATGAAAACGGCCAAATCTCTTTGCTTCTCGAGCCTCCTGGTATTAATGAACTCTATCAGTAGGTGATTTGGGATCCTCTTGTATGAAAGCAACCCCAAGTTGTACTTCATAGTCCTTTTGATATCTCTAACATCCACAGATAAGTCCTGTGCGAAATAAATCATCGATTTGGTGGGTCCTCCTTGATCTTCTTCTCCGAATTGGACACGAACTCCAGACCCCTCTTTAAATTGTTCCCTCCAGTTTTTGCTTTCCAGGAAAGGTTTTCTCCATCATACTTCATTTTTGCACCTTGATAACCAGGATCCTGGAGTACTTAAAATGTCCATAGTCATCGCCACCTCAAATTCTTCATCTAGGAGATCTGAGATGCACTGTATTTTGATATAGCGGTCAATCTTGTGTGGTACTAGGCTAAGGGAACCATCCAGTTTCTAAAAGCTCCGCACATTTTCAAAGTCTTCAAGGCAAACCGTGTTCGTCATCCAAAATAATGAAATGTTTGTATATTTTTAGTTGAAAGGCTCGGTTTGGAGGACTAATTTTAAGCTGAAATCCTTATTTATCCGTAAATATATAAAAGATTTTGTGGGTGTATGTCCTTTATGGGTGCTCATACCGTTAGGTTTACGAGGTTGAAATTTTGCTTGGCTCGCTATTTTGAACCGGGTTATGCTAAAACGGGGGGGTACCGATTTTTGGAGGGGTCATATAAGCGGGGCTTATTCCATACCCATAACACAAAAATTATTTTTTGGAGCTCATAGAGACTCTATCAGAGTTTAAGTGATAAATCAAAAAGTTACTGGCGTCTCAAAAAACAACTTTAGGAATAAAAACGCTTTGCGAATGTTTTTTTAAATCAAAAAGTCATGGGTATGAAAACAAATAATATAAATTGAACTTTCATTTTTTTCAAGTTCAAAAAACTTTTCCTTTACACTGAAATGAACATCTGATCATTTATCTCAAAAAATGCCATTTTTCTATGAATATTATAATAACACCTCTAATTGGAAAACCCTGTATTATTTTTTGGAAAAAGTAATATATTATCTAATGTATCCATTTGAAGTTGTGTAAAAAAAAAAATAATAACAATTTAAATATGATAAAATAATATTTTGTTAGAAGCACAGTGCTTCCTCAATAACACACAAATTTGCTCTGTTTTTTTTTGTAGCTGTTGTCAGCGGTCTATATGTATGATTTTTTCACTAATAAATGTTCAGATCGTTGATTGGTTGTATTCAAATAAGCTCTTGGCAAGCTTTGAACAATTCCTAGCTATTATAGAATGATATTTTCAAAGTTGGAAATAAGGGTTGTTTAGGTCCTTTTTAGGACCGCAGACCGCAGTACAGTCCATTCCTGTCCTATTTAGACCTATTTGTCGGTCCTTAAAGAAGTTAAAATTAATCCTTTCTTTCGTCATTGAATTTTTTCTCCTTTTTTTAAGTTATTCCGGTCTTACATAGGCGTAGAAAAAAAAATCTATTCTTTTTCTAATAGATGGCTTTAGTAATGTGTATTTCGCGTTGTATAAATGTGATTGGTGTACACTAGAAATATAACTAAAAAACTGCTAAAAACCTTCTTAAACAGTTTTGTTATTGTTTGAGCACACGTCAAAAAAGGACACCAGCAAAGAGAAAATACGCCATGCTTTTCATTTTTTTTCTTTGATTAAGACGTAAACGTAGGCCAGGCGGATAAGAAAGTGAATAATGATTATGGTCTTGATACTATAACAGTCAATCACTGGTTATTTTAGTTTCGTTGATTCTATTCCAGTAATTTGGATGTAAAAGATGCACCACGAAAAGTTGGAATAAAATAATGGCAAAAGTCGAGTTCGACTGTCATGTAAGCAGTGTTTTGATTGCCAAGGAGATTCTCCTTTTCTTTCCTTTTTAAATCCATTAAAAATAAGTGATTTTTTTTATTACACCGTAAATAATAGAATAGTTATTATTTAACTAAGTAAAAATATAATGTTTTTCTATTATATTGCATAGTCACTCACTGACTTCAGGGGAGTGGTCTGGGCTTTTTAAACTCCTCCGGTTCCAGTTTAGCCTTTTTGAGAGATCCCTTTTTCCTCTCAAGCCTTTTTAGTCTCTCTGTCGGTGTAGACGCTGGTCCTAGAGAGCCCAACT
The DNA here is from genome assembly GCF_016086655.4 of Lepeophtheirus salmonis. NCBI lineage: Eukaryota > Metazoa > Arthropoda > Copepoda > Siphonostomatoida > Caligidae > Lepeophtheirus > Lepeophtheirus salmonis. The sequence continues at coordinate 30,466,809 of NC_052131.2, forward strand.
ACATGGAGTGCCCGAGTGGAAATTCGTCGATCATGTTCAATTGCCATTTTCTCGACTTGTAGGTAAGCCAGAGAGCTCAGGTGGTTTTAGTTTTGTAACTAATTGTTTATGCTTTAATATATCAATCAAAGTAAGAATTATTTTCAAACACTCAACTCTCATTTATTATTGAATTAGTAAGGGTTCAGATTTCAATGGACCACTCCGTATATCTTAAAAATCATCCACATATATACGAACAGTTCCATGAACCGATGGTAAAAGACTGGTCCCAAGAAAAAACGGTTTTAAGGACAAATCCCAAAGACTGACAGTCCTGAGGACTGATAGGACCGGTCCTAAGACTGAATTGAATTAAATAAATATGGACCAACACAACACTACTTGCGAATAACTACCAACTGATTTTGTTTTTTTTCTCAATGAGCCTTTTTGGGGAAAAGGTTGCATGATACAATAAAGATAACGACGTGGAATATTGATTCCTTTTCAAAAAAAAATATATTGTATAAATTTGATAGATCCTACTGAATCATCGCATTTTTTTTTCTCTATCTTTTAAGAAATAAGCAACTTTTTTTTTTTCGTAGAAAACTTTTGATTAAAATTATGACTTTTATGTATATCTAATCATCATGATTTTATTTTGGGGGAAAATAAATAAAATCAGAGTCAGCCATTTTTAAAATTAAAAAAACCAAAAAACAAACATTATTTGACAGAAGAAAAGTCAAAGTATGTTCATAACCCGCTAATTGAGATTGGTACACATCGGTATATATAAGTTTAATGTACGCAAAAGTAAGCTAAAATGATATTTTTTCCCCGAAACGAGTCTAGATTCTATTGGATTTATACTATTTGGTTAATTGTCTTAATAAAATATTCCAATTTATTCTTTGGATGTACTGCAACGGACGCTTAAAGGTGACACATATTCTTTGTTACAATAGGGCATGAGCGTTGTTCACCAAATATATTAGTTTTTTTTTTGTTATAAGTAAGTATCTCAGCACCATCTTGGGTGGTAAACTTTTATTAGTTTGTTTTATTAATGTTTCCATGAGAAATATTATAGATTCGGTTCGACAGGACTCAGACCCCTTCCACACGGAACCGGACAATATTTATGTCGGGTGTAGAAAAAGTACTGAGACCTGCCTCTAAGTAGTCATTAAAATACTCATAATTGATCAGGATGATGTTGTACCTACAAAATTTTATTTTATAATGTTTTTTCACTATAATAATGCACATTAATTATGAATGTGGCCACCTTTTTTTTCATGATCTTCCACTGCTGGTTAACGGAGGTCTTCAGGCTATCAAAATTCGGGCGGCGGACTTTACAGGCCTTCTTATCAATTTTGCCAGCAAATGGAGTAATCCAGTGGATTCAGATTTGGGCTCTGAGGGGGCCAAAGGATATGGACCAGAATAACATGTTGCTACCCCTCCACTTTTGTACAATATTAACATTATGAGCCGGAGCCCCATCCTGTGAAAATACGTACGTGACCTTGTTAGAATTCTTTAAGAACTTTGGTGGTCTATGGGACCACATTTTACTTCACCATCAAGCAGTCGGCCACTCGTAGCTGGTATCCATTAGGAAATCATATTGGAGGATTTTTTTCTCCTTTTGATGCTACATCCCCCAACATCATCACATTTTGCAAATATTTGCCCTGCACTAAAGTTTTTTAAATGTAGACAGTTCTCTATTTTATAGAAGTAATTCATTTTTTCCTCAAAATCATATAACAGGCAGTTGATATTAACAGGGCTCTTAATTCAGGTGTACCATCTATCTCGCTCTCGCCTTTTGTACTTTTTTTAATTACAAACTACTCAATTCTACTCATATATCTTATTTGGCGTAAAAACATTCGACATTTTTAGTCTAAACTTCAAGGTCCCACAGTCCTAAAGTTTTATAGGACCGGTCGTATTATTTTATGTGAATAATGTTTCTTATGATTCCTTTAAATAGTCTTAAATGTCTCACTGCATATCAAGGAGTGACGTCATGTCATATTGTTATGACGTATGTTACTTTTTGAGACCTTGCAATTTACCGAATATAAAACATTCCACAATCATTATTAATATTTCTTCTTTTGAGTCCATGAAATTGGCTTTTAATGAATAACTCTCAAGCCCTGGAAGTATGGATACATTTGAATGAATATTTAATAAATTAAATATCAGAATCATACAAAACCAAAGACTGACTTCAAGGAAGAGGCTGTTTAAAAGGAAAAAAAAAAATGACACTATAATATCATAAAAAAGACAATAGAGAGGAACAGAGCATACAATAAAATTGATTTGCAAGATTTTCGCAAAAGACAACATACAACTAAAAATTCATTTTCTAACCTTGGTCTAGCTCTGTAGTAACGACATATATATATATATTTGCAAACAAATAAATTGTCACACGGAATTAATTATTTTTTAAATATTATAAACTTATTAATTATAATTAAAGCAAATGTGCTTTATATCTCGGCCTTGACCATGAAAACCTTGGGTCTTTTCTCACAACCCCATTTTCTCATAATGTAGATCTTCCTACTTAGACATCCCATAAAAATACAAATGACTTCGTGATTAAAATCTTAATTAATAATAACTAACTTCTTATTTCTCAGAAGGACAGGAGCATTCAGCTGTATAAATCGTACCTTCTCCAGTATAAGTAGAGTAAAAATGTTTGCAAGGAAAAAAAAGTGTGAGGAGAAGGCTGAGCGAGACACATAGTACTACTGAATTTAGACACATATTATTATCAGCAATACAATTTTAGAAAAAATAAATAAATTACTGCATTAAAGAGGAGAACCGGTTGCATTTAAATTAATGTTAAATTGATTAAATGATAAAATAAGAAGAAAAAACACACGCAATTTTTTTTTTCTAATTTTAAAAGTATTTTTTTCATCACAAACTACTTAACTCTAAGTTCAAGTGGAGATGCTAATTGTGTAAGCGCACGAGGAAAATGTGGGATCAATACATATGGTATTACTGAATTAAGACCCTTGTTAATATCAGCTTTCTGTTATATAGTTTTTGGGGAAGAAAATGAATTACTACTATAAAAAGGAGAATCTTCCACATTTAAAATAGAATTAGTACAATAAGAATTTTACTTCATTTTACTCCAAAAATAGGCGAAAATTCTTCTTTTAGAGGAGTGGTTCCTAACTTTTCTGGTGTTGCTAACCCTTGATAATAAAAAATTAAATAACGTGTTTACAAACTTATCTTCGTTTATATCAAGAGTTTTTATTTATTGTCAAAGTACCGAAATACATTTGCCTAATATACAAGTAACAATCAAAGTATCGTTTATCGTGGGAGTATGGTTTTATAGTTCTACTTTGCCTCTATGCACGATACTTGACCAAAAATCGACGAAAAACAAAACAGGCAATAGGGAAGGGTCCATACGGCTTTGCCTGTTAATCTACCAAAAACCTATACAATTGTAATTTTTTTTTGTTAGCAAAACATTTCGTCAAAAATGTCTCATAAATTTGACATTTATTAAAACAAAAAAAGTACGGTTCCAAATTTCTCCTCAATAATCAAAATATCATCTTCACCAAAGAAAAAAAAAAATTTAACTAATCAATCTTCCCCCAGATAAAAAATCATAGTTCTGCCATGTATATGGTCCTAAATTTTGTTTTACCTCAAGCCCCATGTACAGTAGAACCGGCTTTGATTTTCCCCTTCCCATTATGTTTGAAAACCTAACTAGGCTCGAGTTCGAGTGAGAAACTGCAGTATATTCAGGGGTGGCCGTAGGATTATATTTTGTGGAGGGCTTGGTTTCTGGAATTTTTTGAAAAAAGAAGAATATATATATTGTTTTTATTTTCTTAAAAATCCATAGTTTTCACAAAAAATTGATTTTTTTGGAAAAAAAAAATTATAAATCAAGTTATTCACAGAAAATTAAATTTTTTAATAAAAAAATTCAAATATTCGTAGTTACTCAAAGAAAATTACATTCTTTGGAAAAAAAAAAATTAAAAATTAAACTTTTTTTTAAAAATGAAATTTCAAATATTAAATTTTTTGAATTTAAAAAAAAAAGTCCATGCAAAAAATTGAAATTTTTGCAAATAATTTGAGATATTAAATTTTTTTAAATTTGGAATTTGTAAAAAACTTTTATAGTAAAGAGCAAAAATTCCACCCCCTTCGGACGCCCCTTGGAATGTGACATATATGGAAATAATATTATTATGGAAGAGGGCTTCGGTTTTTGTAGTTGCTACCTGATTATATAATTCAAAGGAAAACACATTAATCAAGTTCAACAAAACTTTATTAGAAATTGCAAAATTTAAAAATAGTTAAAAAAAATATATATATATTTCTAGACTAGTAAAAATTTACATTTAATCTTATGGTTTTTTCCGAAGCATAGTAACATTTTTTAGAAATAAAATCTATTTTAAACAAATTTGAAGCAATTTTATAGAAGTCAGGTTACAGAAATTACCAGTTCACTAATGATTAGCCTTGTTTCGGTCCTTATTTAGGACTAAAGACTTCAGTTCCTTCCAGTTAAGTCTTGGTCCATTCCAGTTCAGTTCTACATATTAGTCCTAAAAATATCAAAATTTCGTCCCAGATGACCTCACTCAACCTTATTCAGTAAAAAAAAAAAAAATCAGTTCTAGTACTCGCAGTCGTCGACTGAGTGTCATAGCTCTTAAGGACTGATCCTAAGACTGTATTGAACAGGACTGACTAAAGAAGGACTTACACAAAACAACTAACTTCGGTTTAACTTACGAAGTATAGTTGAAAGTAATCGCTAATGCTGATGATTTTCTGGAGTTATAACTGTAAGTCTTTGAGGTACCCTGAGGTGAATTGAGGATCGGCATTCGAGTTATTCCTCCCTATATAATTGTGTTGGTTTCCTTAATCTCATAGCTACTTACAGTAAATTGAATGAAACGTCATGATAGCTAAGCTACTCCAGGGGCGTCCACGGGATTATATTAAAGATTTTTTTTTTTTTTTTGGGGGGGGGTATTTTTTTCACAATAATGAATTTTTTAAGTATAATTAGACGAACAAAGTGTAACTCGGTCCAAATGAAGTGGTACAAGTCCCCAATTTTACATCTATTCACCAGAAGCACTCAGAATCGAAAATATTACTCTATATGCGATAAGTAAATCATATACAATAACTTAAAAACAATTTTGAATGCAATTCTTATTAGTTTGAGCTTTCAATACCGTTGGATATCGATTTCCAATGAAAGGAGTTAATATGTTTATCGACTGAATATTTATAAAGAGGAATTCTTTTTTCTTAAATAAATATTATATACAATATATATATGTTAAAGATTGAAAGACGAGATTTTTTAAAGTACAATAACAGCAGAACTCCAATAGATTGGAATCATTAAGAATAAACTCTAGTTTATAAATTAGAAAAGTAAAACTAAAGATAAAAAATTAAGCAGCTGCTCATGACCATTGGAAATAGGCGTAGAGGAGTTGATTTTTTTTTTCAGAGGAACAGGGACATTAAATATTGGCACAATATTTGTGACTATTTTTTTATTTATGGGGTTTTTTAATAGAAAATATCATTTTTTTGGAAAAGGGGTTTCACAGTGCACCCTGTATATTCACTCAATCCAACATACAGCACTCCTACGAGATTCTACATTTACTACAGTTTGATGTATTGGATGAAAAATTCCTTCATTTGATTCAAAGAATCCTATATATATAAAGATATACTTTGCTTGATTATTATAGTGAACAAATTTATATGAAAAAAAAAAAAAAAAAAAAAAAATCAGAGTCGATTGGATAATTGGTCAAGTGACTAGTTTTGCATAATTTTTTCAAAACATATGTAATAATATCAAAATTACAACATTACATAATTATATGCATACATTGAAAAATGCGGAAAACATGTCTGGTTCTATTTCTTAATAAATTAGTTTTTTATACATATGAAGTAAATAAGATTATAATTAATTGAAAATGTGTTGCTCCTTGAACAAGACAAAAACAAAAAATATAATATTTTTAAATATATGTTACCATCTGATACAATATTATATATTTTGTTTCCTCGGTGTCCCCTGATATCCACCATTTCATCATATTTAAGTCTAATATAATCATTATTATGAATATTCCTTCATAAACAAAGATTGATGTTGATATATCATCTATTGTACGTGTGCCCACATCAACAACATCTTATGAAATGAATAAAAAAAGTTCTAAGAACTTTGCAAATAATTTCAAACCTCAATCATTTTTCAAATGAAAATAGAGAGGTTCTGTGATTTACTTAAAATATTTCTTGTTTGAAGAAAAGAAAATGCCGCAAAGAGTTCAATTAGTAAATATATGAGTAATTGTCCTGCTTCCAAAATTGGTTTTACCTCCGGTAACGAAGTTGAACGGAGCTTATATTTTTGCCCTGCTTGTTTGTTTATTAGTCACCAGGATATCTGCAAAAGTTACAGATTGATTTTGATCAACCTTGCTACAAAGATTATATATGAACACAGTAAGCGACTATTAAATTTTGAATGATCAAGGTAGAAGGTAAAGGTCAATGTAACACAAAACGTAGGAAATACATAATCGACCATAAATTTAGATAAAATTGAGATACGTAACTCAATTTGTGTTTAAGGGGAGGTTTGCACTCTACCGAGTGCCCATTCTAGCTTATATTTTTTCTGTGCTTTCCTTCCTACTAGTATTGTTCGATATACCGGTTCTATAGTGGTTCTGGAATACTATGGCTTTTAAAACAGTACGATCCTAAATTGATATTGGAACTGTTTATTGCATCGGCATTACATCATAAACGAACGATCCTATCAATTAGGAACTTTTCCTAATACAACAGCAAAAAAAACAAAGACTATTACAGGGTGGTACAGGTGAATTTGCACAAAGTTTACCTTTATATAGATCAAGAACAAGAGGTTGTTTCATGAAAATGTCTTAATTTCCGAATGTGCCAATGTGTCAGCTGTTGCCGAAGCATCTTTAGTTTTTCAGTTTGTGTTTGGGCACCATTGAACAAGCAAGAATAACAAGGATTACCAAATTGCGTCACACGGGTCACAGTACAAGGGACATTATCAAGATCACGAAGTATCCCCGCAGGACTGTCTACGACGTCGTGGCAGCCTTTGACAAATATGGTAAGACAACAAGAGCCCAACACAAGCCTCGGAAAGATAAAATTCGGACACCAAGGTCCCTGGCGGGACTGAAACGATCGATCTATATCAAAAAGTTAGGCAAGGGTCGTAACGTCAAACCAATCACAATCAAGGGGGCAAATAAAGAAGACCTTGGACTCTTCTTTAGAGTTGGAAGTGTGAAACACATCTTGGCAGAGCATAATAAAGTGGACAGAGTGATCAAGTGGAAGAAGATCCTCAATGCCTTGAAGACAAAGGGTGTCTTCAAGCGCTTCTTCTCCGATGAGAAGACTTTCACCATTGATGACTCAACCAACCGTAGGAATTATCTGGATCTGCCAGGATCCAGAAGAAGTCTAGCCAGTGATGAAAACGAAGAAACCAGCCTCAGTGATAGTCTTGGCCGTGATCATCAGCGATGGGGACATCATGCCACCTTATTTCTTTGCAAATGGCCAAAGTGTTAACAAGGACACATACCTGGATGTCGTGCAAACCAATTTGACATTGCCTATCTATTAGAAAAAGCTTAAAAAATATATTTTTTTAAATGTATAATTAACGAATGGGATGCTATTTTCTTTTTGCTTTCGAAGTGTGTAAGTTTGAAGTTTCTCTCCGGTACATAAGAGCCTTACATTTATTCAAAATATGGGACTACATTGTACTACCTACACTCTTATTTCCATAGTGTAGACAGTAAGTCAACTATTACAATGGAAAGAGTAAAATATTTCTGTCTACTTTTCTCGTCACTAATTGAAAAAAAAAAGAAACAAAAAATAAAGACTGAATTGTACAAATCCAGCCTTTTTTAAGGATGATACGTACATATTATTTAGATTTAATTCAAATATCAGTCTACCAGATAGTATTCCGTGCATATGTTAATTTTTAATTTTTATTCTTAATACCAATTGATTGAGTTATACCAAGATGTATTGGAAATTTGTATATTTTACATACTAAAAATATCAACTTTATCTTTAATCCTTTAATTTTTTCCAAAAATCATCAAAAGTTCCTTCCAAAAAAATAGTTTGGTTCATGTTTAATCAAATTACTTTTATTTAGAAAGTAATTTTTTTTTTTTAAATAATGCCCATTCCCGTGGCAGCGGCCCTGGCAAGAGCTCTATAACTTAAGAACATTAACTTGAAAAATATGAATATTGAGAGCCCTCAATTTTGAGAGGAAAAAAAAATATGATTAATTCTCCTCACATATTATGAGGATGTCAAACAGATCCACGGAAATGAATTGACTTGCCTTGAGGTTACATATTTTTGTTTTTATGTAGAAATAATATTCAAATAAACAGATATGTAGGTAATACCATTAAGACCGATTTAATAATTACCTTTATTTATAGATACACATAAATAAGTTATCAAACATCCTTGAAAAACTGTTTTTATTATAGATTGAATTCATTTTACAAATAATAATATTAATTATGTATTTTATTTGAATTATAGAATAACTTCAAACAACAACATCGTATTTTTATACTCACATTTGTTATGCGTCAACAAAAAATAATTTTTTTAAACCAGTAGTCCTATCCAGAAGTAAAAAAAATATTAAATTTGGAAATGGCGCCCTATTGTAATTTGAACATATCTTTTATTTACCAAAGCTGCCATCAATATTCTTTTATTCTTGAAGAGAGAACAATAAGTATAAAGTAAATACTAGAAGGCGAAAGACAATAAAGTAACTCTGAGAATTTGTTGTGGATTTTTAAGTTTAAGTATTTAATAATTTCTAAACACGTAATGGGATTTGTATTTATTTTTCGCATCTCATAATTGCTTGCAGAAAAACTAGTGAAACGTCAAGACAGCTAAGCTGCTTACCTCCTACATTCATAAAATTGTCAGGGTGACCACATTAATTTTTAGGTTTCTTTTAAGCCTACGGGCATAAATATTGGGAATTGCTGCAAGAGCTTTTGATTTAACAGGGTGCTCAATTGAACTCTGAACAATTACTTATTCAATAATTAAAGTTGAGTGATTGAAATTAATTCATATTTGGATATATTAAAGCATACAGAATTAGGAACAAAAATAAACTAATATTTGCTTTCTAGCTTATGTACAAGTCGAAAAAAGGACGCTTGAATATGTTTCCATTCGCGCACTCGGAGCAGTTGGGCGTCTCCCTGACCACCATCTACGCTGTCAGCAAATCTCAAACGTTGGAAAGGAAGAAGAGCTCTGTCAAAAGGTCCAAACTATATCCAAAGGAAAACAGTCCAGGCCCATCCCCTCAAGTCTAGCAAGAGATCTCCGGATTTTGCACTAGAATATACAAAGAACTATAAAAGAAGTGGATGGAAAGAGTCTTGTGAGGGTGGAGAACCGACTTTTGAATCCATCATTGAAAGAAACCTATCTTTTGCAAGACTCTTTTGATGATTCTTTAAACTCTTTTTTGACACTTTTGACCCTCCTACATCCTGATAATAACCCCTTGATATGCACCCAAAAGGCCAGCAGTATCTGTCCTCCAAACCCCGACGCCCCCAAAGCCCCTGTTAGCCAGCACTGGGACGCCATGAGAAAGGAATACATCTGCAACGGGTCCCATGCCTTCTGGTGCCTCCTGGAAGCCATCATTGCCGCTAAGGGCGGCTAAATTGATGATTGAGAGAGCTCAGACACACATCTGCTTATAATATTAATTTTGTTGAAATTCTATAGTTAATAAATAAATTATATCTTGTTGAAGTTTAAAATTCAAAGTGATCAGATTTTAGTGACCCACTTGATAATAAATTTTTATTTGCTCACCTTTCATTTGGAATTGCTTTATATTACAATCAGATGATTAACTGAAGATTAAATCTTTTTTTTTTTTTTAAATTCGTTTTGGTTGTTAAATAGAGGTTGCAACAAATATGGCCTTTCATATATAATCTGTCAGTTTCTCATTACTTTATCGTGACAATCAAAAATAGCTAGTTTAAGAGCAATTTGCAAACCGGCCAAAGGCTTAATAAAAATAGGTTGTAGATATAAATTGTCAATGATCCGTCGAATAAACCAAAAGTAATTCAAACTCAATTTAAGGAAAAAATATTACTTCAAGCTTGCTTTTTTATTGAGGGGTCTAATATAAACCAGGATCTCTGTGTAGTTTAATTTTTTTATTCGATGGGACTCTAATTTCAGGACCACCCTATTCTTAGATTAATTATTAACACATAAAAGCCATATTTTAAAAAACTTGATACACAGCCTACAGCCTCTTATCCTTTCCTGACTACTAGATGTAAGTAGATTGAATTTCCATAAAAGTTTTAATTCATTACGAACTTTCATACTTTTCATTCCTTATAAACATTCAACTTTTTACATACATAATATATTTTGATCAAAATTTATTAAAGTTTTGATCAAGACGTCTCATTTAGCAGGATAAAAAAAACTTTTATATTTTGTCATTTATGAAAATTATTTTCATAGCTTTAAATAATACTGCAAATTATTGTAATAGATGTGTTCATATATGCAGTTTGTCAACACACAAGCAAGGTAGAATTATATTAAATGTGTATTCTTTAATTAATTGTTAGATGTTTTTCCCCTTTCTATGGAAAAGTTGTTCTAATGCATTCCTAGAAGAAGTCGTATATTAAACTGAAATGTCACAAAAAAACTCAGTTATAATTAGAAAAACGAATAAGAGCCTCAATAATAGCCAAAATCTATGGGTATCTTAATTAACTCATCCCATAAATTTGAATAAAAAGTCTCTAATTGTCTCAAAAAATGTCTATGAAATATCAGAATTTATGTATATATAAAGTAAAAAAAAAATTTAAAAAAAATATGATTATGTTCCTTTAAATGGCCAGAGGGAGTTTCACTGATTAAGTATAAGTAAGCATTATAGTAATACATTAACTCCATCTGACTTATGAATCTTCTTTGAAGTCAATATACATAATGCATATTTTCTTCTCTAAGAACAACCGGGTACGAACCTACGCACATTGAGTTCAAGAGAATAATTTCTCGAGAGCACATTATCCATTTAGCTACGTTTTTCCATTAGGATATTTTCATTTTCGTGATTTTTGTTCAAGATTGTTGTAATGTTGAGGCATCACATATGTATAACTACTTTTTGCAGTTTTAATATTGTCCTACTACAATTGACCAATATCTCATTCAATGCAGACTGTTAATTTCGTCTTGTTTATTCACATTTTGTATTATTACATTTCGTGCCGTCTTCGTCACACATAGAAAAGACTTATGAAAAATGATTTCTGTTAGTCTTTGTCTCATACTTGTCATGCAAAAACATTTGTTGACATATACATTTTTTTTCTAGTCATAGCTGAGGAAATTAACACGGATTTGAATTCTTTGTTCGAAATTAGTAGAGACATCCAATCACTTACTAGCAGCTCGTGCACACAACACTTGTAGTCTCCACAGTTGCCATCATGAAATGCTTATTTATCCTGGAAACTGAATTGGTCTTCCCTCTAAATACCCTAGATGGTGAAGTCATGGGGGTCAATATCAGGTGAAAAGGGACGCCCAAAGTGCTCAAATTGTTATTGTATATTCTTGCAGTAATATTTTTTATATGGGTAAAAAAATCTCTACACACAATACTTTTAACTAAATTACTCTATAGTTAATGATACACTAATTTTGGACCACCCAGTACATATAGAAAGTATGTCTCATCTTATGTATAATAGACAAAGACTGTTCCATCCCTTTTTTAATCACTTCATATTAAAAAAGGCTCTTTGCACGTTATGTAGAAATTATGTTCTTAATTTATTAATTTGTCAATCGAAGTACAATAAAACCCAAAAACTTCTACACCCCATTACTTGTCATATTACGAGTTTGATAAAAAATGGAAACGCAACTTTACATTGGAGCTCGAAGAAAACTTAAGCATCCACTCAGGTAACTTTTGAAAAAAAAAAAAAATAATAAATAAAGTTCGTGCTTCTGCATTATCCCACATGTGCCGTTCTTGTTTAGTGATAAATAATATGTCACTCAAAGTGGATCTCATTTTTGATCATGCGACGTCTTCATAAAACCTCTTGCTTCAATTTTACTCTTGAAAAATTAAATCATAATAAAATGTGTACCACTAGATAGGATCAATCCAGTATTTTTAACTTAGTTTGTACTTACATACATCAAATGAGGAAAAAAGTTTTTTATTTCTTAGTCTAATATTATATTAACATAATTAAAAATACAAAAACATAGCATATAATTCCGATGGGTCCAATTAACCCATTCAAAGCTTGCTTACTTATTTACAAAACTGAAATCTTTGATAAAATTAGTTGGCTAAGAAAAGTTCCTATACTTATAAATAGTAAAGGATAGCTGATTCAAAATTTTGACTGAAATTTCTAGAAAAACTAACTTCAATAATTATTAAGTAAAAGATTAATCTAAATCTAGTCAATTTCTTTGTTCTTTTTTGATATGAATCGTTTTATCAACCTACAAAGTGGGACCCAAAACTTAAAGTAGCATTTAATTACGATTTTATCCCATTATTTTTAAGTGTGAGGTTTGATTACGTAACTAAACGACATCCCAAACAAAAATAAGCAAGTTTTGTTTTTATCCCATATCTCTAAGTATAAAAATGTCGAAGTAACAACATCTCCATCCTGAATACCTATAACATCCAGTAGGCAATTGCAGCCCGATACAGCCAAAAAGAACCAAACTTCTCCCTTAAAAATATGGTTGACTTCTGGCCTGCCTCCATGTGACCCTACACTGTTTTTAATTTATAATGTTTATAATACAAAAATACATTTTGGTTTAAAAAATAAGAAATGATTTAAAGAAAAATAATTATCTGATTTATAGGGTGATCATTTAGCCGAGAGGATTACAATATACAAATATAACAATAACACCGGGTTACAGTACAACAATAAATATTTTTCCCACTTCACTTATCCCAAATATTATTTCTATTTTTGCTATGATCATTTGATGCACCATAGATTGAATTAAAACTCCTTTAAACGCGTTTTCAAAAGTCATCTTTTATAACAATGATTTTCAATCATCAAACCTTTGATTGAACAGATGTCATCCCATACATCATACCACCATCATTATCCACTCTCAATATGCAAACTCATCTCATAATCGGTTCTAGAAGCATTATAAATAATTCAAACATTTTGTCACTTAGGTTCGTTTAGTATATTTTTGGAATAAAACCTTCACCAAAAAAAAACATATACATTTATAACTCATTATTTCACGTTATTTAACCGAAAAAATATACATTAAAGACCTTGTGATTTGCTTCTTCTTTGCCGTCTTCCTTTAATTTTCCTGGATGAAATCTTCTAAACAATGGACCCAAACAATAGATTTTCTATTAAGTAACATGCAGGGTGTTGTAAAGGGGTGAATTGCGACACATTGTTAGTTAAAAATAGTCTTTTGACAAAAACTATTTGCCTTTCAATTCTTTAAATATTCTTAAATAATTAGATGATACTCTTCTTGAAGGACATCTCGCCGTTAACTTTATTGTATCTCACAGCCTTTCCTCTAAAAAGAAACAAAAATAAAGGCCAACAACTGTTGGTAGTTGGCCAATTATTTGCAACTACATACATATTATTCAATAATTGTTAAGAATTGTTCACAGCTTAACAAGACTAATTCAAATTCAACTAATCATCGCTCTGAACACTGATAAAAGGAAAATAAATAGAAAAAACGACAGCTGACAACAAAATAAGTCGTATATTTTTGTGTTATTGAAAAATCACCAAGGCTAATGAACTGAATTCTTCACGAGTCATTTTTTACGACTATAAATCAAATATTCAGTCTATACGCATGTATTGCCGGAACCATCAGAAACAAAGGGAAATTTTGATGGTTTTTACAATTTTTTTTTGTCTTATCTATAAAATATCAAATGTTATCACTTTGAGTTAAAAGATATTGTTATTCTTTCAGATTTTATCCTTACACAAAAAAATTTGACTCTAAAATTTAAAAATATATGTTTTTGTCTTTTCTCTAAAAAGGATATAATATCACATTTGACATTTATAAAAACAAAAACATGATGGCAAAAATGTCCACCCCCTCCCCTCACCATAGATATCTTAAGTGCCTGGCTGTAAACGCTCTACTGAGTAAAGTGGTGACCGTGAGAGACACACAAAAAGGTTTTCCAAGGTTCAGATCTAGGCTGAAGGCTCTAGGCTCGTGAGTTTGACAGCAGCTAAACCCCAATGCACCGCTTGGTGAAGCAAGACTTAAACCTTAATGCATACAAAATAGCTCCTCGTCAGGAGTTGAAGCCTATGGACCAAGTAAAGCGTGTGACCCAGAGCAAAATCTTCCTCTTCAAGCTTGAAAAACAAGACTCTTGGTCTCCCCACAGTCCCAGCAGTTCCCCCTGGACTTTTTGTATTTTTAGGGACTTCAAGAAGAAGCTTTCAGGATACTGATACACAGAAAAGGGACCATTGACGGCCGCCATCGCCTACTTCAGCTAACCTAGAGCTGAACTTTGTAAAGAACTGCTATTCAAAGTGCTGTGCTTGGCTCAAACAGGTAATTAAGCCAAAAGGGAGCTATATTTTTTGATAATGTAAATAAAGTGTCCCTTGATTGTATTTATGAATTTTATTTACCAAATTTGACGATATTCGTAATTGTCAAAAAGTGATGTATTGTAGACGGATGAACCTGTATGAATATATCAGAAAGACATTGAGTTTTCAATGAAATCTAACTTATTTTTTTAGCGCTTTTTCTACATCTCCCCTGTCTCTTCCATCACTTCCGTGATCCTTATCACTTTTATAACCTTAGCCAATTCATTGAAAAATCCACACAAATGAGAGGTTGATACATATGTATAATAGATTATAAAAGTTCCGAAATGGTCAAGGACCATAATTTATTTATTATGGATGTAATAAAATATTGTATTTGTATACAAATTCATTTAATAAATAATATATTAAACAATCTATTATTCAAAAAGGTTTCTTGGAACCATATGACAAAATGTGTGTACGCTTTTCTTTTGTATATGTGACGCACTCTCATAATTAGCGTAGAAAATAATATAATATTATTTAAAAAAAAAAACATCACTTGTTATAACCAAAGAAAAAAAAAAAAAAAAATTGACGAGTTGCAGTGTATAAAACTATATTAAAATTATGTAAAATACTTTCAGTTGTATTCACAAACTTGAGTCAGTATTTGATGTACAACTAATATTTTTGAATAAAAGTACTTTATCTTAAGTGTAGACTTCAAATTCTGTGGAATGCTTCCTTCATATGCACTCACGGTAAGAAGATTTTCATATAATATTTCCGTATAACTAAATGTATTATTATTTGATGGGGTTGTAACATATAAAAACAATATTGAACAAAAATCTAGAATAGGGCTAAATCCCGATTAATTAGTAGGATTAATATATCCCATTAATTCAAAGACATATTTGAGTGAATTATAGGTTTATTATTCAACTTTCTGATATTAATTAAGGTACTCAATGATTATATATATAGTTTAGAAACTTTAATTGATGTAAGAAACTGATATTGGCCCCGATGTGGCTACTTTTAAATGAAATATATCAATTTTCTTATTATCTAATTACGACGATCGATTTTGACAACTTTAATTGCTATCTAATAAACACTTAAAGGAGTCTAAGAATGATTTGATAATAGAAATTGTAGAATTATTCTAGCTTACTTTTGTGTTGACGGGCTGTGTATATATGTATAACAGTTTGACAAAAATTTAATGGATATTGGGAAATTGAGTTTCTTGGATACATAAAAAGTGTTTAGTTTATAAAGGGAAATTTGTACTTGATTAATTATGGGAATTCAGTCAGACAGGAACCACAAAAAAGAATATATAGACAATAATTAGAAAATCCTTTTCTAATTGGTGATACCTTATTGCTGGAGCTTTATCACTAAAAGAAAAAAAAAAGAATAGTTTTCTCAATGTATGTCCAAAATTTTTCATTTTAATCGTATAACTATCTGCAATGCTGATGACGAATAACTTTTTTACTTCTTGTCTGATTCAAGGCTTGTATCAAAGTTAAAGCGCCAGTCTTCTCATTTATAGTAACCAAGACTCCAGCCTCACTTTAATGTTCGGTTATACCAACTTGAACTAAATTTAAGGTAGGACTTATGACGCCACTAATTTTTAGTTAAAATTAACTTTATTGGAGTTGATGCCACCGGGCTTTAGAGTGAGATCCAAGTACAGGGTTGTGAGTACTAATATAGTTTCCTATTCTAATTCACTGTAAAATAAGTTTCAACTGCCTAGAGTCTTATAATATGTACAAGTTTGAATCTTTTAATTTGGAGTATGAAGCTTTTAACCTCCAACTATAAGTCAAATTGGAAGATACAGAATGAAGTTCAACTTGCCTCTGAGGTCCCATCTCTGTGACTATTAGTGATTAAATTCTTAATCTACAGAAATGACTCCTTGGTAAATGGAATGAAGAATTAACAGATTTAGATGGATAAATTTTTTAAAGAGAAATGAAACTTAGGTACGTTTGCCCTCAGACCATAACTTGACAAAAAAAAAAAAAAAATAATATCCCTCAATTTGACGATAGAAATAGTTATTTCGGTCTAATATAAATCAAATAGATTGAAATCTCTTCTGCCACAAAAAAAAACAAAAAAACATGGTTCCTTTAGCCTTATGCTAATATCTAAATGATCTTTCCAAAGATAGATGCTGGAGATCGATTGAGAAGTCTAAGGAATTTACGGATTTAAGATAACTAGTCGTTTTAAAAATCATTTTTGTATTTGCAACTGGCTCTTTGCAACTATGGCTATAGGTATGACTGATGGGATTTCAGTTTATATATAAATCGTCATTTTCTACATTGTATTATGGGATTTATCTATACAAAACTATGTAAAAGTAGTTATAATTGATAATTTGACAAAATTTTACTTGAAAAAATAGAAGAAGGCAGTCATTTTTGGATTCCGACAATAAATTAATTAAAATGAAATTGAAGGGAATTTGCAATATCTAATGATGGATATGAGTACAATTTATACAAGCGGATCATGATCAGAGTTTTAAATTATAAGCACTTTCGGTATGTTAAAAAAGAAACCAGAATTGACATGTTAACCCTGTCAATTAAGATAAAGTTTGTTTATGGAGTAAAGTGGCTGTCTTTGCACTTTTATTAGTTAGGGTTACAAATAGTTATGAGAGTAAGGACATAAATACAAATCATACTCCATATCTACCAAGGACAAAGGCAAGAATTACTCAAAAGTCGATCCTCAATTCTACTCTAAGTCCAACAAGGACTTACATTTATAACTAGTGATGAAAATCGTTTCTATTTTGGGTATGTTCAAAAAAAAGAAACTGAAAATATAACCCTTATAAGACTATGCAACAAAATGAAGGTATTGGAACGCCCGCAGGCTGAAACCCAGACTTATTATTGTTATTTAGGCCGTAGAACACGAATATGACCATTATAACTTTCAATCCATAAAGGTTTGGCCTTTAAAGCGTTTTTTTTAAATCAAGTTTTTAGGGTATAACTAAGATTCCGTGCCATATTTCAACGAAAAAAACCATATATATGAAAATCAAAGTAAATAATAAATTGATAAAAACATTTCAGCAGTTAAAAAATGAATTAATTATTACCTTATCTAGATTATATTTAATAAAAATGTATATAATAACCCAAAAATCGAGTAAAATGAAGGATCTTTCTTAGATGTTTATACATTTTTTGGTTTTTTCTTCAAATGCTATATATCACAGCTGAACTTATAGAACAGACCTTATATTTCAATTTAAAAAAAATACCTACAAGTTTGAATGACCATATTCGTGTTCTACGGCTTAAATAATTATAAAAAATCTAGGTTTCAGCCTGCGGGCCAAAATGCTTTTGCATTGTGTTTTTTGAAGAATATTTCTGAGGAGAGCAGTTATGACGTTTCATTAGATCAGCTGTGACTAGGGGGGGGGGAGTTCGAGAAGGAAATAAACAAGGACATTGCCAGGAACTACTCCGTTGTCGATCCTCAATTCTCCTCTGAGTCTAACAAGGAGAGAGAATCATAACTCGACAGCAAAGTATTTTATTTGCACACACGAATGTTCTGTCAGGCTCTGAATTTAATCCAATTTATTAAAAAAGGAAGTAGACTCCTAAAGAATTGAATAATAAGACAACAGCTCAGGATAAGAAAATTTACACTTCAGTTTGCCAAATAAAAAAAAAAAAACAGGCAAGATAAAAAAAAAAAATATCCTCGATTTTCATGACTACTTATAAGAATAAACTCCCTAACAAATTCTCCGTTTTACTCTCCATCATACACGTAGATACTTTATACTTAGAGTCTGAATCTGTTTATAAAAAGATTGGATTTCCTTCCGATCCATTACAGTCTGTTGAAAACGAAATCTATGCTCTACAAACACATCTTAAAAAAGACTTTCCTAGCATTTGCCTTCGATCTGCATCTTTTAGATGTTAGTCTACTAGAAAACCATTTAAAGTGGAATCAATTTCGTCTCCAAAAATTACACATCCATATATCTAATAATTATTGTATAGATAATTAGAAATAATCATACAATGTTAATAATAATTAACCTAGGTATGTATTCAAAATCATTCTTTACATAAACAACAATGTTCTATTAATTAGAGACTCCATTTATGTAATTTCAAGACATGAGGAAGAATTGATTCATATCAAGTTTGACTCCTGCCATTGTTGCTGTTTGTTCATTAGTTAAGTATGAAATAAACAATTTACACTCTATTGTCATAAAAAATTATTATATATACTATAATACTGGCAATTGAAAAATAAAAATAGAATACATAACTTTACTATCTGATCTGTTATTTATTTGTTACCCTCAAATAAATAACAGAGTTTGATGGAATTGATAAGGCTATTTAATTTATAAGGAATAAGACTTGTTCCTTATACGTATATCGATGTGTATATATGCACATTCAGCCTGAACATATTTTGTAGATTCCTTTAGATGACGAGGCATTTTTTACTATGAGTACGAGAGTACCTAAACCTCCGTTACTTCACCCTTCAAATCCTAATGTGAGTACTTCCCTGATGGGATGTATAACCACTCCAACATTCAAATGGATATATTTAGCAATATAAAACTTTCTGTTTTTATAAGTAGTTGATACATATGCGGCGCATCAACGTAAAAATAATCTTACACAATTTCAAATAATTTTGTACTTCATGTACAGGACGAAAAATATTTTTAAATTGCAGAATTAATTATGTGAAATAAATATACTTTAATTTTCCGTATTTAGAATCCCCACCCTGTATACACACAGCTCAAAATTTCTTGTACATATTTGAGTTAATTATATAGGCTGTGTATTCAAATTTGTTGGATGACCTAATTTTTACTATTTTTTAGAATCTTTATTTGATTTAGGAGTTATATATTGTGAACTTCCAAATAAAGTATGTCCATTCTTCATTCATGGCCGATTTTAGCTACTTCAAGTGCAATTTGCATCGCACCCAACGGGCTCATAAAAATACTTTGTAAATATATATTGAAGGTAATTCCCCAAAGAATACAAATGTATTCCACACTCCATTTTGTGAGAAATCATTCTAGCTTCAACTGTTTTGTTGAAGGGCTACATAGATAGTTGGAGAGAGTAATATTGAGTTTCGATTCGCTGTAAATCATATATTATTTCTAATTTTTCATTTCCATTGTTGGGGACATGAACAATAAGAACACATAAACAACATTCTTCGAAACATCGATAATTAATTTCATAATGTGTTAATAAATCAGAAACTAATGAAGTACCAAATTAAAAAAAAAAAAGAATCGATATAGGAAGTATATGATAAATTATGCATTATTTCCTTACTTGCGGTGGATAAACGAAACGGAGGGGTAATTATGAGACATCAATGCTACTAAAGTTTTTTGGAGTCGAGAGTTCATACGAGTCTCCCTCTATCTCTGAGTCAGTCACCAATTTAAATATTAAAATTCAACCTTCAGATAAACAGCGCATAAATAATAATTGTAATTTGAATTAAATGATTAATGTTTGGGACTCTCAAACCTCGAATATCATATTCAAGGCTAAATTTTTTAACTTTGAGTACTCTGGATCAAGTCAAGAGTCGTTTACACTTCGAACACAACAATATGAGTGGAGTCTGATGTTGCAGTATACACTTTTCTTTGCGATATAACTCAAAGTTAATGAGACTTAGGTGTGATTCGAGTCCCAGATTGTTAGTTCAAGTCCTTAGCTCGTATTTCATTTTGTATATGATGCTAAAGTGTCACCTTATTGGTCATGAGTTGGAAGTGTCATCCAATAGGAATGCTCTTTTTGCTTATTCATCTCCTATATAAAGTCCATTGACGTCACTCCCATAAATTATACTCCATTATTCACGGTGTAACTTCACAAATATAAAAATTTACTCTGTGTTTGGTTGTCAGCTTTCGATTTTTCTGCTTCTTTTCTCTCATCATCGTACTGAAGATTGATTGGTTGAATTGAAAGAGCTCTTCGTAAGGCGCTATGAGCAATTACAAGCAATGATAAATCTATAGTTAGAAAGAAATGTATAACTACCGACTGATTTTTGCTCCTTTTGCTATTTCTTTAGAATGAATTTTCTTTTCCAAAGCTGTTGTCATATTTATTTAACTCTTTTTTATAATTCATTCAATTATATTCAAAGCCTTATAGAACAATCATGTGAGCTCATAAAAGACAGAGAGTAATATTGTTGCAGATTTATGATTGTAAGTCCTTGTTGGCGTAATTCTTGCCAATTTCCTTGTTTATTTCCTTCTTCCCCTCCTCCTTTGTCACAGCTGATTGTAGCTGATCTAATGAAATGTCATGACAGCTAAGCTGTTCAAATTTTCAGGGTTACCATTTTAATATTCGATTTTTTAAACATGTCCAAAATACAAGTGATTTTCATCATTTTTCACGACGTTTAAAGTGTCACCTTATGCAGGGTTAGTCCAAAAGGAATTGTTTTCAGCATAGTCATCTAGATAAAATTTATTGACGTCATTTTTTTATTAAAGCTCAATAACGTTACATTCACTAAACTAAGGTACATATTATATATAAATGTCTTATTCCGGAATTTCATGGTTTATTCATTTAATAAGAAACAAGTATCGGCAGATGTTTACAAGGTTCTATTCAGAGATTTTAAATCCCTTATTCGACGTTTATGTATTAATATAATTTCTTGTGTTACAAGTAGTATGTATCATTACTATAATGACTTAATTGTTTCAATGTGGCTATTTTTTTTCTTTTTTTGAATCAGTATTGTTAAAGCATTATAACTCTGGATATTCACAAAAGACTAACCTTCAAAAATCCTTCAACACAATGGAAGGTTTCTTTAAAGTAAAACAGAAAAGAAAAAAAAGTTATCTTCAACATCTGTGATTTATTTTTTTACTGCTTTTAAATTTATCTAAGTATTTAATAATATAATTATACATAATATATAATAAGTTAATAGCTTGAATGAAATTGAATACTACACTATCAATTGAATGAAAGATGACAGGTTGAGTGACTTTTTTGTTGTTGTAAATAATACCTAGGGTTGTATCTGTTCTTCATTTGAGACTTAAAATCGGTTTTGCCCAGTCGAGTCCAGTACCGTTTCTTTATTATAGCAGGATTATATATATATATATTTTTTTTTTTTTTGGGGGGCTTGATTTTTCTTTTTTTAATTTTTTTAAAATCCACAATTGTTAAAGAAAAATCAAATATTAAATTTTATAAAAAAAAACAACTAGCAAATCTATCCTCAAAAACTTACATTTTTTTTAACTGTTTTATAAAAATCCACGGCTGTAACACAAAAAATAAACTTTTGGGAAAAAAGTTCAAAAAATTAAATTTTAAATATTTTATTTTTTGGAGAAATTTATTAGAAAATCCATAGCTATGCATCGTAAATAAATAATAAAAAAATTAAATTTTTTGTAGAAAATTGTATGAAAAATAAAATAAACTGCAAAATATTAAATTTTTCCAAAAGAAAAAAATTAGTTTTTCTAATTTACTAGTAAAAAACCAAAAATCCTTAATTTGGAGGGGCTACATCCCCTCTAGCCCACCCCTGCGGTCCTTGAAAAACGTCTCTAATTTTAAATTGCTTTCTACAAGGCATCATTTTTCACTAACATTATACAGTCTGTCTAAGCAAATCGTACCGCACCAATTAGAGCTCCATAATGCCATTATTGCACACCATCGATTTTGGGATATAAAAATTAATTGTTTCTAGGTTTATCTGCTTTCATACTCTGTATTATTTTTATGATATGTCAAAAACAACGACAACGTTAAAAAAAGACAACGTATAGCAGATTTTTTCCGCACCCATCACTCTTCAGATCCTGGACGTTATTGATTGCTCTGTTGATCGTGTTAGTAAAGTCAGGAGGTGCATAAACAGCGGCGAGAGCCTCTCCAGAAAGGCGAGAAGTAGAAGACACTTCGAAATTGTCACTGAATACTTCTAGGAAGGTTTGACCTTTCACATTGAAGCAAGAGGGCGTTGGCATAGACTCAACGTCAGCGAGGGGACTATCAGTAATGCAACCAAGAAGCCGTGGCCCTATTCTTGTGTCCGTAGATGGTGTAAGGCTATTGTAAGTCAAGCTTGTTTTGATGAAAACCTCAACAATATCTAGCCTCCAAAATTATGCCCTAGCCTCGTCACTGTACTGCTTGCAACTGGGCTATGGAATATGGGCTTCGTAGAGAGCAAGGCCTTCAAAGTCTCTCACACCAATCTTGATTCCCTGAGAGCATCCATTGAGAATGAGTGGACTGATATGTCCAATAACTTAGTAATCAAGGTGCGCAAGGCCTTCAGGCTCAGGCCATAGTGGCCGTAGATTAAGGACATTTTGCGAAATATTTGTTAATATTATAAGGATAATTATGATTAAAAATACTTCTGAGACTCTGTACATGTTGTTCTTTATACAGCAGATTAAAATTTTAATATCAACACACACACGGTAGCAAAGTATCTAAGTTTATCAATTAAAATTAGTTTAGTGTAACTTTAAGTATGTAAAAAAATTATGAATTTTGATTTATGCTTACGTCACTGGTAGATGTGAGTACTTATGATAGCGTCATCTACATACATATTTAAATATCATAAAGTGTGACGTCATATGATTTATCTTTACTACACCTCTCTAATAAATACATGAGAGGTACAGCTATTTCTACTATTAAGATTGAAGCTAAAACAGTACTTTACATATTAAATAATAAGAAGAATAAGAGGAGGCGAAGAAGAACCTTTGTAGTTTCTAAACACACTAAAAGAGTCTTCTGGAATATCTGCAAATCGTTCTTGCAACGCTTCACACGATTTCGTTATTGGTCAAGCGTGAGCAATCACGGCACCCACCATGTGGATAACTGTCCTAAGCGAAGGTGCAGAGTCCTCATATTATTTTTCAAGCTTCTTTTTTAGTTGTAAAGGTGGTTTGCTTGTCTTAAAATGATGTTTAATATACAAGGAAATTCTTTTTCGTCCATTTTCCACTTTCACAATTCAAACGAATGCCAAAAAGAGAGAAATAGACAGATCTGACAGAAAGTTTATGTCAGTTCTTACAAGAGAGGTTAATAACTAAACTTAACATCGATACGCCCCAGTCGTGCCATTTTTCAGATTTTGCACTGACTTTTCAAACGACCCTCGTAAATTTTTGATAAGAAAGATTGTACTACTCATCAAAGAAACATATCCAAATTGGATAGTAGATTATAAATATTTTTTGATGTATAAAATATAAGATTAAATATTTTTTGTAAGTATTGTTTTCCCAGTTTTTTCAGTCATTTGTATTTAGTACAAATCATCAACGACCCTATTACTTATGTAATTTCTCAAAATGTTTTCAAAGTATCCAATGTAGGGACGAGGGGTGTAAAAATTTTATGAATTCTCGTGAGTGTAAATCAAAAATAAAAGTATATTTATAGGAAAATGTTGCTGACTCGGATTACTAAAATATAATTATCTTTTTTTCTCGCTATTACGTTTGAATGGGCTTGCAGGTTAACTGCATTTAAAAAAAAAATTAATAAATTATCACAAAGTTTCGACAATTTTATACATGCCTACCAATAATATTACTCTCCTAAACTGCTTGACTGTTCTTCATTTAATGGCATTGATTCTCAAGTGTTGTTTTTTTCAAAGAATAATCTTCAAAAAATGAATCTTAATACACATTATGCACTAAAAAAATGTAAGCACATAAATTATTACTTAAGAAGAAGGATCTTTGATTCAAATGCAAAAAAAACAAAAAAAACATGGACGTGGATAGTCTTCCATGTACAGGGTGACCACGCTAAATTGGAACTACTTTAAACTTCATCCAGATCCATAATGTGGATATTCGGGGTTAAATCATACTAATATAAAAGGTTGCATGAACAATACACTATAACTTCCACCACAATTGTTTTGACAACAAACAATAGTCATCATGGAACAAGCAAGGAGAGACACCATCCTCGAATGGGCTCGCGTGGGACACAAGCCCTCTGCTATCTACAAGCTTCTTAACTACCCCAAGACCACTGTGTACCGGGTCTTCGATCCCTGGGAGGTTGAGGGGAAGGTCTGCTGCAAGGCCCACAACATGAGAAGTGACCGAATCCGCACTTCCCGCTTCCTTGAAGGCCTCTGGAAGTCAATCAAGGCTTCGCCGGGACTTCCTTGTCCAGGTTGGCCAAGAACCGTGGAGTGAGCAAGCAGCTGGTCTCCAAGGATGTAAATAAAGACATCGGGTACAGCTCATACCAAATGGCCAAACAACACATCCTCACGGCATCCATGAAGTCCACCAGGTTCACTAACAGTAAGCGTCTCCTCAGTGACCTGAAGAGCCATGGAGGAAGAATCATCTTCTTCTCCGACGAGAAGAACTGGACTGTCGATAGAAGCTACAACGTCCAGAATGACAGGTGGCTTGCCAAGGAGAGGGAAGAAGCCCCTGGGGTCTTCACCACAAAGTTCCCGGCCTCCGTGATGACCCTGGGTGGCATCTGCAGCACCGGTGAGGTGATGCCTCCTTTCTTCTTCAATCCCAAGGAAAGGGTTAACGCAATAAGGTACTGTGAAGTCATGGGGGAGTTCGTCATCCCCTGGAAGATGGATATGGCCACGGGGAGGGAGTTCATATTTCAACAAGACTCAGCGCCCGCACACATTGCCATGAGGATCACTAACCTCTTCAACTCCCACGACATCACTTTCCAGGATCGCAACACCTGGCCCTGCAACTCACCCGACCTCAATCAATGTGATTAATACTGGTAGGGAAAGTTGTAGAGGGAGGTGTGAAAGGTCAGCCACACGAGCATCGCGGCCCTGAAGGGCTCCATTACGAGGGAATGGAATGCTGTCGATTCCGCGGAAGTCATCAGGGGATGCAAATCCTTTAGGGGCAGGATGGAGAAGATGGTGGCTGCTGAGGGAGAACATGTTAAATAAATTTATTGTTTAATATCATGTCTAACTTTTTCATATTAACAAATACACTCCAAATTCCATTTTTATCAAGCATGTTGAATTTTAAGATAGTTCCAATTGATCGTGGACACCCTGTATAGTGATAAAGATCGTGTGTATTTATGGCATGTTAAAAAAAAAGAAACCAAAAAATCAACATGATAATTCGGACAAGTTGAAGAATGTTTGGGAGGAAAGGGGTTTAGCTGTCATGACGTTTCATTAGACGAGCTACAATCAGCTGTGACGACGGGGAAAACATCGGCAAGAATGACTCCAATGTCTATCTTCAATTCTATTCCGAGTCCAACAATGACTTACAATTATAACTCCTCAACAAATCCTAAAAGCAACTCTCCGTCTTTTATGATCACACGCGAATGTCTAATCAGGGTTTGAATAAATGGAAGTGAGAATGTATTTGGAAAATAAACTCACTTCTCGTTAACGACCCGATAAATATTAATGAGAACCGCTAAAAAAAAAAACATTCTTCAAGTTACTGATTCCAAAAAAAGTCACCAGCTAAAAAATACTTACGATTTACATTACTATCCATGTATCTATAATTCTATGGCTAAGGCA
Source organism: Lepeophtheirus salmonis (assembly GCF_016086655.4). Taxonomy (NCBI): domain Eukaryota; kingdom Metazoa; phylum Arthropoda; class Copepoda; order Siphonostomatoida; family Caligidae; genus Lepeophtheirus; species Lepeophtheirus salmonis. Next base: position 30,493,310 of record NC_052131.2, read on the forward strand.
AGAATAGTTAAAAGGGAAGAATTGACTGTTTACTAGTTAATTCCAGGCCTTTCTTCTTCCTCTTTTAAGACGATGAAAGGTTGTGTGAGTCAATGAAGATTGTATCTCTGTTTTATTAATGTTTTTTGTAGGAGGTGACAAAAGTTTAATTGCCGAGGCAATTGGGGCATGTATTTTGCATATCCTTGGCTTAATCTGCACATGAAATAATTTTGCTATGTTTTTTAAAATTAATTTAAACAATATGGCTACCATGTATGCGTGTTCATACCTACAAATAGGAATGAAAAATTATGTTCAATTATGAAAAGTAATACCAATTACATGCGTTTGTTGGAAGGTAAATGTAAGGACATTAATCATGTAGGATTTTATTGTTGTGTAGTGTTAATAAAATTATTATTGTTATTGCTCTTACTGCAATGGCTTTATTTTATGCCTGTAACCATACATATATTGAGCTTAATATACTTATGTTTATTATATTAATTTTTTCCCTTCTATATTTCAGCTTACACTTACACTTGTCTTTGTTCTGATGGGGAGGCAGAGCAGAGTTTTAGGTGCAAACATGTACACCCCTACTCCAAGATATGGACCCACTCCCGTCCCACACTACTCCCCCACACCCAGCCCTGCATATGGCCCTCACGGCTACAGCACTCCCTACGGATACACCCCTGCTCCCCTCTACGGGCATCATGTAGGAGCAAATCCCGTACGAGAGACCTATGGACCTCCCAGCTGCTCCAAAAACTCCACAAATACTTGGTGCCTCATGGACTACGAGTATCCTACATACGAAATCCAACATGCCGTCGAGTACCACTATGCCGCAGTAGCTGCTCTCTATAAGGACGTTATTGCCAATACAGAGAACTCCATTGACCGACTCAAGGATCTCCGAGATGAGACTTATCTCTGTCCCTCTAGCACAGACTATGTTATGCCTCTTCGAGCCATCAACTCTCAAGGGAAGTGGAGAATCGTTGTGAATAATGTCAAGGCTCACTATGAGACTCTAAGTCAAACCGTTCGAGTTGAGCAATGTAGCAAGCAGGGAACTCCCTGTCCCCTTGTTCCTGAATGCTACGAAACGAAATGTGTTCAAAAATCACTCTATCATCGATTCCTTACCTACGATCCCTTTGATTACTATTTCCCGTTCGCCATTGAGAGTTTCAAACTTCCAGCTTCATGTGCCTGTACGTCCGGGACCTTTGCTGAGCAACAAAGCACACCCTACTACATTCCTCATCATAAATAAATAAGTAACAAAGGTCATCCTTTCTTGTCCTTGTTCAGGTTTGGTTCAAGATAATATAAAAATATACAATTGCAGTTCCGTTCCCTTTTCCATCTTTTCAAATTAACAAATAAAACAACATCAAATCGAAGAACCAGACCTCGCAAGCAATCAACGAATACAAATGAACACACGATATGTTCTAGTCAACCATTGTTATTATTATTTTCAACTCTTCTCTTTATAAATAGTTAATTAACCATTATAGTTACTAATTACTATGTACTATTATTTATGATATTTCAAATTATTTATTACATAAAACAATTATTAATATTTATTTAAAGAATCTCTCAAATAGCTAAACATTATACCACAAAAATGGCAATAAATAAATATCACTAAAAAATTTGACAAGACTTTGTTTTTCTCATAAAAGGAAGCATAAAATTCATTACATAAAAAAGTTAATCCATTAAAAAAAGTCTATGACTCTTTAACAACGACTGAACGTTCAAGGGGGTTTGACTCCACAATGTTGGACACTTCCTTTGACTGAAGTCCTGATTTAAAAATTTCATCCAAATCAATTGGTTCCAAAGAAGGATTTTTTGATTGCAAGTTCTCATTCTTTGAACGCTTCTTTTTAAGATTACTCTCCTCTTTTTTGATCGGACGATCATCTGTGATCTTTTGTTTTTTTTCATCGTCATTACCACTTCCTTTTTTCTCATCTTCTAACACCTTACCACCTTTCTTGACTCCACGGATCTCCTTTACATTTGTCTTTCTAGACGTGGCAAAATGTCCAAAACTAGCCACTTTCTTAACAATTTCTTTTCTTTTATTTTCGGTAATCTCATTACTGTTCGACTCTGATTGGCTTTGTGAAGGTTCCACTTTTACCACTTTCGGAGCAGGAGGAGTTTCTGTGTCTGTTTGTGTATCCTGAATAACAACATTTCGCTTGTTATAACTAAACTGTATGGCGGCTCTTTTCCCACTCAGTACTTTACCAGACTCATCACGAATTTCCCCGAGAGGTATTCTTGAGGGACGGCTTGAATTATAGACCCTTTGATGGGCATACAAAATGGATGCATACTTCCCACTCAACTTTACACCACGCTCTCTAGAGCTATTCAACGTAATTTGTACAGAGTAAACCGCTCCAGAAAGTACTACGATGCCTATTATCACAGGTAGTAGAGTCCGGACCTTATCCATGAAGGACTCAGAGGCTGCAGTACTATACAAACTCTTACTCTGTCGCCTCCAATTGTTACGGAGTTGAATGAGCGGACTTGATATCTCTGACCAAAGATCTGATACATTTCCAGAGTCATCCGACGTAAAATTAAGTCGACGAGAAGCGCACTCTGGGGTTGATGTTACATATCCATTTGAAGATAAATCCAAATAGGAGGCTGAAGAGGGATTGGATGGATGTTTAGGCCTCTGACGAATAACAGGATACTCCTCTTCTGAATATAAGTGAATTGCTTCATGGGATGGAGTCGTTTGTTGAGACACGGGGTTTTGATGATAGTATCCATACATCTTGTGGGATGACAAACCTTCGAATGATCATCATGTTTTTATTGATGTTGATATCATGAGATGATGTAAGGTACATCCCTTGTATCAACTCGAAAGAAGATATCCCTACGTTATATATATATAGAAGGATCTCCTTCTTCCATAAACAAAATATAATGTATTAAAAACAAAATGTTTATTAATCGTTATACATAATTCATAAATTACTTGTTATTACCATATATAAAATTATATTAATTAGATGCTATCATCGAAAAACATTATATGTAGCACATTTATATTAATTAATTAATGCATTAATTGATATAATTCCCCATTAGTAAATCTATAATAAAATCTACTAATAAGGCATTAAGAAACCATAAATATATATTATGAAAATATTGCTATAATAGAGCATGTTTTTGTTACGTCAGCATTTTGGGGGCCTGAGACCAAATTTAACCCACAAATAAAAGGTCATAAATTTTATATTATGTCAGACTGTAATATGTGTTCAAAATATGTTATTATATTGTTCTATAATCCTATTTCCATATTAAGAGAATTATGTTAAAAACTGTTACAATGGTTAGAATAAGTTGTTTTTCACCTTTTTAGTCTCTAATCGATCATAAAAGTAAATAAATACATATATATATATATTTATTTGTACGAATCTAGCCATTTCGTTTGGATTTTCAATACATATTACTTTGTTTCTATTTCAACATTACAGTTTATCATTGGCATCAAGTAATATTCGGTGCAACTATTAAGTTTTGTTTTATTCTTAAAGCAATTTAATGAAGTTTTATCAAGAGTTAATAACAATAAATCTTGATGGAACTTCATCCATTGGTTTTAAGAATAAAAAAAGACTTCACATTTGTATTAAGTACTACTGGATGGAAACGAAAAACACTGATATTTAAATAAATAAAGGTATTATGAACTGAAAACCCTATGAAATTGAAATATTTAAGCAAAATAAATTTGTTTTGGATCGATTTAGGATCGAAAAGTATGATAGTCAGAAAAATATCTTATTCTTTCGATTGTAATAGTTAATTTTTCCTACAATACGGAAATAAGATTGCATCACGATGTACTAACACATTTTTTATACATTTTAGGCTCTTATACATCATGAAACAAGACCATTGAGCGATAACATTTTTATAGACAATAAGGTCAATATATCTGTTGGTCCCTTTTTGACATACAATAGTTTACTAATTCCCTCAATATTAATGAAAAATGTGGTGTCAATGCAGACCCCCAAAAATGGATGTCATCAATATTGTGACGTCAAGCGAAAACTTTTATTTAATAACTTTTTCAAATCAACTTACGGAACTTTTTCGATAAAGAATCACAAAACCTCTTCAGTTTAAATGTTATTATATGCATTTTGTTATTAATCTTTGAAATGATTATACAGAGCCTTTATGGTTGTTTTTACGCATGAAGAACTTCTAATTCATTATATGATTATTTTTTCAAAGGGTATTTTTCTTTACATTTACAAGAAAATAAGTATACACACATTTTTTAGTCAAAAGAGTTTAGATAATATGTAAGGGGGGGGGAGGGATCTAATTTACTCGAATTTTTAAATTAAACTTATTTTCTTTCTATTTTTATTTTAATAAGTAAAATGTGTCATTGAGAATAATTAATTTAAGAAATAGGGGGGAGGGGGTATCTAGAAGAAAAATTTATGTAAGCTACAAAGAAATTCTTTTATTTTTTTCAAATGTGAACATAAATCTGTGATGGGATCAATACAGTCTCTTATAGCTAGATATGTAGACACCTATAAACCTCTCTTTCTTTCTTTTTTTTTAAAACAGCAACACCATGCTATTAGTATTACGCACGAAAAAAACTATAATACAAGTGACGAAACAATGATCACGTGATTAATATTTTCATATAAATAAGTTGTTGAATGTAATACCTTTTTATCTGCTAGGGAAACTCAGAGTTTCATGACTTTATTAATCTATAAGACTATCTACGCCACCTTCATAGGTTATCTCTATCTTTTAATTTTATAAATAGCCAGACAATTCTGCCAAGAAAAGAAAATATTGGATACGTCATGGGAAAAAAATGATAAAGCAGTGCCATTTGGGGTTTATTTAAAGTGAAATGTTGCGGATAAATAGTTTGTAAGAACCAAAAATAATGCCAGGTCCTTTACCTTAAACTATTTGGCTTCGAGATATTTTGCCTTAAACCATTTCGCCTTAAAGCATTTTACATAAAAGACAGTTTACCTCATGGATATTTTGCCTTAATATATAAATAAATGATATTTATACGTCGTTATTGTTCATTTTTAGTTACAATGCATGTTCCCTTTGAATTTTTAATCTAAGTATGTGATGTGTATTTCTATAAAACCCATTAAATGGTTGTTTTTGAGTGGAAAAATGATGGAATCATGCCCCGAAACTTCAATGCATACATCAAAGAAATATTAGTATGTAATGAATTTGATTTGTAGACAATAAAGTCTATCAAATGATTAAAATAAGAAACACACACACACACACTCATAAAAAAACAAAAAAACACGGCGGCAATTTGAAGTAATTAAGTGCTAATCACTTCTCTGTAAAAAAACATTTAATGCATTTTAATGTAATAAATAATACATTTTTTTTTATTTTTCAAAAGAAATATCAATTTTAAGCAAAAATTAAGCAGTTACAACGTTTAAACCTTATTCATACATAAGTATATTAACGACACATGTCCCTAAGGTAAAATTTCCTGAGGCAATATAGTTTAAGGCAAAGTACCGAGTACTAAATTGAATAGCCGCTATTAAGAGGAGACCCCCTAAATTCAAAATATCATTAGTGCAGAGAAAATATAATAACTATATATAAATTCATTAATATATATTTTGTAGTGGCATTTATAAAATAATTTACATCACGGATAGGCCAGAATGCTCACTTTCAATGGACAAGTTAAAACCACGACGACCTATCAAATAATGAGCTAAAAAGAAGAAAAAACATGCACAAAAATCATTTTTCCTTTTCTAATTTCTAAATTAATTTTTTTCCTTACAAATATGTCAACTTGAGGTATAAATTACAACTTATACCAAATCCCAACTTACCGATATAGCAAACTTTATTTTTCAATTAAGAATTTTTCTCTAATTCTTTCTTTCTAGGTATTTGGAATCCACGATATAATTCAATTTCTCTTGAACAAGTTCTTGGATAATCCTATTAGATATTCAACTATAGTGAACTTTAGTTAACTTTTTCACTCACTCTCTCTACAAGAAGGGGGCTCCCTCTAGAGATTATTATAAGTAATTAGTGGTATTACCTATTTAAGTAAAGTTTTCATAACTTAACCTGGAGTTTTTATGGCTGGAACACAAATGTAAACCGATAAACCTCTATCTTGATCATATGAACACGGCAATTCTCTATGCACCTAAATCCTTGCCAGATTAAATGAATCCCCTTAATTTGAAAATATAAAAACTATTATTGCCTATCCTTACACCTCAGATGACAAAAAGATGTTGATTTAGGTTGTAATAAGAGAACTTCTTCCAATGTAAGGGCATTTAACTTAACTCTGCTAAATGCAAATTCTTATATCGTAAATAAGCTCAGAAATAAGGAACAAGTATCTGAAGGTGGTGACCTAGTTGTGATATTTATTGTCCCAGCTGCAAGGTATGCAGTGTTTCACATCAGGATCCCCAACATTGACGGTAATGGATTTGATACAACGGTCAATCTTGTGAGCTACTGTTCTAACTCTGAAGTATATTGTCCAAGTCATTCAGACAAACTGTATTCATCAGCCAAAATAATTGCTTTCCTTGGTTTTTTTTATTGGCTAAGACAGGGATCGCCAACATTTTGGAGAGTAGGGGCCAAACAGATATGTAGTGTCATGGAAGAGGGACAAACAGCTATCGCTGTAGAGTCATGGTGGAAAACCTTATTATTGAATATATGATTGATTTTCTGGGTGTTTAGAGAAAACAAGGATTCAATATCTTTTATTGAAAAAATACCCATATTTTATTACTACAGGTATTACAATAAATAAATGAAATATAAACACAATTTATCAGAAAAAACTCTATATTTTACAAAAGAAAACGAAAGTAGGAAAAATACTAATTATTTAATGAGACACTTGTTTTTGCTTATTTTGTGATATTTTTTCTATATCAGGTGAAATATTTGTCTATGACAAGAGCAAAACATCATCCTGGTGGTCGTCACACAATCTTGTTTATTGAGTTAATAAGGAACTCTTGTCTCCTGTCAAAGTTTGAACGAATTGTGCAACCTAAGGATTTCATTTTAGGGTATTTGAATTTGGCATAGGTTTTTTTTTTAACCAATTGACAACTTTTTCCAACTATCTGTAATTGAATACTACTGTACATACATATCTAATGGTTAGGTTAAATAATTCAATAAACAATGCGTTGAATACCCCTTATATACATATATATTCTTCAATATCTTGAAGTAAGTATATTATATACATAAATATTCCTTCACTTTTTTTTGAAAATCCCCCCTTCACTTCTCACTACTTATTGATTACCATTTATTTTAATGGACTACCTAATATAGATACTTTCATGCACGAACAAGTAAGAAAAAAAAACTAACCTCATTTATTCCAATGTAGGTTGTAGGAATGATTGCCCCCAATAATAACAATAAATAGCAGAAAAAGAGGTAAATTTGGGATCATTACTTTTTAATGAAACGCGAGGAAAGAATCCAAGGGTGAACCTCTAAGGTCTTATCATCAAAAAAAAACTTTTGTAGGTTGGTTTAAAAATAAATTGCAATTTTTTGGAAAAATTGCCATTTTTATTAACCCTCCGTTTATTAACTGGGATATAACACACTCCTAAATTGCTTTTTAATCCTTTGAATTTACATTTTATTGATAATACTTTCAGGAGGCTCATGAATTATTAAATCAAATTATAAGCAATTCTTTATTTAACTTGATTATCCTTTGTTAAGGATTTAGCTATTCTTAAACGAGGTTTTGTTTAAAAAATATTCCTTATGTTTTTTTTTTAAATTTCTTAGATTTTTTTTTTTCAATGTGAGGACTGAGGCATGCAATGGTTTTTTGTCCACTCACAATCTTTCTTTTTAAAAGAAAGGAAATATTTGGCAATAGCTATATGAAGTTTTTGCTTGTCAAATTATGTTATTAATGGGGTTGAAAAGATGTAAAGATACCCAGTTTGTACATCAAGCCATTTTATCCCCTACTATATAAGACCTACAAACTAATAAAATATATCTCGGTCATTAATGAAATTGTCTCCAGAATGAGAAAGATATTCAATGCCTGAAATATTTTCCTGCTTCAGTATTGCTTTTCCAAAATTGCGCTACAGTTTCTTCAACTGAAAGTCTTTTAAAGCTCCTTTTGTGCATTTGAGGAAGAGATTAGATGAAAAAGAATTATGAAAAAGGAACATAAGCTCTTCATCAACACACAGTTCATCCCTGAGCTTGTTGGGAGTCATATAATAAAATGAATAATTAGCAGACTAAAAAGGACTGTCAAGAAGACATGTTTATTCGGCATTTAAACCACATATAAAGTATCCGGGTGAAAATGAGACGTAACAACATCTCTGTATACAAACACCGAATAGCCATTGTAAGTACTTTCAAGGTGTTCAAATTTTGCACACTTGTACTTGGTCTGAATGGAGGAAAATACAAAAAAATCGCAATTAAAAGAAAAAAGAAAAAGAATAGTCATTACTCTGGCCAACACAAAAACTAAACCGGGCCAAATTGACCCTTAACGTAATACAAGGGCTAATAATCCTTGGAATAAATAAATACAGAGAGTCAGCTCCTCTAAATTAATTCCAGATTTAATTGACAAAAACAGTATAATTCCAAAACTAATATCATAAATATATGTGTGTCTTTGGTCTCTTTATCATTAATGCTGCCGCCCTAAGCGGTAATGGTGGCTTCCAGACGACGGTGGAAGGCCTGGTACTCGTTGCGGATGAAGTCCCAGTTCTGGCTGAAAGTGGGGTTGAGGATCTTGGTGTTTGGATGACGGACACTGCAGGCCTTTTCAACATGCACCTAAATGGTGTAGTCGAGGGGGTTGGCATCAAGGCTGTAGGGGGGGGGCAAACGTGCTGAAAAATACTTCAGAAGAACTCAAGGACACATTCAAAAGAGCCTTGCAACGGATGAGATGGGGCGACCTCTTCACCCTCATGAGGCTCTTTCCACACACTTTTTTGATAGCTCTCTGGATAATCTGGAGTGAAACTCCGATATCTCTTGAGGGGATTGGACTAAGCTCTATTCTGTAAATCCTGCAGGTCCATTTTTTGCCTTTTTGACAGAGCCCTTAACTCTGTCAAAGTTTCGGACTTGCTGATGGCCTAAACGATGGTCCTGGAGAAGCCCAACTGCTTGGAGTATGTGAATGGAAGTTTGTCAATCACGTTGATTTGTCATTTCCTTGACTTTACGTAGGCTACATAGCTCAGGATTATGTTGTATCGAACTAATTCTGATTGCTTTAATATATTGAAATACCAATAAATTTCAATAACTCAAATCTTCATTAATTATTGAATTAGTAAGGTTTCAAATTTCAATGGACCACCCGCTAAATAATGAATATCTTTTTATATGCTGTAAGGTGTGTCGTATATATGAGATTGAGAGACCAATAGCTGACACATATATGTAGACTAAATTCTTGTTTTAATTGAATAGGAAAACTCATCATTACTTCATGAGCTGTTTTTGGAAAAGTTAAAAGTTACAACGACCTCTAGCGCCACTTTAAGGAAGCTGTAAATTACATGATATAGTTGTAAAATTATCATCATTCTTTTTGACAAAAAGAATGATGATAATTATATGCCAATAATAACTAAAAACAGAGAGAGAGGGAGTCAGGAAATGAAGGGATTTGATCCGATTTTCTTTTACACCTTTAAGAACCATGGGTTTATTTAAGAACCCTTTTGATTTTTTTGTTCATTCAATGTCAATTATAAAGAAATTTTTCTTCTTATTATTTTTTTTTCAATTGAATGAATAAAAAATTTCAATAATATTTTCGTTCATTCAATAGGTCTTAAAGAGGTAAAGAAGTAAAAAAAGGGTTATCATTTGAGTTAGGCCGACTTAAAGTTTTCTATTCAAGAAAATCTTAGCTGAGACAATAGGTGGTTTAACACATCTTATATACGAGGACGTTGTACACATATATACAATTTATTGCTACAAATTTGTCAATATACGTATGATAGATGTGGTATGTAGGTAGCCACTTATTTATCTGGTCTCAAAGAAACTCGGTTTTGTAAGCTCCATCTCTTTTATCCCAATTGATTACTGATATTTACAACTATCAGCTTAATTATAACATTTTGTTATTCTCACATGATTTGAGCATTTCATAGTGATTTGAAATACCATTTCCAGTAAAAAAATGAAATGGTCTCTTGAACATTTTTCATATCATTCGAAGTAGGTTATCAAGGCAACAGTGGATCGATTAACTTACTTCTTTATATGGCGATTATGCACCATCCTAGAGTACAATAAAAAACTAGTGTAAATAATTTTAGCGAGGCCGGAGTTGATGTGCCACAATATATCTATGATATGTATGAGTTAATAAGAGAAAACCATTGTGTGACTTACCAGGAGATTGAGGCACCTTGGGGAATTAGTATGAACAGTATCTACAGGATATTGAATGAAAATTGGGTTATAAAAAAGATTTGTTCTAGTTGTATCCCACGTAATCTCCCAAATAATCAAAAGAAGGCTATATGGAAAGCATATTTCGAATCACTCTACAATACTCCAATCATAGTAAAATGGGAAAACATCATTATAAAGGGTCTTGAACCAAAGAAACAAACAAAAAAACAAAAAACTCCACCAATAATAAAACCATTAAGGTGTGACTGAGAAAAAGAGATCCTTCATAAGACCTCCGCAACACTATAAATTGTACAAGAATGGATAGAATGGACCAGAAACAATATGTTCCATTCACACATTCCAAGCGGTTGGGGGTCTCCAGGACCACTGTTTACGCCGTCAGCAAGTCCTAAACGTTGTAGAGGACGAATGGCTCTTTCAATTAGGACAAACTGGACTCTGAGGAGTTAAAGAAAACAACGTTTCGGTCTTGTTTACAACATATACGGTGATCCAGGAGACACCCAACTGCTTCAAGTGCGCGAATGGAAATTCATTGATCACATTCAAGTGTCATTTTTTTGACTTGTACGTAAGCTATTGTTTGATCCGTATCTCACTCATAAGCAGTCCTACCTGAGATACCAGGTCGCGTTTGGAGAGTACTAATAAAATAGAGAGACGCCGTGTAAAGACTGCAACAAAAAGAAATTGCACGCCCATGTTTTTCGTGACTGCAAGCAACTAGAAATAATAGGAACAACAATGAGTGAAATACTCACTCATTATCTAGGGAGTGGGCCCACCCAAGAAAAGAAAAATTTATGGTTTTAACAACGTGGCTCTTCCGTTCAGAATTGGATCCAAACCCATTGCTCTTAATGAATTTTGTTAATTGGCATGCGTTTTGAGATTGTTCTTTTTATTTTATTTTTTAATTAGATAATTATTTTGTCATTTCCTATTTTGTTCTTGAATACAATCTTGAAAGTTGAACATATGCCATGAGTATTCCGGGATTTATTTTTAAAATAATTAATATAATCTCTTAGAATCAGTAAGTCATTGTTATTCATTGTAAGAGCATTGGAATAAGGCTTTATCAAGCAAAGCCTTATAATACATTGGTGCATCGGTGGGTTGCTAGCTTCTTTTTATCATATATATATATATATATTGTCCACAAGTTGCGATGTCAGTACGAGTTGAAACTTGTATAAATATAAACTAGCGAAAACTCGAAGATATTAATGTTTCTAATCAATTTCCTTCATTTGCCTTTCTTAGTCATAGTAATCGAATTGTAAAGATCCAAATCCACACGTCTATTAATAAAATATTACTAACAACATAAAGTAAGTAAAGAAAATCCACTAAAACCCCCACTGATAAATCTAATTAGCTTCCCTTATACAAATGAAACCTGAAAGGTTAATTTAATTTCTCAAAAACATATATACCCTAAAATTAATTACATACGTACATAAATTAAAGATAAGTCGTGTTTTGTCCTTGATCTATTTACTTTCCTACTCAGTCGTGATTTAAATTATGGGAGAATAGGCACACTCTATCAAAGTTTTTAATATTAATAAAATTTGCATTCCTTAGTTTCAAACAAAACAATACTTTGAAAATAAAAGAAATAAAAACCAAACTTCTTTATGTCTTCAGTTTGAGTTGCAACATCGATAATGGCTTGTTGCATTAAATTATATAAAGGAAATACTCATTTCACTTAGATTCTTTATCCATAATTTAATTTTAAATTTATTTTGCTTTATGCTACAGAGTTAGTCTGAAAGCTTATATAATTATATTCATACCCAATTTACCGCTTATTATAACAAATTTTGAAGGAATGAATAACACGCATAAAAATATTTTGGAAATCAAACAATATTATTTTCAGTACATTAATAAACTCGAAATGAAAGACTGATATGGGTTCATTTCATCAGTTTTTCTTCAGACGGTAATTGGCTCATCAAGGGACGTATAACATATAGTTTTATCTACGAATGATATTTAAAATTATTACCCATTGGCTATCTTATAAGTGGAGAGGTGTTGGGTGTAAAGTAAATTCTAATTATAGCAATTAGAAAAAAAAATGGTTTATGCGTGTGCTCCTTTTTCTTTTTTGTTCATTTTTTAATAAGTCGTGATGTGTTAACATCTCCCTCTAAAAGAAGAATTATCTCCTTTCCTGGGTGTAAATTGATGTAAAAATTCATAATAAGATAAATGCTCCCTTCTCCTCCTTACGCTCTTACAAAAACCAATCTCTACTTATGAGCAATGAGAGCTTTAGTAATGAATAGAGTAAAAGGTATTGCTCGACTTTCTTAAGATGATTTTAGGGATGATACACAAAATAAAATTTAATTTCTCTTATGTTGTTATCTGTCATATCTATGTTCAATGACAAAATTTCATTCTTTCATTCATGATGAGAGAACATTGACTACCAGCTGTTATTGAATCAATATGAACAAAAGTCTTGACTTGTTGTTTTTGACAAGTTACTTGACTGATGGACAAAAATGCTGAGTAAAATAAAGATAAAATAATTAGTTTGTTTCATTTTCCTTCTTTTTGAACGACCATTCCTTATTATAGGAAAAAATATATATATTATATTTATCAGACATGATACCATGTTTCCTTATTTTTACCTCACATGATAATATACCCTTAAGTGAACGAAGATGGGAGTAGTAAAAAGGGTTTGAGAAAGACACGGAAGACTTCATGCTAAAAACTTATTCCAAATTTCATGGTAGAGCCTCCTTTAACAAATAACATAGAGTGAATGATTGAGACTAGTGGGAAGGGGGAGGGAATGGAATGGAAGAATTCCATTTTCCAATTAGATATGTCTATATATATTACAAGCTTTCATCTCTACTATGACTCATATAAACTCAATATAGAAATAACTTCTTCTTAATGGATCAGTTACAAACTCAATTTACACATGAAACATTAGTACCTAGTATTGCAGAACTCATTTTACAAAAAATAGCCAGATACATATGGGTTAGAAATATTGAAAATAAATTATTCTAATTAGCCGCCCTTGTTGGACACCATCGACTTGATCATGGGCGTGTGTTACTTTGCAAATATCACGCATCTTTTCTTGTCTGATTTCATCTCATCAATGCTTAGGGCAGGGCCTTTACATTGGGGTAAATTGCATTGTTTTCTCCCGAAACTTCACCCAATGGATCCCTTCTGTGTCGCATTGGCCTGTGGGAGGGGCACTTGGGATTCCTCCTTATCCTCTCCTTGATGCACTTGATTAGCCTCGGAGTCTGGAATGCTCTCCGTCTGTGGCCTTTGGGCTTATCATCAAGTGTACCGTTCTCCTTATAACATTTGAAAGCCCTAGCGACGGTCGATTTCTGCTCCAGTAGCCTCCTTCAGATCTTGCAAATTGAGAGATCTTGATTTGAGAGAAGTATCGTTTTCTCTGCTATTTCGAGATTAATAGTCTTATAGACTTGTAATCTTCACTATAGACGTGTGAATGTATACAAAAACAGCTAAATTATACACACTAACACTATCCCATATCAGGGAGTCACCCTGTATTGTGTGAAAAAAACTATTGATGGGATAAAACCACCTTTTCTAAATATTGGGAATCAATGATTACAATTGAAGGACATATTATCAATAGGTAATCATAATATATCACTCGTTTTTCATACATTGCTTTTTTTTATCAGGTCTCTATTTTCATGAACTCTCTACTAAGTGGAAAAATTCCATTTTTTTACTATATTTTACATAGTTTTTTAGGAGTTTCCACATTAAACGAACATGTTCACCTAAACAACGCGTATAATTTTGGAACTGACCCATAGATAATTTATTTCAAATAATTTTTCTGCATATTATAATGTTTAAACCTCAACAATTCTCCTTTGCTAAATGGGAAGGTTCTGTAAATTTAAAATGTTTGTAGTAAAAAAATGCCTCGAAAAAGCAACACGACAATTATGACCTCTCGGTATTATTTTCTTTCATACCGACAAAAAACATTTTAAATGAGAGAAAAAATACATATTTGATATGGAAAATAATTCATAATTCGTTTCATAGCTGTCTGCTTCAATGAACTAAATAAAAATAAGTTAGGAATGAAACAGGAAAATAAAAACAGCATCTTTTTAATATATACATACATATATATAAATAATAGTACTTGATTTGATTTAATTATAATTACTTAGAGGTGACTTATACTTACATACATAAATAATAATTGTATACATATATGCATGTATATGCAAATAATATACAATTTTAAATAATAATTTATCATTAATAATGTTTCTAAAATACATATTAAAATCCTCAACCTGCCGTTAAATTTTACTAAGACTTAATTTATGGCATATCTTGAATACCCATTGCTATTATTATTTGTTATTTAACTGTGATAAATATTTGCCACAAGAAATAGAGTAGTGCATATATTATGCTCCGTCTTCTATGAGTACACACGAATGTTCTTTCAGGTTTTCAATAAAATTGAATCCCTTTAGTAAAAGATGTTGACTACTGAGGAGTTGACTAATAATGACAATTGCGAAGGAAATAAAATTCATTCATTAGATTACTAAAATAAAAAATAGGCATCTAAAAAAATTCAAAGGACTTGAATCACTGATTTTATATAGTATTGTCTTTTTATTAGTGTTCTTGCTTGACCGTATTTTTGGTATCAATGCTTCTATTTTGAACTTTACTGGGCAACTTGACGCTTAATAACAGCTTCTCCAAGCCTCTCTAATTCAAAAGTCGACAGCATATGACCCATATGATATTTTAAAGTGCGATCATATTTTCAATTTCATGAGTGGCTTTTATAAAACAGGCTCTTTTTTCACATCTTTAGTCATAGCTCTATTGAGCAAGTAATACGTTGAGAAATTAGCCTAGAGATTGAACTATTGTCTATATTACAGTGAGCGTAAAAATCACGTCTGAGAAATTATTTTAAAAAATTTGATCACTTTAAGAGACGACATATTGTCTCATAGATTTCCCTTAAAACGATTATGCTCCTTACTCACCGATACGTCAGAATTTTATAATAGGGAGGAATAATTAATGAGAGCATTCCTATTCATATATATTTATAAAATTAAGTTTATATGTCTGTCTGTTTGATGACTTGATTGTCAGAAAAGAACTCAATTTTACAACGAGCTTATATTGAATAAGAAAAGAAGATTGAAGTGGAAATATAAAATACTGAATGTAAAACCGAATGAGGTTTAGCAACGAGTGTGCATCGGTAAAGCACAATCAGTAAGGGCTCTAGAGCCTGAAGCATTCCTTGGTTTTCGGGAAGAGAACATATATGATATAAGTAGTAAGTAGCTACATGGGAGTATACTCATGGAAAACAGAGATAACCCCTGATGATTTTTTGGGCAGTTATATTATTAAGCAAAATTTGTCTTTTAGTCGACGCCTACTTATTACAGTGATTGCCCAGCAATACCACCGCTAGTATTCAATAAGGAAGAAGTAAATAATATCATTCTCCTAGATTAAGGGGCTGCCAACTGTTTAGAAATTCAGTGGACAGAGTCATTTAAAAGGGGAAATGTTATTATTTACTTTTCTTATTCACTGTTCCTTTCATATAATGTTCAACTTACAACCAATAAAATATAGACGAAGCAGCGAGTACTCTGAAGTAATCCTTGTTATGCTTGTGAGTAGTAAAAAATATACACAGCCGGTATGGTAAACTTAAAAAAGAAGCAAAGTGACGTCATTAATACCAATTTTATTTTTCATAATTGTGACGTTTTTCGTTTATTAATTTTTATACAAACCGGCAACGCTCATGATTTAAAACTCTTGAATAAGGGAGTTATGCAAATTGCCAATTGAAATTATTATAGTTATTTCACACACTTTTGCTGGAAATGTTTTATATACGTTTCTATTTATAACACTTCATAAAAGTGTTATGGCTGGCCGGTAAAGGATATTTTTAAAGGCTACATGTGGTTGGTAGGCGTACTTTGTTCCCCTCCGCCTTCCCTCCCGGATTAAGGTAAAGGAAAAGTGAGAAAATGTATAATGCGTAAAAGTGTTCTACGATTCTAGGACAATTGGGGAAAAAACATTTTTGGGCAAGATATATTTTGCCGAAGGGGCACTTGGATCATTTGACCAAAAATGATATTAAATATGTTGAATTATGCAAAATGGTAGTATGATAATTAGGTATTGTTCATGTCGATAGAATCGGTCCTAAGACTGGAAGATACCGAATAAATGAGGACTGACACAACACTTCTGCGATATATCTTTCATTTTATACAGTGCTCCCTGGATATTACTGTATTCAGTATTGGTATATACATCAGGGAGCGCTATATTCAGTGCACACAGTTAGGTCTTTTAGTACAAACATCAATTATATCTTAATTTATATTTGGGTCTAAGTTGAATTACACTTTTTTTATATACTTTTTATGACAATTAGCAAGATTTTTTTTTTTTTTTTGTAAAAAAAATGATGTTACACTCAATTCAACAAATCTTATCAACTCACTGATTACTCTAATTCTATAACATAGTCAAGGAAGCAAGAGTTGATCTTATTATAAATCCCCGGGAGTCCAACTTTGTTTTACTAATACAGAGAGATATGTATATCATATTTTTTTATTAATTATATTAATTAAATAAAGCCAACACAGTAGTATCTCGTTCGATTGTACATAGTTCTAATCTTTACTGGCGAAATGTCCTCCGGAAGAAATGATTTTGTCCCATAGTTCTCCAACGGTATGATTTTTTAAAAAGAAATTGGAGTGGTTTTTTCTAGTTGAGAATCTGAACAGGCATTTTATTCGATTTTTCTATACAACTATCATTGCTGTTTCATTATTGAATATATACATTTAAAACAGAGGTCGGGTATCTTTTATTAGTGTTACCACAAACTAGTGCTTCGTTTTTCGAATTTTTTCGAAAAAAAAAAAAAAAATCATAGATTTTCACCTAAAAATACTTTTTTTTGTAAAAAAAATAAAATCAAAATACTATCTTGTTTTCAGGCATTACATTTTTTAGAAACATAATTGAAAAAATAAAATTTCATCTCTGAAACTTTTGACAAAAGAATTCAGAAATTTATATCTATTCACAGATGATTAATCTTTTTCGAAAAATTAAATTATTTGCCAAAAATTAAATTTTCAAATATTAAATTTTTTGGAAAAAAATCCATAGCTATTCACAAAAAATTATTATTATTAATATATTTTTTTTGGGGAGGGGGATACAGACCCTTCAGCAAACACCCTACGGACCCCCCTGTACTCGAATGTTGTTTCATTTATAGTACTCCCATTACCCCAAAATTTTTTCTAAATTAACTTATTTGGGGTAATTTACCCCTGTTCCCGGACCACTGATCTAAGTAAAAGTAAAAACTATATGTGTGTGTTTGTCTACATGAAAGACGAAGATTAACAATGAGATTTTTCTCATGATTTATAAGTGTAAGTCCTTGTTGGACAAGGAGTAGAATTAAGGATCGATTCCAGAGTCATTTTGGCCCATATGGCCTTTCTTTAAACTGAGATGATTTTGTGCTTATTTCTTGTCATGTCTCTCTTCCCAAACATTCTTCTAATTGGCTGGATTACCACGACTAATTTTCACTTTCCCTTATTTTAACAGACCGGGTAGACATATATCTCTTGCACCACTGGAAATATGTAAGAAAAATAAAGTCAAAATAGATTAAATTATTTTTAATAACTGTATATTTGAAAGGCCTTACTCAAAAGTGAAAGCTACCCAACAATTAACCAAGGTGTTGCCTACTTAGGTGTGTGGGTAGTAGGTATGTCCTTTCTTCCTTTTTATTCCCTTCTTCTTCTACATCTTTAAATTAAGATTGATGAGGTCTTATTTAATGTGTTTGAGGAATAAACGAGGTGGATATATAATAACATAAAGGCTTCTACGAAAGACTGGTCTAGCAAAGGCAAAAAAACTCTTTATTTAATGTGTAATTTTCATTAGGTAAGTTGGGTGATTGGTAGCCTTTAGAAAGGCTTATTATTTTCCAATTAAAGACTACTTTATAGAACCAAAAAGTAATTTTTAGAGTTGTAAATTCTAATGATTTTCTAGCAGACGAGTTTTTTTTTGTAGTTGGAAGCCCCTGTGCTTATTGACAGGCACCTTCTGGGTTACAGGGTTCGGGTGGAATATGGGACAGTCCCTTGACTCTACGCGCGGCCAGAATGTCAAGTAAGGTTTAAGTCAGGGGTTCATCAATATGGGCTACAAGTTCATCCTGTTTCTGTTTTCATAGAGGAATTCCCAGGAGGTGTTTGTCGTATGGCTGGAGCGTCATCATACTGGAGGACGACTCTAACTGGTCTTGAACATCTTGCAATGGTCATAAATCTCTGTGGGAGTTATTCCCGCCCAGAGAACTGCAGATGTCAAGATTCAAATGTACCGTTCTGAGCTCATTTTTACCGCGGCAGTATTATAATATGTAGGAAAACAACCATAAACTCAAAAGAAAAAGAAAACGAAGAGAATGCTAAATATATGGTTGTATGTATTTCAATATTAAAATATATTTTGTTAAACTCATTTTTTTTCTGCATTTAAATAAATGTTCTATATACATAACATAAATGTATGTATTATTCAATTCTCTTTGTTATTATGATGTTTGAATACACTTCATCCATTCAAGTTAGGGTGGCCCTAATCTCCCAAACACTTTCTAAACAAGCTCGCCTAATCAACACTTATGTGACACGTCCACACACACAAAAAAAAAACACAGCTAGATGCCCCAGCTTTGTCCAAAGAAGCTTAACCTTCTTGATCCTAATGAACACATCTGTGGCCCGTCAACACAAAAGCAAGATAGAACTTTTTTTCTAAATAAAGTTAGAACTTCATTTGTACTCTTTCACAAATTATGTTACATTTCTATTGACAAATTAATATTATTGATCCCTTGGATGGGTAGTAAATTGCACATAAAGTAATTAAAATTTATTGTTACAATAAATTAGATGTATTAAAATAAATTTTTTCTATTAATATTCATCGCCTTGGCCATCAAGGCAATGCTAACATGACGGTCGGACTCGACGATTTCTATTATTTCATCTATATTTTCCACAATTGGCCTTCCAGAGCGTGGTACATCTTTGAAATCAAAAGGACCATAACAGAATCGACAAAACCAAAATTACGGCTGATTGCCTTGTACAGTATCATCACCTTAATTACTTTTAACAGATTCAACCGCTTGGCTTTTGCATTTATAAAAGAAAAACTGTAAAATATGACGTGATTTCTCTTTTCTGGTGTACATCTTTGACACTAGCTCAAACAATATTCGAGTCAACCAATTACAAAACTGTCATAAACTTTTTGATAGTGTTCTTATCTTTTTATCATCATTTAGTGTAAACCGATCAGACTTAAACAAAGCGAGATACACATAAAAAAAAATTATCTATTTGATAAATAATTTATTTTTAATATACCTATTATTTTATATGGGGGGGATATATCAGGACAAATTAAATCAAATAAAGATTCTTAAATACAGCTAAAATTCTTCAAATATCTTTACTCATCCCTCAAATTTGAGTAATAAGCCTATAATTAATTAATATATGTTAATAAAATGTTGGACAGTATTTGTATAAGGACTTGGACATCGCCCTCATTGACATGCCAGGATCATCTTTGATCATCTGCTCCAACTTGGCAAAGAAGGGAGATCCCTGGACTTCATCCAGTCCCCAAAGCCTTGGGGCCCTCTGAATCATGGCTCTTGGATCCTTATCCTTCTCTAGCCTCTTCCTCAGGATCTGTACAGTTCTAAAGTGGATTCCGAGCATATCTGATCTATAAAGCTCTTTCATGTCAAAATATGGCACTGAATCGAGTTATACCCTAAAATATGGATTTAAAAAAGCTTTAAAGGCTAAATCTGTAAAGGTTGACAGTTTTAATGGTCATTTTCGTGTTCTACTGCTTAAATAACAATGATAAATATGGGGTTAAAAAATGACTTCTATTTTCCACTTAGTGTTATGTTATTTGAACTAAACTGCTAATCTCAAAACTAATGCACCAAAAAGATCGGTCCGAATGATTACAAAGTTTTCATATTAATAACATTTTTAGCATCCAGTATTAGGGATGGGACGATTCTAAAAAATTTGCCATTGCCCATTCCGATTTTTAAATATTTAAAATAATAATCAAAAAATAACATGTTACTATCAGGAATATAATATAAAGGGGGCTTGATTTTTGGAATTTTATATATTAAATTTTTTGAAAAAATTTCAAATATCAAAATTAGATATTTACATCTTTTTCATAAATCCACAAATATTCACAAAAAGTTAAGCTTTTGAAAAAAAATTACAAAAACTAATTTCTATTCTCTAACACTTAACTTTTTTTTTAAATCCACAGCTGCTCTCCAAAAATAAATGTTTTGGAAAAAAATTAAACTTGATTTTTTTGAAGAAAATTTTCAAAAATACATAGTTACTCATAGAAATTTAAATTTTTGGAAAAATGTTGAAAATTTTTAATAAATTTCAATATTTTTGTAAAAAGCAAGAATTATTTTCTTATTTATAAATAGTTAACTACTAATAAAAAATAAGAATTACAATTAGAAATTAGACATTTTTTTCCGGATGGCAATTCCAATTCCAGAAAAAAAACACCCTTTTCCGTTTCTGGATTCTAATTAATAGTCCCATAACTACACCGTATATAGAAAAAATTGTACAGATATGTTCAATATTAAAAAAAAATATACGTCAAAAATGTAAGAATTTGTGTTACACCCTAATAAACGTACGAAAAAATATGCAAATTTCATTCATAGAGAGAGGTTTTTTTGTTGTTCCGTCTAGTAGCAGCAAGGAGTTTATAGTTTCTTATTTTATTTTTGAAAAGTAAAGAAATCCTTCTCAAGAAAAGTATTGATTTTCTTTCTCAAATAAAAAAATAAAAAAGTGAAGTAAGTAAAAATAATTAAAGTTTTTAATAACATGAAAGTTTATTATGCATCAACCATGCATCAATTGCAACAAGAATTCAATGTTGCAAAAATGGTTATTGCTGTTTCATTATTGTTTTATGTATATTTTTCATATTAAATCTTTAATTACACAAGTTTTTTTAATTCACTAACAGCAATAAAGGCATCTTTTATCAAATGCTATGGTTGTATTTCTCTTTCTTTCTCGAAATTGGAGACAGTGACAATGGAGAGTTGTTGAAATTCAATCATCGTAGCCTTTTACTAATAAAGAAATAATTTCATAAAGTAAATATTATATTATTAGAGTAGGAACAAGGAGATTTCAATTTTCCGAGATATTCAGATATTTTGGAGGATAATGAAAGTAAATGTACGGTCTACATATGTAAAAGAGATTGTGGATTTGTCTCTTATGTAGAAGGCTGGACTTATAGTCGATCTGTGGACTGAGAAATGAAGGGGAAAGATTACATCTCATGGAGTAAAGCACTACGACTTTTTCTTGTATTTACCCTGAACCATTACAGGATGAACGTAATATTGGGGAGGGGGCGGGGTGTTAATATATGAAAATGAGCAATTGAATTTGAGCCAACTTTTCCAGTGACTACATATATTGGTGGTACTTTTGTGAAAAAAAAAAGAATGAAAAAAATCGGCCTCCAAAATCCTCCCTACAACAGGAATTACTTTTTCAACCATGTAGCGTATTATTTTATCTAGTTTTTATGTAATAAGCAGAAAATTACGAATGTCGTGAACAGGTTTTTAACCCCCAAAATGATCGGATTCTAGGCATAAAAGGTGAACTGGGTGACCATGGAGTCAACAAAGTGTAGATGACATAGTCTGTGATGGTTTGGGTGGCATTTACTGAGACAGGGAAGTGATGTGTTTGTGCTGGCCGGGTGAAGATCAACAACAAGGAGTACATCATCACCATCCTGGAGAACGGTCTTGTTGCCTTGGCACAATATCACTTCCAGAATGAGTTCCCCCTCACACACATTCAGAGAGACGTAGCATTCGTGAAGGTGAGGGTAATTTAGGTGGCTTCAAAGACAATATAGTCTGGTCCCCCTACATCCCCGACCTAAACGTCATGGATTAATCCATTTGGTCCACTCTTGAGAGCAGAGCCTGTGTGATCCCCCGCAAGAATTTGGACGAATTGAAAGCCAAACTAGTGGCTGACTGAGACTTCAATCCCCCTGGACAGGTTGTGTGCTGTATGCAAGTCCTTTCCATTGAGACTTTGGGCTGTGATCAAGGCTAAGGGTGACCATTTCGAATGAAAGTTATGTCACATGTTTTTGAAACGTGTGTCTCCCTATGTATATACTTCTATGCAAATTATGAAGTTAGTTATATCTTTAGTACTTTAATAAACAATTAACAGAACTTTCCGTGGAACCTGTATATATTTAAAATTGCAACTACAAAAAGCCAGGCCCTTTTCCAATATAATATTATTCTCATGTTTGACTTTGTTGATATCTACATGTAATTTGAAATGTCCTAGAAATTATTTTAAATAAATCATCGTTCAAATAAATGTCACTAAGATGAAAATTGCTGGAAATAACCTCGTTCAAATGAGCGGACTTGAGTCTGCTGATTTATAAAAATATAATTTATAAATTTTTCTATAAGATATTTATATTTATACAAATATTCTTATTGAAGTTTAAGACTCTAATCTTGTATTTAAAGAAATAAATATCATTATTGAAATAAAATTTTGTGTAATCCTTTCGATTCATTACATATTTGTAACCCAAGTAGTGAACCAATTATTCATACAACTTTATCATTTTTCAGACAGTTGAATGTCCATGAAGGATTTCCTGAGTCAACAAAAATCTACTTAAGGGAAGAAATGAAAAATCTTGGCTCTAAGGATAAGATCATCAATCTTATATTTGAATAAGTAAACAGTTTGTAAAGTTGTGAATATTCCAATGGAAAATTATACGGAAAAAATAAACTCGTAGAAAAACTTTGTATTAACATATATATGAACATTCTTTTTACAAAACTATTTTTTTTTGTTTCAAATAATTTAAGTCTTCAAGTTCATTTATACAAAGCTGAAAAAACGATAAGATATTCAATTGCTTCTACTATACATGAAAAACCTTTATCTCTGAAAGTAGATCAATTGACATAAGAGACCGTTATGGAAAATATCCCTGCTATAAAACTTACTTTAGTGGATCTCCAACACAAGCAACACATTGTACCTAATTTGTTAAAGTTTTAACGATCTCAAACAGGTTTAAGATCTCCATACTCCAACCCAACAGTAGTGTGTACATATACAATGGTGGAAATAAGGATTTGATCCCTTGCCGTTCTGTAAATTTGTCTACTGACAATGAAAAGAACAGTCTATAATGTTAATAGGGGATTGATTTTAACAGTGAAAAACGATGGGGTGAATTCGCTTGTTCCCTTTTAGACGAGAAACACACCAAAACAGAAAGTTTCAACTACCATGCTTGACGGTGGGAATGGTGTCATTGTGTTTTACTCGCATTTTTCTTTCCACTAACACTTGCAAGTTGAGTTGATGCCAAATAGCTCGATTTTAGACTCATTTGATCAATAAACCTTCTCCCATGCATACTTTGACTCCTTAAGGTGTTCCTTGACAAATTTCATACGGGCTTGTATGTATTTATAACTTTCGAATGAAGTGATTTCATGTATATTTTATTAATTTATGTCTCTCACTGTTAAAATAAACCTACAATTAAAAATACTGACTGTTCTTTATTTTACCAGGGGGCAAACTGACAAAATCGACAAAGAACCGAAAATGTATTTTCTCTACTATATATTATGATTAGTATCCAATTTCTTGCACATCTCTCATGGTATCTATTTCGGATTGTATTGCGTTAAATCTAGAATACCATTTTAATAAGTGAACTTATAGTGATAAATCCGAGTTTTTCGATTTTGTTAGAAGAAAATGCCTTACAAAGTTATAAGCTTCATAGTGAATTTGTTGGAAAAAAAAATTGTCTCCTTCTTCTTCTGAGTTCATTAATATTTAGACTTTGTCTAAAAAGAAGTAGTCATAATTGTTAATATCTTATGAAATATCTTTATTAATAAAGAAAAGTTTGTTCCGATGCACGTAATGTAACGTACACTCTTGGGTATTTAAAGCAACCTCAACTCTGGCTTCCTTCAATCTAAAGGGATGTTCCATTAAGAAAATATAAGTATTAACTAAGTATAATTTCGATTCAGAGACATATTTTGAAAGAAAATAACAATACAAATTAAAATTGTGATAATAACAATTGATAAAAAACTTTACTGCATTAAATATATAAATCTTGAAAAGAGGGTCCTACAAAAATTGTTTAATTATACAAAAATCCAGTAAAATGAAGAATCATTTATAGAAGCCAATTTTTTTTTAAATCGTTTTATTTTATTTCTATAACTAAAAATAAATCGTTTATTACAATTTCAAAAGATTTACTGCAAAAATGGTTTTTTTAGAATTAAGTTTTATATCGAATATTTAATAAATAAGCAATATTTGGTTGCGTGATAATTTATCAAATTTGAATATAATTAATTCGATTATTTGTAATAAGTGACTAATATTTAAAAGACAAAATAATTTAAAATTCAAATATTTTTAAGAATATCCGTCTTTAGTCCGTGAAGTAAATTATGCATCACTATGTTCTAATGCACTTATAGTTAGTAGACTTACCTCTGGCAATGAACTCCGATTTGAGGAAATTGGGGATGTACTTATGCATCTGCAGTAAAATATGCCCCTTGTTCCTTGTGTATTCGTTTTTTTCTCTCTTTGATTAAGATGATGTATTCCTGATTACTTTTATTCGGAAAACATGAAAATAACCTTAAAACCAAAATTTGTGGGTGTTTTTTTGGCTTTCAGTGTTCTTTTGAAAATTATTTCTAGGCGCCATCTAAATTATTTTCTGTCTTGAAAGATATATATAAAGAGAAAAAAAACAGTAAATACAGATTGTGTGTATGTATTTCCAGACTCAAAAATATATAAGTTCTTTCTGTATCTTTTTCTGAACCGGAGAAAATGACTCTATGTACAAAAAAAATGACAAAGTCGATATTTTATTGGAAGAACTAGACTAGGGTAACCCTGTGTTGCTCAGGACAATATATAGGATATATATATATATATATTATGAAGTTAAAAAATAAAGAAATATTTTATAAAATTCTAATGACATACATGCAAAAAAAAAAAAGATGGTCTGGATGAGAAGTCCAAGTTTTGTAAAAATTTCCAAATCAAAATTTACTAGGAAAATTGTAAAAAAGTAGTTTTTAATGTTCTTAGTAACATTTCAACGAGAATCAGAAATCTACCAATTGTTTTCCATATTTGCAAAAGCAAAAAAGTTATAGTGAATAATGTCGTTGAAAAATTATCTAGTTTGATTATATTATAGAAAATGTTGCTCTCTTTAGTACTGAACAGTTCGGGTGATAAACGTCATTATCATCTTTCTCGGGCTATAAACAACCAGGATCACACGATGTCAATCCAAGGTCAAGCATTGGTTGACTAAAGTCATAAACCAGTCTTTCTTTTATGAAATTCTAAATTTTCACGACTGCCTGACACACCTTGTACAATATTATAAGATCCATAAATAAATCCCTGTTTTTTCTTTTATTTTATGAATGTATTTTTCATAAAAAAAATTAAATCCGACTTAATATTGTAATCTTTATTGAGCAGTCCAATTACTTTTATCATAAATAGTAATTAAGAGGAGTAGGGTTTAATTAGCTTTATATACTATATATATATATATACGCTGCTCTTGCTATACGGGTATGAAAATACAATATATTTATGCATAAGCATAGGTAGATATTAACTAATGAGAAGTGGCAGATGAAGGAGAAAAATAAAATTAAAAAATTGGAAGCTCGAAAATGTTCTCATTTATTCAAAATGTTTAGAATATATAGAGGTAAAATTTAAAAAAAATGAAATTCCCTTTATATTTATACAATGCATTTTAAAAAAAGATAGGGAGGTTGGGTGTGAAAGTCAAAATAGGTTGTCATGGTCAGTGATGAAAAAAAATATGATAACAAGGTAAAATCGTATACTTGACTTTCAAAAAATCTGGATTATTTTAGGGTAAATATTTTAAAGCACTAGGTTGTGTTATTAAAGGTAGGGCCTAAATAAAAATTTCAATAAAAAAAAATCTTTCAACAATCAACAGTCGTTAGCATACAGGCAAAAAGGCAGAGGTTGTCTGAATTGTTCCACATGTGGGTTGAGGAGATTATGATGGCCGTAAGGTGCTCCCGGTGTCTAATTTACAAGGATAAAAACATGATGGCTTCAGGTTAGAGCCTTGAGAGGTTCCCTGGCAGTGGCAGACGCCGCAAAATCGGGATCATGGATGCCATGGACATGGCAATTACCAGAATCCCATCCAAGTGGTGAGGAAGCATAGCAAGGCTATCAATGTCAGTGATTGGATTGTCATGAGGTATCCGACATCAGCAACTGTTTTCAAAAGCAAGCTATAACTCTTTAACCAATACAAGTATTAATCTGAATTTTTGTGAATATCCTTCTTTTTGGCAAAAAAAAAAATCCTAGTCATGTGAAGCGTGTTAAATTACAAATACAATATAACTTATAAAACATTGATATTAAACAAGAAGTCAAATTGACTTATTGGCCTTTCTTGTGTTTAGGCAAAGGACATGATCCTTGAGGCGTTTTTTTCTGAAATAGAATGTATTTTTTTGATACACCACTAGTTTTTTTGGGGGCTAGCAAATTTGAGGAGTTTTGTCATTTGTGGATCAAAGTGCCGGTTTCAATATCACCTTAATATAGTACTGTTTAAATGCATCAGTGCCCTGTTAGCATATTGCTTAGGGGCGATAGTGTGTTTAAGAATCCCAGTATTTAAACTAGTTTAAACTAAAGTACTCGAGGGAAAGACACTTAGTGGAAGAAGAGCAAGTTTCTCACTCTTGTCACTGATTGGCTTAAAATTGTCATCTGCCTTAATACATATTAAAAAGGTCTTGAAGGGGTTTTATTTACTATTTTGGGGGTAAATTTAATTATATGTTATAATTAGCCCATAATTGCGGTATATTTTTCGCCCCTTTAGAAAATAAAAAATATACAATGAGTAACAGCTTAAAGGTCCATTGATTCCATATATCACACGATTATTGTGTTCAGACCTGCAGAACATTAAAATTTTATTTTTGATTGAAACTTTTATTATTAAATTAATTATTCGAAGAAATGAAAGGTCATTTATAAAATAACAACAGAAATTATGATCGTAATTTAAAAAAAGGGAAATAAAAAAAAAAAAAAAGTGAAAAAACTAATCAAATTCATCAGTCAAAATTAAAGATTGAAAAAATTTATTTTAAAAAGATTTTAATGAAATTTGATGTACAGGAAATCCCAGTTCAATAGCCAAGGTTATGATTTCAATGAAAGGAGTGGTTGTGATTTGTAAAATATTTTAGAGTCTAGGAACTAATGGGTTAAAGTTATAACGAAAACTATATATTTTCTAATATAATGACATAGAAAGATACTTGATAGAGCCAAAAATGCTTCTAAATGTAAGTACTCCTTTTCCTTCACACTTCTTAATAAGACAATTTTTGATGGAAGAGTCTGCACCATCTGGGAGTTTGTAAATGGTTTCTACCGTGTATCCAGGAAATATGTATCAAAATATGCCTATAAATGTAATATTATGTAAGTATATGAATCTAATGACATATTCCTTTAAAAAAAGAAAGATGGATTACACTATTTGAAGAGAAAACAGAAAATGATGAGGTATTTGATCATAGTAATAAATGGAAAAAGAAGAAATAGAGGGGAAGAGGAGGATATTCCTTAATATATTTGGTCATCATAAACCCATTAAGATATTATGTTCTAACCCTAATATCATTCCTAAAACAAGTGATGCTATACATCACAAAACACCATAATGTTTAATTGTTAAATATTCTAAGGTTTCTTTTCCCTTCTTTCTCACACAATATCTCATTATACTAATACCGATGTGTCCATTAAAATATAAACCCTTTGAATCTTAAACTTTAAAAAGATATACTCCAAGCTTCGGAGAAAAACCAGGCAGCCGCTGCGGATGTAGTCCTTTGTCATGGCGTCCCAGTGCTGGCTGACAGTGGCTTTGAGGGCTTCGGTGTTTAGATGACGAACACTGCAAGCCTTACCCTTTACGTGCATCCAAAAAGGTGTAGGCTGTATGGGTGCCAAAAGTTTTAAAAACAGTTCAAAATAAATCAAAAGACTCATTCAAAAGAGTTTTGCAACGGAGAAGATTGTTTTCTTTCATTGCCGGTGTCAAAGATGGCCTCACCAACTTCCCAAGGCTCTTTCCCTTCACTTTTTTTTGCTAGTGCTCTAGACAGTCTGATGTGAAACCCCAAGATCTCATGCATGGGGCCTCATGGACTTGAGGGGATTGACCTTGGCTGTTTTCTTTAACTCTTTCGGATCCAGTTATGCCGTTTTGACAGATCCCTTTTTCCTCTCCAACGTTTTGGACTTGCTGACGGGATAGACAATGCTCCTGGAAATGCTCAACTGATTGGAGTACACGAATGGAAATTCGTCAATCACGCTCAATTGTCATTTTCTCGACATGTATGTAAACTACAGATCTCCGTTTTTTTTGTTTTTATAAGTAATTGTTTATGCTTTAATGTATCAAAATATCAATTAATTTCAATCGCTCACACTTGATTAATTATGAAAGTAGTCCGTGCTCAGATTTCAATGGACCACCTAGTATATATCATTGGAAGAGAGGGATTAGGCTCTTTCTAGTTATTCACACAAATTTCAATTTGAAGGCTGTTGAAAGTAGATGGAAGGCATCATTAAATAGAGAAGGTTGTGAGTTTGTCTCTTTTAGAGTATAAGGGGAAAGGGCTCAGAGTCGATCCGTGTACTGAAGGATGATCATTGAAGGAGGACATCAAATCTCAATCATTATCATGTACGACATAAATACTCTTCATTGTATATACCATCAATCATGATAGTATAATTACTTTCAGCCTTCAGGAATACCCTAGATGTTTCAAATGAATAAAATCAAGATATGATAGTACAAGGGAAAAATTTGAAAAAAAGTGAAGACATTATACCTCTGGGAAAACATAAATTCTTAATTTTGCAAAAGAAAGGAAATAAGTCTAGGAAGATTTACATGTTGTAATGTGCTCAAAAGAAAAAAAAAAGAAGACTAATTTATAACAAGTTCCGAGTAATACTCTGGTTTTTATGCCCAAAAGCCGAGTTTTTTTTGGTCTTTTTTTATTTACTTCATAAAAGTCGAGTACACAATTATGAGTTTTGCTCGTGGCACATCACGAATAATTATGCCCCTGATTTCAATACATATATCCTATCAAAATTTCATTATGTAATGAGTTCGAACCAGGGACAAAACAATTAATAAAGTTAGCATAATAATAATTTAAAAAAACCAGTATAACGATTCGAACGGGGGAAGAGTTAATCACAATTTCATTAGTTTGTTTATTTAGCTCCAAGATAAACCCCACTACACCGGAACTCAATCCCGCATCAGCCGGTAAAGGCTCATCTATGAGTTTCTAACTTTATTATTATAAAAATTACACTACATATTAAAAATCCTTAATAGTTGCTTCTCCATTGATCTTTTCTTTTTCACAGACTCCATAGAAAGATCAGTAGTCATTTCTTGCATTGTATTAATAATTAAGACATTGGACTCTATAGAGAGGTAGTTTTTCAATTTTTTTGTGGTTTTTTAATTTATTTATTTCATATGATCATGAGTTACGTAATTTGTTTCTTTGGACTGCTTAGAAGCTCAACAACCTTGTCCAACATATCATGTTTTTTCTATTTGACTTCCTTTACACCTTCAATGTTTGTTCTAATAGTTTTTGCTTGGAATTTTTTTTGTCTTCTGCTAATTAATACTACTCAACTCAGTATTATCCAAAATGTCATTATGTAATGACTTTAAGGCTAAATATCCTAAGGCAAAATGGTTTAATGCAAAAAGTACCAGAAACCAGGAAAAACGATCATTGCCTCTACCGAGTGTCCATTCTAGTTAATATTATTTCGACCGTCTTATCAGCATTTTGCTTAGAGCCTCTCTATCAGGGACTATAAAAATACTCTCATAGGTAAGTATATTATGTAGAAATAATATGAAATATCATGATGCACTTCTATAAAAGCAATTATCATCTTTTTATTTGACAATTTTATTATTTTATTATTAATCATAATAGTACTAACATGAATTATGAACCTTTTGGTAATAACACTAAAAAAACTATTAAGAGAAAAAAAAGATATTAAAAGAAAAGAAGAAACTTGTAAGATGTTTGTATTGTTGCCTTCTCAAAAAAAGTTTTTGAGGCCATAAACAATAATTTCCTTCATTTTATAACTCTTTTCTCCTTGTTTGTTCGTGTTCAAATAATAATATATCGCAAATTAAACGAGGAGTTATTCTTTTTTTCAATTTCTTTTTTCTTTAAAGAGACATAAATTTTCTGTTTCTTTTTTTTAATGTTGCTAGAAAAATGAACAGCGCAAAATAAGCATCGTAAAAATGTATTCTATTTGACAAAGAAAAACAGTAAAGTTTAACTCATTTAATGGGCTGTAGAGGGGGGGGGTGAAGTGGTTTATATTAACACTATAAAGTTCAACTAAGACGCAAATAATATAAGTTATTTGAATCTTTGAAAAATAATAGAAAAAAATGAGAAATATAACAACAAAATAATCAAATATATTATTAGCGATATGATGTACTATTTGGAATCATTTTTATTCTATCAATTCTCTTTTTGCGGTACAGAATGTCAAAGTTTACACTCACAAACAAATAGCATTAGAGGCTGTAGATATGCAAATAGGTTTATAAACAAATTAAGGTCTTTATGTGACATATGTGCACTGCGTATTGAGAAAAGCAAGTATATTCTTGTCTTACTTTTGGACACAAAAAGGATTCGATCTGAATTTTTTATATAAGTTAATACAGAAACGGTTTTCTCTCTTAAATAAGTTGAGCCAAATGTTATAGTAAATCTAAAGCTGCTTCTGCCTGTAGTGGTTACTTATGCATATTAGAAATCCAGAATTCGCAAAATTATTTTTTTAGAATAAAAATATGTTTCATGTTGGGTCATATGAAAGTTCGATAAGTGCATCTTCCCTATCAGAAGAAAGATGATTAGCTATACCAGTAATAAGGGCGTATCAATTTATGTTTTTGTGGAGCAAATATTGTTAAATGATCCAGAAAATACTTCCAAAAAATATGTAGATTAATTATCATTTAAGTTTTAATGCCACTCAAAGTATTTCAATTATAATCTGCTTTAATAATAATTTAATAATATCGCAATCACTCCGTTGTCTCCCAATTTCTAGAAATTATATTTACATTAAACGTATGGGTTCTAGAACGTGCCCCTTCTATTTTATAATTGATTAACGTTTCTAATTTGTCACATAATCTATACAATTTTCTTTTTGTTCCAATAATTTTTTCAGTACTTTTTTCTTGGTCTCACCTTTTCTTCAGCTCAGTCTTGCCTCCTCAACCTCAATAATTCCGAGTAACTTTTCATTAAGCTTCCATATAGTAGGCTTATCACTTTTTATACTCTTTGAATAAATGCTTCGAGAATCAAATGATCCGATAACCCGTTTGAACTTAGCCTTGTTAGATTAAATTGATCTGACATGACCATGTCAAATACGTAGATGTTATCTATCCTGCTTTTTGATGTTTTTCCTGATAGTCTCTGACAGAGGCAAGTGGTACCTCCAACTTCGGGGACTCGTATTTCGAATGATTATTGCTCATTCATATCTTTCATGAGAGCTCTTGGTTCTACTTTTACATTAAAAGTTTCTCCCTCTCCATCTGTGGGCTCAGTATTACAGGACAATACTTTTTTTGGAGAATATTTCCTGTTTCATGATCCTCTGTTTGGAAGTATATGCAGAAGTTGTAACCTAACTGAGTCCAGATCTATTGGGTTTATTCCTATAACCTTTCTCCAGAGAAGGACTGCTTTATCGAAAGTCATGTCATTTGGTGATTTTGTCTTATTCTTGCCGAATTTGGAAACGAATAAAGGTCATACGAACCACCCTTTCCCATTGCATACTTCATCAGTTTCCGATAGTTTTCTGCTTTTTACTGAAAAAGGGTTCCATTCCGGAATTCTTGATTGAGTTATATTGTCGTAATTTATTTTGCTTTCCCTTACGGCGGGGTTTTCTTTACAGGACACCTCCAATGTTGTCTCGGTTGCATATACAAATGGAGATCTTCCACTGTTTCAGCGGAGTTGGGGGTAGCGATAAAATTTTTTTGGGATTGAATATTTGGCATGTTGGTTTGACTCGTCCCGGACAGGGTGAGTGACATTCTTCAAAGCTTGTCCCAAGGAAAGGATGAATCCTTCTGGGGAAACGACTTCAAATACTTTGCACTCTAGAAATATACATACGTTTCTTTTCCGGCAAAACTCAACTGTTAGAGAGCACGTCTTGTCAGATAGAAAAACAAAGACAATATACAATATATACTTCTTATTCCTTTGACTCTGCATTTTATCCCCTATACTTTTCAGCATGCTCCTAAAATTTATTTGTTCAAAATGTCAAATATTTGATAAATGTTTTTTTAGTAATTTAATTGATATTTACGGTTGAAAAATGATACAAAATTTAAATGTTGTAAATATTATAATCCTTAAAATGTTTATCATCTAATTAAATACGTTCTATTTTTGAGGTTTGTTGTATACCTAATACAATAGTTGTATTATAAAAAGGTTGTTCACTAACGGAGGGTTAACAGATCATCATCTAAATTTAAGCAGTTATGATACAATTCCTTGATAGAAGCAGAGATCTAGTTTGTTTTTACCCTATTCTCTGTGAAATTGTACAAAAACAAAAGATTAAGGAAAGGGTCTGAAAAATGTTTGTGAATTAACTTTATTTTTGTCTAAAGAGGATACATTTGATATTCTGCTTAGAGCAGAAAAAAGTATATTGACGATTCCTTTCTCAATATCGTAAAACGAAACTTTAAATAACTCATTTACAAACTTGTATCGGCAGCTTTTTCGATACCGATCAGCGACGGGCTCTCTCTTTACGAATTCTAAACATTCCCTGGACGAAGACAGAAAATGTAAAGATGAAATGGAAACATCTTCTCACCTCTTCCTGGGTTTCCGGAAGTTATCGGAGCTACGAGGCATGTTCGAGGAAAGGGTTAAGGAATGCTACACAGTAACGCATGAAAGTGAGGGAATGACTTTTTTTATGTGTCCAGAAGCTGACAGAGACATGAAGATCGAGACACTTGATACCCATTTTCTTTTTTATGTTTTTACAAATAAATACCTGGGGAGACCAGTTAAACAGTTCAGTAATACCGTATTGGATTGAGGAGGAAATGCGCACACTCGTTAACCTGTCTCACTAGTCACAAATGTTTCTCTTTTTTTTTTTAATTATTAATTGATCTGTTTATTTGGGGAGAGGGAGGTGGAAGATAAAGGGAAACGAAAGGAAGAAGAAAAAATAAATGACGCTTCCATTTTAATAACTTAAATTTTCTTAATTTTTATACCCGTTTAGAAGCTTACCACTGAAAATAGGAATGAAATTATAACAATCCCTTACATAATTTAATTTAAATGTGTATTATAATTTATATGGCGGTATTTACTTATTTATTGATAATAATTATGTTCCCCTGTTTTGGTTGAGAATTAAGAAAAAAACAACAACCTTGGTGTGCCATTACTCTTATTCTAAATGATTGTCATCCTGTAGTATGAAAGAAGACGAGCATACATTATTTTCTAAAAAAAATTACCTTAAGTTGGTCAAAAAAAAAAAAAAAGAAAAAAAAGAGTGCATGAATGTTTTTTCCTAATAGATAGAGTTATTTACATAGATGAAAATAATACACTACCTAATTATTCATTCATTTTTGAGGAGAGAACATATACATTCTATAAACTGCTAAGTATAACCATGAATTTGAATTGGTTTGAATTCGTAAAAAAATTAAATTATAAATAATTAATTAAAATAAAATAAATATTTAATATAAATTCGTAAACCCTAATTTGTTTGCTAATCAATAACTTAGAGTAACCCTCTGGAGTTGCAATAGTAAATTCTTGTTGCCCTTAAACTTATAACTAGTGATTAAAATCCTGTCTAGAATGTGCAACTTCATTATATCAGCTATAATCAGCTGTAACGAGAGAGAAGGAAACAAACATGGACAACAGCAAAATCACTTCGAAGTGTTTCTACTCTGAGTTCAACAAGGACTTACATAAGTACTTTTATAACTCCACAACAAATCCTCAGGGTCATGCACCGTCTTTTATGAGCCCACACGAACGTTCAAACAGGTTTTGAATATAACTTAATCCATTTACGAAAGGATATTCACCACTCAAGAATGAGATAATAATGACAAAAATTCAGTCTTCAGATTATCAATTCCAAAAAAACGAACAAGATAAAAAATTCTTCGAATTTACATGACTACATAGAGTCTCCAAAAAATCCTGATGGTTAGTCTACGTCATCCATGAGCACACACTCTAGTTATTACATGATACTCGGATGTTCCTATCCTCATAATTAATTCAAGTTGTTACAACTACTACAAAAAATATTTGTCTCGTTCTAGTTTATATTTTGTACTGCTCTACTGATGGAACATAAGGGGGGAATGTATATTTTGATTATATTTATGGATACAAGTAAAAATGAAAAAATCCCTTAAAGATTCAATATGTCAGGGGTTTCATCCTTCTGTTTCATTTTTATTTTTAAAGGATAGAACTATTCCATAGGTTATACTTACGTATAACATACAAATATAAGATAGAGTAGTATCTGGATTTGAGAGCAATTGCCTTTTAAAAAAGATTTTGACACATGGGTTGAAAAGCCCCGATCCTTACACATAGATGGCGATATTTTTTTAATACAACCAAATTTTCAGTTTGAAGTAACTTTCAAAAGAAAGTTATTTAGTTTGTGAGTTTTACTAATTGTGACGCAACTTTTGTTGTTTCCAAAACAATGGATAAAAACTATTTTGTTATAAAATTTCTATCCCGTTCAAGCTAAGCAATGTCTTGAAAAGTGCTATGGAGACCCTGCTTTATAAAAATAATAATTATATTAATTAAAAAAATATAATATAAATTAAAAAAACAAACAATTTTAAACAAAAAAAAAAGTTTTTTCTTTGTTAATCACGGAAATTTTCACTCCATGTGTTAGATCACATTTTTCAATCAAAAGTCCCCCAATCAAGTCAAATCCTCAACATTTTTTTTATCCATTTATTTACTATTTGGATTAATTCATGCCAAAATAGAGACAGTGAATTAATTTTATGGCCCTTTTTTCGAATATTGTAAGTATAACAAATCAATGTCATAAGTATTTTTTTTAAATAATTTAATTCACCTTATAGAGTCAAGCTATATCAGAGACACTATTTTCATCAATAAAAAAGATTAAAAAGCACGCCCAATTTTGTGACATATTATGTATAAATTCTGCAAATATAAAGGAAAGACTACATAAATCGCTCGTCATCGGACACTCTATGCAGAGATGCAGTAGATAAATTAAATTTATCTTCCTGACGTTAATTTTCCTTGGGTGTTCGAAAAAATAATGACTGATATATCTTGTCTCTAAGTATCTTGTACACAAACGTAGCGTTTTTCACCTGTTAAAACTTTTTTCAGGCCAAATATAAAATAAAGCAATGAACACTAAAACAATAATGGTAAAGTATCTCCCTTTGATAACTGCTGGTATCTAAAATGATTCAACCAGCTTTTAAACAATACAAATTAGAAAAACATGTTACCAAAATATTTTTGAAGTTCAAAAAAAGATGTTATGAACATTCAAAATGTCTTTTTTAACCAATTATATGATATACACAGTATGAAGACGACGGTGATATAGCACATTTATTTCACCAAACGCTGGAATCTCAAAATAAACCACCAAAGTTTCAAAACTATGGCCGCCAACACAAGAATCATGCTTGAGTCTGTTTTTATATATAAAACTATAATATGTTGTGTATGACAATACCTGTATAAATAGATAATTAATATCGTGTACTCGTCGCAGAATTGATGAGAGGATCGGGTGACACGGGACACACCGTGAAGAACTTAAAAGAGGAAGGAACAAGAAGAAAGGGGACGGAAGGAAAGGAAGTAAAACTTAGATAAAGGGTAAAAACAGAACTGTGTTCTAATAATAAAATATCATACATTCACAGAAACTACTTAAAATATGAGATTACCATTAGCTTTAATAGCATATGCAACAAAATACAAGTATTAAATTGCTGTAATAAATAATAAATTCTGATATGAACAAGTAAAATCCTTTGCTGAAAAAATAATAGTATGAACTGATGTTTTTGGACGATTAAGAAAAGTATGAGGGCTCCAAAACTTTGTAGCAACGTATTGTTTACACACTTCAAAACATACAATTTTTTTTAAATGCTGGGGTTTGAATAATGTATCAAATTGTTTACAAAGCCCCAGGGGTGTCTACAATGATAACATCGTCGTTCTAGTATTTGGGGTGAAAAAACCCAAAATCAGTTGGTAGTTAGGAAAATAACACAATCCTACCAACTACATTTTATTTCTTAATTACTAGCAGACTATCATTGTCATTTTATTTCTCCACAATTTTTTATTTGTATTTATTTCATAATAATAGTACATAGTTTTTCGATACTGTAATAAACTGTGTTTAGTCATATTTATTAAATGCTTTACTATACATTCGTTAATCTATATCAGTGGTCGGCAACCTACGGCAAGCATGCCACTGATGGCACGAGGATGCATATTCATTGGCATGCGCAAATTATAACATATTCCCGTAGTTCGTGAGTGTTTTTACCATTATTGTTGATAGTGGCACACTCATTAATTAGAATTGTTGAATTTGGCACTCCATGTCTCAAAGGTTGCCTACCCCTGATCTATATGATAGTCAAAATTTATTTATAGAAACAATAAAATGGCCAATATGTATCTTTACTACGAGGCATCAACAATAACTTGTGTTCCTGTCCTTTTGGAAACAGAGCATAAGTTAATGTTATTAGAACAAAGCTAGTCAATAAGAATATTTAAGGGGAAACACAAGAGATTTATAAATCTTTATCTTTCTGGTGACGTCATTCGGTGGATTTGTTTTGTTAAATGTATTACAGTAAAAGTAAAAAATGTCCTTATTTAATTTATTTTATATTGATTCCATATTTAATAACGCTAAATTTAGGTTTTCACATTTATTTATTTTCCATAGTTATTTTCCTCTATTTCGCGTCCCAATGACATCATTTGTTATGTTAGTAAATTTTGAGTGATAACTGAAAATATTTGCTGACTAACCTTGGTTTAATAACTAGGCTTACTAGCATTAATGTAGAATAACTTAATATTTGGTTTATTTATCAAAAAGAATATATAATCTCGTATCCACGATGTAGCAAATTAAACGAGGGAATCGACAGCTGACAACAAAATATATTGTGTATTTTGGTTTTGGTGAGTACTGCCCTGGTAAATAGTTAGAAAAATTTCATCACTCAACAAAATATTATCCAAAAACAAACTCACAATTTTATTCACAAAAACATTCGTAGATCGAGGCATTACTGTACATATATAGATTATCTATATCCTAGCACAAACATTACTCATGCAGATAATATTTATATATATATGTAAATTGCCACAAGCCCACGAGGAAAAGGGATAAAGTGTACATATATATATTATATACATATGATCCTTACTCTCACGATTAAGCATTGTGACAATTGAAATCCATTCAATCCTCCTTGAGGCCATCACGTTTCTCTTTTCTTTTTCAATTAAGTATATAATATATGGCACATACCATTGAATCCTTTAGTATATAGCTTATACATTAGAGTGATCACTATTTTTAAAATGAAATTGTATGAAGGTGTTTATTTCAAGTATCACAAAAATAGTTTTAGCTAAACATTTGTTTATTTTAGAATGAGGTCGCGAGAATATATTGATTTAAGATGTACTCTTAACCAATTCCATTCAATTAAAGAAATCTATACCGGTTAAAAAAATCCGTCCAATAAAAATATAAACATATTGAATTTTCAACTTCAACAAGATATAATTTATTATATATTTAACATTAGAATTTTAACAAAATTAATTCAATAAATTGATATGTATCTGAGCTCTCTGAATCATTAATGTAGCCTCACTCAGCGGTAATGATGGCTTCCAGGATGCAGCGGAAGGGCTGTCACCTGCTGTGGATGTATTCCTTTCTTATGGCGTACCGGTGCTGGCTGACAGTGGCTTTGATACATTGGTGTTAGGATGAAGGATACTGTAGGTTTTCCCCTCGACATTCATTCTAAGGGGGTTGTAGAGGAGATTTGCATCAGGGCTGTACAGGGGCCAAAAGTGAAGAGTTTGGAAGAACTCAAAGGACACATTCAAAAGAGTCTTGCAACGGACGGGATAGGTTTCTTTCATTCCTGTTGTCAAAAGTGATCTCTTCACCCTCACAAGACTCTTTCCACACACTTTTTTGATAGCTCTCTGGACAGGTTGGAGTGTACCCCGATATCTCTTGAATGGGTACTCATGGACTTGAGAGGATTGGTTTAGGCTCTTTTCGGTAACTCCTCCAGGTCCAACCCTTAGCTCTATCAAAGTTTCAGACTTGCTGATGGCATAGACAGGTGTCCTGGAGACGCACAACTGATTGAAGTGCGTGAATAGAAATTCGTGGATCACGTTCATTTTTCATGTTATCAACTGATACGTAATTTAAAGGGCTCATGATTGTTGCTTTTTTTTGTAACTAATTGTTTTTACTTTAATAAATCGGATTATAAATCAATTTCGACCACTCAACCTTCATTAATTATTAAATTAGTAAGTGTTCATATTTTAATGGACCACCCAGCACAAGATGAATAGAAATAAAATTAAGATACTTCAATGCTAATTTACAACATTTGGTAAACCTTTTTTTCAGTTTGCCCTAAGAAAAAAAATAGAGTACCTTTATTTTTCTTTCTTCAAGACATTCTAGACATCAATGATCCCTGATCCATCATCAGCCCCAAAAAGTCGACCAGGAAAATGCCATAAAAGTCAACCAAAGAAAATTCATCCAAAAAGTAAGGACCATGATTGATCGGGACCAATACATTAGATTCAGCTTCATTACTGAGGAGTTAAGGACAAGCAAAGTGACCGTCAACGATTGGAGAATGCAGAAGGCTACAGATCTGCCCAACAAATCATGTTTATAACAGGTAGAATCACGCTGGATTGCAATGAATCCCAAAAGACGTATTCAAGATCATGAGAACGAAGTTTGTAAGGAGTTTTGGGATAGTCTCAAGAGAGGGTGATGTCATGCCTCCTCAAATCCAATATATCGCTTGAGATCATCCTTGGGTCTGGTAATAATTCTCAGCAACTTGTCATGTTTCAGACAGGTCGCTGAAGTGTCTGAGTAGGCACTGCTATGACTGGACTTGGAAGGAAGAACGGCGCCCCAACTAATCTGGATCTTAATTCCATGGATTATTTTTTGTGGGGTCGCGTTGAATCTAAAACAAATCGAACATATGCCATCAAGGATTCTGACTGCTTCAATCAAGGAGACAATGACGAACATATAAAGAGACTACCTTGTCAACGCCTACTTCTCCTCCCAGGCCTGGATCCAGGCCCTGATTAATGCTGGAGATAACTAAAATAAATGAACTCTTGTTCAACATTTATATGAGCAATTCCAGCCAATTTTCAAGTAAATTCGTCGAAAAATGTGGCCTCAGCGACATTTGAAATTCATTCTTAATACTCTATAAATATCAAAAATTTTGGTTCCTTGTCCAATATTGCCTTTTCTAAAAACTATCAAAGGTCATTTTTGGCGATAAAAGCTTGTACTTTGCATAGTTTTTCAAAATTTGTCCAAACAGGGGCCCCTAAAAAATAGTCATCCTAGTAATGGCCCTGCCTTACAGATTTTACAATCATATTTTAAAGCTTGCATACTATTTCATTTCAAAAATAGTTATCACTCTAATATAAATAACAGTATATATCTCAAATATCTTTTTAAAAACCAGCTGGAAAGAAGTAGGCAAGGCCTTAAGCTATTTCATTTATAATAACATTAGGTATTTCAGTGTCTTTCCATATATATATATACATAATATATATTTTTTTAGATAATGTCGCCTCCTACTTTTTGTATTTTATTTTTTGTTCATCTCTATCTTGGATAATTTTCCATGTTTATATTTTCTTATACTCCTTCTCAAGTTGATATGAAAATCTTACTCACATTAAAATAGTACAATTATTTATCTAAGTTTTCATTTCGATAGAAAAGAGTAACGTAACATTTTAACTTACTTACCAATTCATTCAACCTATGTATGCTTTGTTAGTAGAGTTTTAATCATTAAGATATTTTTACCCTGCGAGTTATCTTCTTATTGGGAACCTAAATAGTTTTTTATTCTCTAAAATTGAATAGTGATGAAAATTGAGAGCATATTTTTAGTTCGTCCGGTTTTTTTTTTTGTGTTGGCAAATTTTCTTTCCCTATGGCGTTACTATTTTTTCATGAGGAGTGAATCTCCTTTTGTATTACATAGAACATATCATTGATATATACGAAACCGGATGCGACATTTACAATTGCTCATAAAAGACCCGGATGTCAGACAGGGGGGGAGGGTGCGCGCTAGAGGCAGGGATCCAGAGTCGGTAAATGAAATGCCCGATTCTGACTCGAGCTCAGACTATTATTATTTTATAATATGTTTTATAGCTAATGTAAGTCATTTGAGTCTATATACTTTAAATATGGATTTAATTTATAGTTATATGTAGTTATTATTTATTTTTAGTGAATAAGTGTGTCATAAATAAAGAAAATATTTGGAATATAATATATTTAACTAGATGAACAAGAAATGAAATGGATTAAAATCTAAATCCATTGTTAATTGCTGGAGGGGTGTAAAGATTTAAAGTATTTATTTTAGAGAAAAACTGCCGACGGACATTAACCTTGATGATTTGTTGCAGAGTTTTAATTGTAAATCCTTTTTGGACTTAAGAATTAAGGATCGAATTTGGAATAATTATTGCTAACGTCCTTGTTTAATTTCCTTTTCCTCCTTATCACAACTACTTGTAGCTAATCAAAGCTACAAGCGAAAAGAAGCTGATCGCTTCTCTCCTCCAAAAACATCCTGCAAATTAGTATAAACCTGTTTATTTTGGTCTTCCTATTTTAACATAACGAAATTGCTCTCGATTAGCATCACTGCTCATGAACTTTTAAAAATAACACTAATGATTTGTGTGGGAGTTGTATGGAGATGTATTACTACCTAATCATTTTTTTGTTTATTTACCAAAGCTGTCATTATTATTCTTGAAGAGAGAGAGAAAAAAAAAGTATAAAACAATCCCCAATGTCTGAAAAACAGAAGATTTTTTGCTAAGTTATAAGCTTAAGTCCTTGTTGTACTCGGAGTAGAATTGAGGATCGACATCGTTGTAATTCCTTTTTATATTATTGCTAAATACAGAGAGGGGTTTATATTTATTTATTTTCATCTAAACGCTACTCACAGCTAAGTGTTCAGCTTATCTTGAATCTCTGGTTATTCATATTTGTCCCTGTTGTACTTAGAGTACAATTAAGGATCGACAAGGAAGTAACACCTACTCATGTTCTTGTTTGATACGGAGTGCTTCTTTGTGCTTTTTTCTTCCTGTTATAGCTTCCAACAGTTAATCTAATGAAACTTTATAAGAGTCTAAGCTCCTTTCCTCTCAAATAATCTTTATTTATAGACCTAGCTAGTTTTTAGTATAGGCTTGGTTAATAATAGTACCCGTAACATTTATGAAAAAATACTCGCATATAACTTTTTGAATCACAATAAAACCCATTACAAGTGTGCTTGGTTATTTTTAGATGTATATCTTGAATTTACTTAGAAAAAATGAGTGGTAAAGTTGTAGGTTTGGATTGAGATGTTGTGCTCTCGGTTTCTTTTATCGCGATAACCATGAAAATGATCTATATAGACCACAAAAACAATTTTTATATTATTTTATATACTATCAATAAACCTTGATAGTGTAATAAATATAACACCAAATGTTTCTTCAAGCAACAAATTTTAAAATATTATATTTTGAAGGTGTTCTTTTTTTTATTATGAAGCTGTATGTCTTTACAAATAACTATGGTTTTTAGCATTGTGATCAAAAATGAGGAATTTATTAGACTTGCAAGGAAAGGCTAAGTTTTTTGACTTGGAAATAATTGTATCTGATTCAGAAAACGAAAAAAAAAATAATATATATATATTTTTTAATCTAAATCTGAAAACATTTGGTTACAAAATGTATATTTTGTATTATTTAGATATTTCAAGCATTTATTTAGCGTTAAATCAAGGTGGATAAAATAATTCAATATAATTTTCAAAAATATAATCTGTAAGCCACAAAATAAGAAACAATTTGTCGTCAAATAAACTAAGGATTGAATCTTTCATCTTCGTGGACAGAAATTGTTGCAATTTTAGATACAAAGATGTGTTTAAATACCTTCTTTGTATACTAAGACCCAGACATCCCATACTATTTGTAGAGTAATTGTAGTTACATCGACGCTCCTAGTATCTAATCTCTGCTAATGCTGCATCTGAAAGATGACATTGAGACTTTATCTGCTCGTCGATTGTCGTTTGATGATTCCGACGTTTGCTATTTGAAAATAATGGTGTATTATGTTTCGGCTTTAATTTATCGCGCTTAAGTAAAATAATGTGGCTGTATTTTTGTTACTGGATCTCCTCTTTCGTTAATTCTTCACATGTCCACACGTCACACATTAACTTGGATTAGTATTTTTAGATTATTCATTGACTGCTATATCAATTTATTTGTATGTTCTAATCGATATGTCTTGTCACACCCACCTGAAACGCTGATCTTTTGGTTAACTCAGACATTTTTGTACAATTAAGTCGAATATTATTAAGAAAGTAAAAAAATGGAATATACATATTAAATGCAATTGTTTCTGTGTGTGCCCGCCCAGGAATCAGAGCCATACCAATACGTGGATTTTTCAGAATTTTTTATGTAAGTTTTTAACGCTCAAGAGCTAGTTCTGGTAACTTCTGTTTTGACATTAAGGCAAGGGCCTTCTTTAGATAATATGTTTCTAAAAAGTTTTTTTTTGACTAAGAACCGACTTAATGAATCAATAATTATACTTGAATAGTTCAGAGAAGAATCTTAGGATATGGCAGGTCCAGGGAGGACGTCAATGAACATAATCCACGAACCGTCCTGGGGAACCCTCTTTCAAACGCAAAACAAAGATGGTTTGTCTATGGGATAGCGACTTTGAGCCTCTTCACAAAAAAATCGAATCCAGAACAGATATAAAGAATTGTTTTTTTTTTTTTTGTAAGAAAGGAAAATAAACGAGCTGCTGGCACCTCTTCCAAGACTGCTTGAGGATCCTCGAAATCCCTACCATCCTAGAGAAAAAAATGAAAGAAGAATATGGGCTGGATATAAGAGTATTTGATAACTAATTCAAGTCAAATTAGATCACATTTGGAAATAGACTTTTTGATTATACGTGTTTTTAACATAGTTTAATCTGTTTGAGGTTAAGACGGAGGCCTTCCTACATATAGGCTTCAAAACTTTTATTCAACGGAGTATTACTTTAATTATAAGGTT
This sequence comes from Lepeophtheirus salmonis, assembly GCF_016086655.4. Classification (NCBI taxonomy): domain Eukaryota; kingdom Metazoa; phylum Arthropoda; class Copepoda; order Siphonostomatoida; family Caligidae; genus Lepeophtheirus; species Lepeophtheirus salmonis. The sequence goes on from NC_052131.2 coordinate 30,537,951, forward strand.
TGGTGACAAAAAGATCCGGAAAAATGCATTGTAAATGTTTTTGTAATCATTTTTTTTTCTTTTAATAAGACTGACTCTAAATATAAATATCAATAATTTCAATTTAATATTTATACATGAATACTGCACAGTTTTTAAGATGATTTTTATGTTTATCGATCTAAAAGCACAAAAAAAAAAAGAAGTTGAAATTTTGTTGACTACTGATCAAGTCAAACGAACCTGATAATTGTTCGAGTCGGCACAACACTATTATATACTCCAAAATGAACCTTGTTTTTTCTTCAAAGTGATGTTGTTGTATTCTTATTAAACTAATTATTGCTGTAATGAAAAAGGTAGATTAATTGCAGAATCTTTAATTAAAGGATTAAATATTGTTGCTCCTTGAACATACTCGTATTTTTATCAACATGCGGCTGTTTTTAAAGTAAGTAATTAAAATAAATCAATTAAGTTGCAGATAAATAAATAAAAAGTAATTGGTTTCTTCCCCCCTCCCTTGTTATTTTGAAGGTAAGGATATAAGTATATAATTTGTTATTGTATAAAAAATGGTTGTAGTAATACAGGGTTGAAAATTTACGCGAAAATAAGCGTAAAGTTCTTGGAATTCGTGCAAATTATGCAGCAGAGTAAAAAAATCAATCTTTGAAAATTTTTTCCAAAAATTTAATTGTTTTGATACTTTTTTCCAAAATATTTAATTTTTTGTGAACAGTTGTAGATTTTTGAATTTTTTTTTCCAAAAATTTAATTTTTTGTAGATAGCGGTAGTTTTTTGAAATTTTGTTGCCCAAAATGTAATATTTTAAATTTTATTGTTCAAAATTTTTAACAAAAAATTTAATTTTTCTAATTTTTTTCAGTTTTAGGCACCAGACGGTGTAAATAAAAGAGGGAAGGGTTAGAGTAGATTATGGATCCAGGTCTGATGCTATGCTTGTCGAGTCCCTACAATATGATAACTATAATATTTATTAAGCCAGGGCTTCCCAAACATTATTATGAAAAGGCCCCCTACACTTATAAATTTTTAACTGAGGTCCCTTTTTACAAAAAATTTGTACCATGTATGTGTAGACTGAAAGCAATCCTCAAATCTCCATCTTCCTGCAACCCCTCCCTATCGGTAGCTTTCCCCTCAGGGTCCCCACTTTCTAAACCATTGTCTTAAGCAACCTTAGTTTTCGGGGTACCAGCTCGGAATTTTAGGCACCCTGCACTCTTCATATAAAGTAGCGGTCCTTTTTGCATCTAATATCATTTCATTTCAAAGTTTTAGCGAGCCATCTTGTTTTAAGTGCCTTTTAGAAAACTGACCCTGTATATAAAAAAACCAAGACTGATAAAGTTGAATCGAGACTGAGACCGAAATCGTTGAAATGAAAGAATCGATAAAACAGCTTAACCTAAGGCGGACACAAACCTGATAAGAACATCTTGTTTATATAGGGCTAGCTTAGGCCACTACAACCAATGGGGTTTTAGTGGGCTCGGACTTCCAATAAGTCTCACAAGTAAGAAAAAAATTAAAGATAAATATGAGAAAAATTAGAACATTATTCTATAAAAAAATCGCTTTAACCAAATTTCTTTGCCTAAGAAATTGTCTCTTTTTTTTAAAAAGTACAATTTAAAAAAATAAAAATGAAACAAACTTTCTAATAAAATATAGATACTATTGAATAAAAAAGACTAAAAAAAGTCTTTAACTTAAAAAACAGCCATTCTAAAACTGAACATAACATCACATGATAAAAGAACAAAAGAGGCAGATGGATAATATTTTTACTTCTAAATTTTTCGAAAATGAAAGATAGATAAGGACTCAGCACATTGCTGCAGGCCCCACTCACACTCACAATATCCATACCCCTAAACCGATTAGGATTTGTGGATCAGCCATCTGTTTTATACATGTCTCCACAATAACTTGGGACGCTCCTGCTTTGTAAAAATTGAGTCTCTGTTCTTTTCCACTTATAGCTTCAAAATTTTAAGGTCTGGAGTATTATTTAGACCAAAAGATATGAATAAATTGTTAATAATTCATAATTTTCCTAAATCAATACTGATTAAATTAATTTGATAAATTTTGAATGTTTATAGCTTCAAGATAGCTGACTTATTGTACATCTGGAATCTTTTTACCTAAGTCCTTGAAAAGGATTAAACATTTACTAAAAATATTAATATTTTTTTACATTTCTGTCTGTGGGAACTTCTATATCTGAGAATGAATGTTATTCAAAGAAAATATTATAAATTCAGTAATAGTGTTGTATCAGTCCGAATTTAGGACCGAAGACTGAATTCCCATCCAGTTCAGTCTTCTCCGTCCAGTTATGTACTGTATATCAGTCCTAAACCTTATTAAGTTCGGTCCTTGATGATGGTACATAACTTTATTTCTTCTTTTTTAATTAGTTCTAGTATTGACAGTCTGAAGGACCCACAGTTTTATGAATAAGTCTCATGGACTGATAAGACATGAATACAGGAGAGTCCATAGGATTATATTTTGGAGAGGGCTGGATTTTTTCGAAAAAATTAAATATATTCCCTGTACTAATGCTATTTTAAATGAAGTTTCTCTTCAAAAAATCATACAACAGGCAGGTGATATGAGCAAGGGGCTTCAATAGTACCATATCTTTTTGTGCTTTTACACAAAAAAATTTATAATTATATTTCACTTTAAACACGGGAATATTTATACTAAGAAAATTTTTGTTCATTCATGTCTCAGAAATATGTACATTGATTGCAAACATGGGCTTATACATTGTCCATTTTTTCTCTCTGTATTTATAAATCAACATTCAATAATAATATAATTCCTTCATTGTAAATAGTAAGTATTTTGCAATACATACTAGATATGTTTTAATGAACGAATAAATCACGAACGACCTCATTTTTAATCAGGAATTGTATGTATTGATCAATGTATCTTCCAGCACAAATAAATAATAATAATCATGGATATATGAAAATTATATGTTTATAGGGTAGAAACTAAACCTTTTACACAGTTTTCAGATTATTGTTGAATGCTTTATACAGGGTGCAAATTCCTTTTTCAAAATTAAAATGTTAAAAATAACTCTTATTATAAAGTGAAATTGTTTTTTGTGTTTGTTTTGTAGTGATAGTACACATTGAAAGTTTTGTTTTACAGAGTTTTGAAATATAGGTGACATCTTTTGTAGTCCATACACGAAATAAATCAAACACAGATAATTTAATACCCAGTGATTTTATCATTTTTCTGTTACTCTTAAAATAACTTTTTATTGAAAAGCATTGGAGGGATAGTTATTCTATACACAAAGATGCCAAAAAGTATTTGGCAACATATCTTATTTTGTAATTTTGGAAGGTAAGTTGACAAAGTAAACAAGTATTGGTGATTCTGCAAAGGTTTTAAAATGATGGGGGTTCCAGAAGAAATCTGGTTTCAATTACTCGATTTGCAGCAATTTATAATTTTTTCATAACACCAAATCTGATGACTCTAAATTTAGCACGCTAGCACCCTTATCCGTGGCGTAATTTGAATTCATAGAATTTTTCAAAACTCAAATTATGAAAAGGAATTGAAAGAATTTTTTGTATACTATAAATTGAATCAATTAACTGATTCTCATTAATAAACCAATAAAAACTAAGAAATTAATTTACAATTAGTTTAATTCTATAGAATATTTATGATGGAATCGACGTACCTTATGGACAACGCTCTCGGGAGAAATTATTTTCTTGAACTCAACGTCCGTAGGTTCGCTTTCAACCAATTAAAGGAACATTTAAAAAAAATATATTTAGTCACAAAATTATTAGGCATATTGATTTTCGACGGCAAACACCCAAATCTCTCACTTCTCCAACTCATGATATTGACTGACTGTATTGCTAAAAAAAAACTTTACAATCTCGCCTCTAGAATGAAATCATTGATACCACATCTTACAGAAGGAGACGCAGTAACTAAAATGTCTTCTAAATACATTTAAATCCAGTTTAGCCTATATATCCCTAAATTGACTCTAAACTTCTATGATATTATCTAAATACATTCATTTCAACATGTGGTCAGAAGGAATAATGAAAAGAATACAGATTTGGGCTTTGTAATTGAAAACTAGACATTTTGAATCTACAATTGTATCAAGTTTAATTTAGGCCACTTTGTACACGTGTGTTGCAATATTCAATATTGAAAGTAGTCTCCATCAATTTTGATATGTGCGTTCTTCCAAGATATGCTACTAAGTAAACCTAACTTCGTTACACGTCAGTAGTGTCAAATTTCGGACTTTTCAAACGACCCTCTTATATACTTTTTTTACAGTGTAGAATTGAGGATCGACGTTATTGTGGCTCATGCCCTCAACAGAAGCCTTCAAAATTTAAAGATTCGGTGCACACACACAAACAATCTATCTTTTATATATATACAGAGCCGCTAGACCGATAAGGGCACAACCTTGCGAATGGCATTTGAGATTGAAGAAGATATATCATAAATAATAATACAAAATTTAATATACAGCTTAGCGTTTACTTCTACCTAATCCAAATACAAAAAACCTACAAACATTAAGTTCAACAGAAAAAAATTATCTTGTGTGCGTTGCCTATTGAGCTACTTTGTTCAATTTCAACTTGTGAAAATTAATTAAAACTGCTGCAAAAAAATTCCACTCCATCTGTGTTAATTTTAAACAGCAAACCGTGGAAGTGTAATTAATAGCTACTAAAGTATAATATTGTAGGTATTATTTTATATAAAACACGCAATCTAATCAACAGCTGATGTGTACTAATTTGATTCCAAAGTATGCAAAAAGTATTGAATATTTAATAGAAATTTTTATCTAAAAATAAAAATTCAAATTTTTTAACTAAAGTTTAACAAATTATATCTTGTGGAAAACCCAAACTCATTGTAAAGTAATTTATTTTAAGCATTTTACCTAAAAATAAATTAATTTACAGTCATCCAATTGTTTATCATCTAATTAAAACGTTATATTTTTGGGGTTACTTTTAATATCATGTTCACAAACTGTTTAATAAAGAGTCATTCTCATAATCTAAGGGTACAAATTTGTTAAAAAAATGTAATCCAGAATCAATAGTAAAAAACACCATAAGTACATGCTTTTGTGTGGACAAGCCTCATATTTTTTTAATGCATTTATTGTGTAACTCTAGAATAGATTCATCATAATCAACCCTTGCAAATTGCAATAAAATAAATTTACAAATATATAATAATTTTTTGTCTACCTTTCAAATTTAAAAAAAAAGTTGTCAATTACCACGTTCTATTTGTTATTTTTTTAATATTTTTTATGTTTTGTTACTCAGTGCTGTTGTATTCCTCCCAACATCCGCCCCCTGCCTCTTTTATTAGATAAAAAGCCTATTTTACACAAATGCATGAAAGAAAGACTGTATCTGAGGAAGAGAGACAAAGGGAAAGTGATTTTTTAAAGAGGGGAAGGGAGGTAGAAGCCATTATGGATGCATTTTTTTGTATGGAAAAAGTATGTATAATGATTGAGCATTAGGAACATAGGGTTTTCAAATAGGTAGACTATGAATTGAAAAAACAAATACAAGTATAACGAGGGCTGAAAAGTCCGGAGCTTAAAAAAGAAAACACTTTTTTATGCAACCAAATGACAGCTGAAACAAAAATAAACAAGTTTTTTTTAATACCGTGTCTCTACGTTTAAAAATGCCAGAATGAGAATAAAAAAACGAATTGCCAGTTCTCAGAAGGGTGCAGAGACCTTTGCCATCTCTATCCGTACTGCCTAAAACATTAAAAAGTCCCTTACAGCCCCATAGCGGCAAGAAGAATCAATACTCCTTCAGCACAATATGGCTAGGGATTATCACGGGACTTTCAAACATGGTGCATTTGTATGAACACTTGTGATTCTATGTTTTTTTTTTTGGATGCTGATTCAAAATCTTTCCTTAAAAAATTGAAATTCGGTGGTTGTAAAATATACTAAGAATTCATAATTTTTATTCGATTTTCTGAGTCAGGATCTCAAAAAATATATATATCATGAATTCTATAAGTTCTAAGCTTCTTGTTTGGAAGCTGAAAATACTCAGAAACGCGTGCTCACGTAAAAATCTCTAAATATGGCTGACTTCTGTCCTGTGTCCATGTGGCTCTCCTCCATTCCTGACCTCTATCTCATGGACTTTGCAGTTTTGGGCGTCATGGATAAGAATGGCTGTCGCACCTTTCAATGAAATGACATCATGACAGTGTGTTACGCTATAGAAAACCCCTTCATTGTCAATAGTTGTCATGTTGTTAGCCAGGCGTGTTGAGGCTGTAATTGCTTTTGAAGGAGGACATTTTGAAAATAGTATGAATATGATTAGGTGAATATAGTATTTAAATATATCAGCGATTTGTTTTTTGTGTTTTTTCTTGATTACACAACAATCACGTTTTTTCGTAATTTAGTCGTGCTACTGAAAGTATTGGACCACACTTTGTGTATGAAACATAAGTTGAGGACTCATTTTTAACAAAAGTGGGTGTAGGTACAACTCAGCCAGTTAGTGCTAAAGAGACTAAATCACTCCTTGGCTCATCGCGTCGTATTATTATATCATTCTTGATTAAATAACATTTAAGTCACGATCATGCTAATTATGATTGTGGTCATGAATAACAGTGTAAAATGGAGGATTTCTTGGGAAGTTATTTTGTATATTATTAAAACAAAGTTTGTCTGTTAGTCTACACCTAATTACAATCGGCGATGTAGGGTACTCCATTTGATATCTTTAAAATAAATCACATTTCCTTCAAATCTCAAGTTTTAATAGTACTTTTAATCTTTTGAAAGTAACGGAGTATTTAAAAAGTTTTTGGGGGGATTCTATTGATTTTTTTCTTTACTTCAATTCTAAAGGCAAAGAAAAAAAAATACTCACTCTTTGATATGAACTTTCAAATATGAATAAAATTTTTCTATGGAATCAACATTAATATTTAAAATAAATGTAATACTTTATTTTTTTTTATAAATATATGTATTTTTGGAAAAAAAAGTTTTGCAACTCAATATTTATCTATATTAGAATAAATAAATTGTATTTTTGTGGGGAGAAAAAATTACAAAACTTTTAGTAATAAGTTTGTTTTTTGCTTCATATTTAAATTATTTATGATTATATAGAGTTTATACGTATAGATATATACACATTTTTTCAAAGAACTTTTTTTTTTCATTTGAGATAGAAAGAAAGTTGTCATAAGAAATAAGTTTTTTTGCTTCTCTCTTTTGAAGATGATGCAGTTTTTTATTTAACAATTTATTCCTATTGTCAAATATATATATATATGTATATATAAAAATTGCATACTTTGATAATATAGAAACGACTTTATTTATATGTTAACATAAATACACACTGCATCAAATTGCAAAATGAAAGCCTTGTATACGAATGGTTATAATTAAATAAAGTGTTGCAAAATGGCAGATTTATTCAATAACTTTTGCTGAGCCTTCGTTAGTGAGAATTTCTTTTCCAAACGTAGTTAGTGAACTAGGATAAAAATGTTCGCCCTAACTCATTAAGGGTACTAGGAAGATTACCCACTGGAATATTGCCTTCCAGAATATTGCCATCAGAAAATTACCCTACGAGGGTACATTGAAAAGTATGTGCAAAGTCTGCGAGATGGCAAAACTGGTGCGTGTCGAGGTGATGTTTAGGTAGTAGCATATCTTGGAAGAACACACACCCAATTTCAGCCAGATTATAAAATTTGTTTCTTTTTGGCATTGGTTGGAATCGAGGAATCAGCCAAAAAGATTATGGGAACTGTCATTTGGATTAGATTATCCTTTTTGACCATCTGGAAAACGGTAAAACTATTATCGGAGTATATTATTCATCATTATTGCACCGTTGAAAACCGAGCTGCAAAAAAACACCCACGATTACACCACAAAAAAGTATTTTTCCATTACCACAATGGACCAGCTCACATCTCAGTAGTCGTGTTTGCATACGGTTCCAACTCGAGATTACCTCAGTACAAGCAATCTCAAGCATATTCACTCTTCTGTCATCCATCAACATATCATGGATATTATCATTGATTTCTGGAGTAGTAATCTCGTTCTGGACGCCCTGTCCAGAACGTTCAGCGTCACTTGTGGCCATATGACCACTCCGAAAATTTTGAAACCACTTATAAACTGTTCTAATCGAAGGTGCAGAGTCCCAATTATTTTTATCAAGCTTCTTTTTGGTCTCCTAACGTATTTTCCGTCTTATTAAGTAATGTTTAATCAACACACGAAATTCTTTTACGTCCATTTTTTGAAAAGCACTCCTCATCCTTGCTCAAAATTAATCAATGTAATAGGCTTAATAAGCGGTAGTTTTTAACCTGCCTCGAGGTCTTACTCCTATCCCACACACATTAATTGAATCGGAAATTAGGAGAGTTTGCCCATTTGCAGATGGAAAAACTCTCAACATATCACCAGATGGAGCAGGCCCATCTGTAGACGGAGTAGATCGGTAGAGGAATAAATATACATCACCATTGCGATCATATGAAGAACCAGTAATACATAATATTTTCCACGCAGGTAGGTTAAAAAATTAACGTGCTAACCCTGACAATTTGAGGAATGTTTTGGAAAGGAGCAGCTTAGCTGTCATGACGTTTCATTACATTGGTGGTGAAAAGGTGTGAGAGGAAGGATATAAACACATAAGTATATCACTCCGTAGATTGTAATGATAAAGGCAGAAGTTACTCGGATGTCAATTCTCAGTTCTACTCCGATTCCATTAAATATTACACTCATAACTCCTAAGCAAACCCTCCTTATTACATTCCGTCTTTTATCAGGACCCCTATTGGTTATTACTTTACACTTAGATGTTCTGTCTTCATGAATAAAATAATTATGACAACAACTTTAGAAAAAAAAATATATCCTTTTTAGATTACCAACTAAATAAAGCCGGTTCCGCATTCTATGGCATGTTTTATACACCTTTATAAACACTCGAGTTGTCTTTTAACATAAATCAACGTCTCATAAAAATTAGTTTTTTAATTTTCCTTTTTGAATAATCTACTATTACCGTTTTTTAATATGATGTACAATTTTCATGGCGTTAGTTAAAAATTTGATGGTACTTTTTTTGTAGATATTTTTTTGGCATCTATACAGATATTTTGTTTTTATTCTTCAAAAACATTTAAATGATTTTTGGCGTTAATGGGTTAAAATACAACGACTTTTTCTAAATGATACAGGAGATGGGCTTGGTTAAGCCATAAAATAAGAATGTTGAATATCAATAAAAAAACAACAACATAAAGTTTTCGATGAGTCAAATAGGATTATGAGATTAACATTATTTTTTTGGCTCATTTCGATGTTAGCAGAGTTACTAAGTTGGTAACTGACGAGAGTAAAATTAATGGCACTTGTTTTGCTCTGATTCAAGTGGCAATTGTGATAGAAAGTATTTAATTCAATGTGACTCTCGAACATTAACTCAAGGCGAAACACGATATTCAGTAATAGAACTAGAGCGTTTAGCCATTGCCTGGAGTATGGAAAAATGTTTGTACTATTTAAAAGGTGGTAATTTCTACGTCAAAATAGATCATAAACCATTGGAAGGTATATTCAACCGAGCTGACACATTTAATCCCCAATTAATAAGATTTTTATAGAATACACACCTTATAACTTTAAAGGGAAGTGTATTTCCAGAAAAAAGAATACTATATCAAATGTATTGTCAAGACTTCCATCTTCCAAACCAAATCGATCTGAAAAGAAAATCTACGGAGGAAAATAACTGGAGAAATTAGCAAGCGAAGATACAAATTATAAAGTAATGATAATAGCGTTTCTGGAGGGCAAAAAAATTAATAATATATTGAAGACTCATCTAATACTTTCTGGCAAGTCAATTTGGAAGAATATTTCATTGAAAAACAATCTACACATCACGAATGGATAAATTACCATACCAAATAGTTTCATTAGTTATACTTTGAAGAAATTATATACCATATACATAATCCTGGTATAGTTCAAGCCTAAAAGTTGGGCAGAGAAAGGTACTTTTGGCCTAGTATGAACAATTTAATTTAAACAATTATAGAAATATACAAAATTTATGGAAATGTATCCCAGTCAACCAAAACCGATTGATAATAATCAAAAGATTGCCGGTTAGACAAGGACAATTGAATTCCATGCTTGAATAAAGCTGACTATTTAATCATATATTTTATACAAGTGAGTCATTTGTGATTTAGTACATAGCCTGAATTGAAAAAAAAACTTTCAAACTACAGAATAAAACATTCATTCACCTATATTGCTTATGATTGGTGGTTCAACACGCTCGGAAGGGATGTGGGTGTCATAAGCCTCTAACTTTTAAATACAATGACAATATAAAAGTAGTTGTATTATGCATATTATGACGTCTTTTTTTTTAACCTACGACTCTCACATTTTGAGTTGGTTGTAGAAAGCCTGGTGATTATTAAGTGCCTAGGACATACACCACTTATAACTAAATATGATGTATTCGGAGGCATTACTTTTTGAATTTGGAAGACAGATGGTGACGTCAAAAAAATCTCCGAATTATTTTGTATTCACACAACAAGAGAAAGATTTGAAACTATTCGTCCAAGGAGATTGAATAAGTTGCATACCAAAGTTTAAACGAATAACTTAAATGGAAATGGATATGATGAATCCCACGACAATGTCTTTCCTATATACAAATAAATCAAACAAAGAAAACATTCACTGCTTCTTTTGTAAAACCTTACTTCATCTTCTTTACTATTGTCAAAAAGTGAATCCGATAATACACATAGTTGATAATCTCATCTCATTACAGTATGAAAATAAACTATTGCCCACATACTGGCTCGTTGTTCCTTCTATTGGAGAAAAAGTGAAATACAAAGTGGAGGCAAGACTTGCTAAAATTCTTAAGCTAATTTACACCTACTGATCTAACGAAATAATCATTCCAGTTGGATTGGAATATATGATTGTGTGTTTCTGAGCTCAATAGACCATTGAATGGTATTTTTACACCATTTTACTTGTGTCTTTGACTAAAATAGGAAAATCAAATATTCTCTAACTTTATATTCAACTGTAACCTTTTTATATCAAATGTTTGTCTTATTTATTCAATGGATAGCCTCTATTTTTTTACATAATTCTAAATTATATTTATCATTTTAAATTGTTTTATATCAGTTAATTTTATTTTTTAATATGTAATTAGAGATTATATTTGTTTAGAAATAATCAAATCTAAAAAAAAGAGCCCCATGACAAGGAAAGCATTGTTGGAAATGGAGATTCGATGTTCCTTTCCGTGACAATATCAGCTTCACATACGATATTGGGGAACTAGAAATTAAATACAAATAGCCACCTAGGATAATTATAATTACAATTAGCACCAGTTCTGAACGTTTTTCATATATAACTTGTTCACCTAGAATACCCAAGAATTTTATCAATAGATTATAATTTTTAAATGGTATGAGATACTTATATTGCTCTCAATATGGATTTCAAATAGAATATAACAATTTAATAGGGGCGTCCGAACTATTATGTTTAAGAAAGTGTTGGTTTTCCACAACTACTTACAAAAATTAAATTTATTAGGAAATATGTCCCAAAACTATTTCTAAAAAATTAAATATTTTGTTTTTAAATATTCAAAAATCCCATGTAATTCGCGAAAAATGTGAACTTTTCTCCAAAAAAATTCAAAAAACAACAGTTGCTTACAAAAATTAAAAGTACAAAAGAAATTTAAATTAATTTTTTGGAAAAAAACACAAAAATCCACTAACGTTCACAAAAAAATCAAATAATAATTATTTTGGGGAAATTTTTCAAAAATCCATCTTTTTGCAGGAAATGTTTTTTTTTTGTAAAAGAAATTAGAGAAATTATATAAATGTTTAAAAGAAAAAGGTCAAATTTTAAATTTTCTTGTAGAAAACAAAAAATCCTTAATTTGGGTTGCAAAAGCCCCTGCAACCCAAACCCTGCGGAATACTTTAAGTGGATTTTGCAGCACATCGAAAGGGAATATAAGAATAATTTTGTTGATAGAAATGGGGAGACATTTGGCAAGAATATGAATGTAATCCACACCCAATTGGGAGAAAAATCATTGTGGATTGCTCTTGTGTTATTCATCGTTAATATTTTGCTACTTATTCTGACTCGAATGGAGTTTTTTCTCTCCAGAAAAGGTACATTTAAGAATACCACATAACATAGTTTTATCTAATGATGAAAATCCAGTGTAGAATTGGCACGCTGACAAAAGAAATCGAAAATAAAAAAATAAGCATGCTAACTTTGACAATTTAAAGAGTGTTTTTGAGGGGAGAAAGAATAATGCTCATGATGTTTCATTAGATCAGCTACCATTAGCTGTGACAAGAAATGAAGGAGAAAATGATATTAAGAAGAAAATTTGCTGGAATTACTCTGATGTCGATTCCCAATTCTCCTCTGAGTCCAACAAGTTGTAAGTGTAAATTCTTGTTGGCCTTAAACTTATGACTAGTGATAAAAATCCTGTCTAGAATGTGCAATTTCATTATATCAGCTTTAATCAGATGTGACGAGAGAGAAGGAAATAAACATGGACAATAGCAAAAATACATCGATGTGTTTCTACTCTGAGTTCAACAAGGAAATACATAAGGACTTTTACAACTCCACAACAAATCCTCAGGGTTATGCACCGTCTTTCATGAGCCCACACGAACTATCAAACAGGTTTTGAATACATTTAATCTTTTTAGGAAAGGATGTTCACTACCCAGAAATTCAATAATAATGACAACTGCTAAGGAAAAGGAAATTCCTTCTTTATACTACCAATTAGAAATTAACAGACCAGCTAAAATATTCACCTGAATTTCATCACTGATTATATTTAAAAATTACTATACCTTTCGTCAGTCAAACATTAACATATCATTACAAAAACAACTTATAATGAAAATAAAACAATACATGCAAAGAACTCTTTAATCAATATATCGATTCAAAAATTGAAGAAGCAGACATAAGAAGCAAAAAAAGAACTAGACGGTATTTATAAGATTAATAAAACTCCAATAACGAAAATAATCAATTTTTTTCCTCTTTCTTCATAAAGTATAGTCGTACTATAACTAAATATTTATGTATTACTATAGGTATAAGGTGAAATTCCTTCTTTTTCTTATCCTAGATGGATATTTTTATTTTTATTATTATTTGGCTATAAAAATTTATGACCTCTTTGTAATAGGTATGTTTGTACATATTATATAAAATGAATGTACAATACATAAAAGAAAAAGTGTAAGAAAGGGGGAATGGGGGGGGGGGAGGAAGATGCATACACGTTGTAGTCTTTATTAGCATATCCTGCAACCTTCCTTACAATATAAAACAGTAAAAATCCGCATAAAATCCATTGGTACAAACACCAAAATATAACTTAACTTTGTGAGGAAGTAAACAGTGCGGTCGTTGTTTAGCAACGAACTTTGAGCACCTTCTACAGCTGTGTATGCGCAGGTAGAATGTTTTTTTCTTTTTTTGGTGGCCAGTCAAAAGTGTTTGGTATCAGTTTAGAAAAAATGGCTTCCATCAACAAAGTATTTATTAATGGGACGATGTAGCTCAATGGATAACGCGCTCTGGAGAAATTATTCTCTTGAGCTCAATGTGCGTAGGTTCGCGCCACGGTTGTTCCTAGAGAAGGAAATGTATTTCACGTATATGGACTTCAAAGAAGATTCATTGGTCAGATGGAGTAATTGTAATGCTAAAATGTTTACTTATACTAAATCAGTGCAACTCTATCTGACTAAATTAAAGGAATATTAAAAAACAAACAATGTATTTATTCCAGTCATGAAAAAGGCAGAGTGACTTTGTTACGATCCGCGTAGCAAGAGATAATGTTGAGATTGGAAACTTTTTAAATTGAGGACGGTCTTTTGTATGGAGTGTCTGGAAGGCAGTGAAAGTGTGTGTCGGTGAATATGACTCAGCTCCATGAACCATTACAAAGAGAGCGTTAATTTGGTTGAATAGAGGCCTTTATTGACGTCAAAGACGATTATATTAAATAATAATATATATATTTTTGTTCAGCTTTAACATGGGATTGATTTTTATTAAAATCAGATAATTAGTTTAGGAGAAATTCCATTTTAAAATAAAATCGTCTTGGCTGTTTAATGGAGATAAGTATTTGATGTCTTGTGGATTTTGTATGTTGCCCACTGATAAAGAGGTTTTAGGGGATTGAGGTCTGGAGACTAGTTAGTGGCCATTAAAAATGGAAAAATAATATCCCGAGAGGTCCCATGGCCTTTTCCATCCTCTCTTCGTTGCAGTGAAGTTTTTTTGTACTCTCAACAGTGAAAAAGCCCCGAAATATAATGCTCTCATCCCATGCCCACGTGAGGATGTTGTTCATGGAGTATTTTTTTTTCTCTCCAAGCACTTTTTTACAAGTTTAATCAAGTCGAAAGCTGTTGAGGCATTTCTTAATTCAGTGGGGTATTATTAAATATTATATAATATCATCATAAATTGGAAAGAAAATGGGAATGTTGAAAATCACTAAAGTTTTGTTAAGGAATAGGATATTGAATTGGTATGTAATTTTTTTAAATCCAGGTTTTGTTAATGTAATTAACTGTTATGATTAAAAGTCGTTAATATGTTTCTCCTTTTGATGTCTTGAATTCTTTGTTTCTTCAATGCTCTTCAATATAATGCTTTTACTAACAGAATAACGAATTATACTTTTGGTACAAAAATGTACTCTTTAACTGTGATTAGACTGACGGTGATATATGGAATAACAGCTGATATTACATTTGTAGTAACAAGTACTCCTCAAACTAAAATAGAAAAAACAATAGAACAACAAAAAAGTTAACTGATTAACAAAATTTACCGAACCTTGATTAAAAATTGCAAAATTGGAAAATAATTGCTTAAAATACATTTTTGCAACAACAAAAATTTACATATATTTTGTAAGATATTTCAGAAGCAAACAAACATTTTTTTTGCATTGAAATCTATTTTGAACAGATTTAAAGCAATTTTATAAAATGAGGTGTGTAGAAAATCTCAGTTTACTAACAAAGTATTTTTAGAATTTAATTGATATTTACAAATACTAAATGGATGGAAGTGTTTAAAAAATTACACAAAAGTTTAAATGACGTAATTATCATAATCACTTAGCTTTTCACCGTATACCCCATGTTCCAAAAAAAAAAAAAGGTAACACTTACTAATGACATACTTTTCACCGGAGCTATTTCATGAAGTAAGAATTATTCGATATGGCCACCCTCAGCATTAATTACGACCTCCAACCTCCTTCTGAAGCCTTGGCACACCTTGATGATATAGTCTTCCGGTATTGCCTTCCAGGCTGACATGATGGATACCTCCAGGGATGTTGTTGAGCTGTGTGATTTGTTGCAGGCAACTCCCTCAACCTCAGTCCAAGTTTTTTATAAGAAAACGAAATGGTTGGCGTTCTAGCTTTGAGCTTATTGGGGAGTAGTCTTGATCTAGTGAGTCTTTTTGCTTTTGTTGAGTCATTGATGAAGTGCTTCATTCTTCTGGCACTTGACTTCATCCCCAGGTCCTCATTAACAATTCTACGACTGTACTGGAGGCCAAGGACATGGCCTTTGCCAAGCCACGAATACTCATGATTGGAATTCTCTCGATCGGAGATTTGACAGCAAATACTTTAACCTTTGTCCAAAACGACCTCTTCCTCCCAGATCCTTTCTTCCTTTGGAATGTCCCACGCTCCTCCAACCGTTTTTTTTATTGCATAGATTACCTTTCGACTCATCCCCACAGCCTAACAGATATCAGTTACCGTCATACAACGTGAGAACATGTCGACCATAATTTGGCGTTTCACATCAATGTCGTCCATAATAATTTTTTCAAAGTAAACAATAATAATAAATATGACTCGTTCTACTTTACAAATCACTCAACCTTGTTAACACTGGCGTCAATTAATCAGTTTTTTTATTTTTTTATTCAAAGCCATTTATATAAGTGCTACCTTTTTGTTATGGAACATTGGATAATTAAATACGTTTTTATTTTACCCAGGTCACTAACTGTATTATAAAAATGACGTTAGTTGGAATAAGAGTACAGTTGAGGTTTGATAATTATGTAAGTCCTGCACAAGATTTAGAGTGGGATATATGCTAATTTCCCTCCTTTCATAGCTGTTTACAGCTAATCCATTGAAACAGAAAGACAGCTAACCTGTTCTTCTCCATTGTATTCTTCAAATTGGACCATGGTAATTTTCTATTTCTTTTTTTTTTTATGCATACCAAAAAAGCTTACGATTTATAACACTACCATCGTTTGTAGTATTAAAATATAAATTCCCCAAAAAGGCTCATAAATAAAATGATGATTCGTTTTTATATATGATAAGAAAGACTATTTACACATATTTTCACAAAATAAATTTAAATATATTTTTTAAATATACATATTTTATCCTTCCGATGAAGAAGAAAAAACAACAACAACTAGATACTATTCCATTTCAGTGAGTCTTTATGTTTATTGCAAATTGGACTTTGGAAAATTGTCTGTTATTTAACCTATAAATGAAGATTGTATGTGTATACATAACTGAGTATATACACATTATAATCATAGAATACAACTTCATATAGAGTAGGTTATTACATAGTTTAATATGCAAAACCATTTTCTATATACTACACATATATACGTATATTTGTGCCTTGCCAAAAGTATTCGACACATCTTCAATTGAGTATTAATACTGACGTCATAATTATTATTTCAACATTAACCCATCATTAGTATGCTTGTAATGCATTATTTAGAATAAATTGAAGTTTTTCTTGTTGTAAATTGGTATTTTCTTGGAATTATTTGTAAATTTTTTATCAAGGTTTGATGAATTTAATTTATTTATTCACTTCTAAGTCTTTCTGCTATTTTTCCTTCTTCATTTTTTTTTTAAATTGTAGCTTACGCATTACGACTAATGTAATATCAGCTGTTATTCTATACATAACGCTCAAACTTATCAAAATTCAAAGTATATCTTTTTGAATATTTAAACTAACATTGTTAATTTAAAAAAATAATGAATCTTTAATTTTTTTTTATATAAATATTTTAGAGGTTCTCTTTTGTTTTTTTTTCTATTAAAAATTGTTCACTGCTTCATTCATTAATTCTCCAACATATTCAATATTTGACAGATTCAGGCCAGCAATGCTAATTCTTCCCTTGCTCAAAAGGTAAATGTGTTTTTCTTTCACGAGATAAGACAAAATTCAAAAGTTTTTACTAAATGATTGAGCACAGAAAAGTTCGAATCCATGATCATCCGCAAAGTATCTCACTGCCCATTCAAATCTTTGATAAGCACAATCGAAAAAGGGGAAGAGTTTCCTTTCTTGCATAATGTCAGCTATGACCTTCCACTGTTCTTTTGTAGGATCAATCCCTGTTGGATTATGAGCAACAGCGTGGAGTATTTTACCAGCATTCTACGGTGTGTTTTTTAAATCTTCCATCATTCTTTCAAAGTCAACTCCATTGGGCTCATTATTCCAATTTAATGATATCATTTTGGAACACTCTAACACACTTTTGACTTTACCAAACACAAAACTGTAAATGAATTTATGTGTGCACTTAATTTTTTATCATAATTTAAGCTTTTTTTTTTGATGTAATGTATTAATTGTGGGATACAGCTCACGCAATATATCCAGCAAAAAAGGCTAAAAAACTTTTTACTTAATCTAATATAAATATATAAAGGTGCTGCCAAATCCTACGTGGAAACTTATTCGAAATATTATGATCGATTGAGTCTTGATTCCTCTCTTACTTCAAAATATATTCATTGCATTGCAAACTGACACTTCCCTTTACATAGGGAAGTTATTTCCTTGGTAGCTGCAAAAATTTAACTATAGCTATCCACTGTCGCTGTGACGTCCAGGCAAGCAATGCATCCCAAATGACTTTGAAAATAAAAAAAAGTTTAACAACAACATTAAACAATCTTTTATGCCTATGATAAACAGTTATATTTGAATATAATCAAAGCAATATGTAATAATAGTCTATATAAAAGGGGAGATTTATATAAATTATTTTTTTTTATGTTTCAGAATTGATTCAGAAGGATAAAAGTTGGATAGATGTAGAAACAAATCTTATTAGCACTTATAATATATAAATCTCATAATATGACTTCCACTATTTGAAAATAAAAGAATTCACAAATGAACGAAATATTCCAGTCAATTTGAAGATAAATTAAATGTATTACCTTTCACCTTCAAGGATGAAGCTGATTGACACAGTTCACAAATAAAGTTCGAAGATTTAAGTATGAAATCATATTATACAACATGACAGTAGATAAATATAATAATATACAACGGTATGTTTAGAAAAAAAAGGACTGCCAATTTGAGATCCATCTCAACTATAATGGAAGAGTACATCAATCGAAGGTGTCACCAGGATTATATATATATATATATTTTGGTTTTTGAATGTATAAAAAATTTTTGAAAATTAATTTTTTTTTTAATTTCAAAATTTATAGTTATTCACAAAATATATTAAAAATTTATAGTTATTCACAAAAAATATTAAAAATTTATAGTTATTCACAAAAAATATTAAAAATTTATAGTTCTTCACTACAAAATAGTATTTTTTTTTATCTTTTTTTCTTAAATCCATAGCTACTAACAGAAAATTAAGTTTATCAAAATTATTAAAAAAATCAACAACCATGTACGAAACAAAATTTTTAGTGAAAAAAATTCTAGGATGTATTAGTGCATACAGAAAATTGAATTAAAAAAAAATTGAAAAATTTCCAAAATTTATTTCAATATGTGAAATTTAAAAAAAAATTCAAAAATTATTTAAAATATTAAATTGATACTTATGAAAAAAAAATTATTATTCAAATAAAACGTGGTTGCACAAAACGCGAAAATAGCAGGCCTCAACAATACTCATGTCGCATGAAAAGATATGTCGAGTTGTAAATCATTTAAGATGTTGTTATGTTAAAATAATAAACTTGTTTTATTTCTCCGAATAAAATCTGGTTTTCAAGAATTATCGATTTTAATTTTTGGAGTATTCTTATCTATAAACTGATATGATTTTAAATGATGATTAAAAATTTTGCAAAGAATATACTCATTTTTATTTATATAATTGCTTTTTATCATTTTCAAAAGTTGGGTTCAACCAAAAAAAAAATAATAAGAAATACTTCAAAATTGAAAATTCGCGAAGACAAGATTTGATTTGAATTATATAATTAAAGACTCATGAGAACCGCATTCAGCACTACTAGGATTGAATATGCAATTCACTTTTTTTTTAACAAAGTAAAATGTTGTTGTCTTATATAATCATAGTCAAAATGATTAAATGGATGAACCAGGAAATAATAAAGATTATAATTAGATATATATTTCGTTCTAGGAAAGACATCCCTAAAGTCCTTAACTTCTTTCCATTCTGATATGTATTTGTAAAATAACGCCGTGAGTGATGAACGACAATTTACCAATTGCAAAACTGCAAAAATAAATACACTAGTTGTTAAACAAACACATTGAGTCGTCAGAAAGTCTGTTAACATAATGCACGTTGAAGAATTAATTACAACTAGTCGCTTTAAATGAAATTCTAGAGAACTTTTTTTTATTCCAACTTGTTTATTACTCATTGGAGAACATTATTTATGAATTTGAGCACCTTCGGCCTAAATCACACTCTCAATGCGATCCCAGAACGCATTGCACACGTTGACAACGTAGTGCTTCGACATTGATCGCCACTCTTTCTCAACCGAATGCTTTAAGGACTCAATACTGCTGTGACATTTTGTCTACAGGCCTTGCTTTCAATTTGCCACCAGATGATGTAATCAAAGGATATAGATAGGGGCTCTGCAGTGGCCAGAAGTCCTTCGGGTAGAACTTTATTTTTTTGGTCATCCAATCCTGCACGATTTTTGCAGTATGTGCATGAGCCCCGTCCTGTTGAAAGTAATCATCAGCTTTCTTTGATTGCTTTGTGATCTTACAAAACTAGGGAAGCACGTTTGTTTGCAAAATCATCAATTAATCGTTGCGTGTCAATCTGTATCCAAAAGGGGAACCAAATTGACTTCATTTGTGAACTTTAGATGAAACAATGCCAAGCATCATTACTGAGGGGATAAAAGTTCATCACAATGCAAGTTCATCGCAAGGAAAGTTCATCTCGAGGAAAGTTCATCCCGAGGGAATAACATATTTTTATTTAATATAATATAATTATTAGAAAAAGTAAAATACTTTATACAAGTTCAAAATGTATTTTTAAATATAAAATAAAGGTCTAGACAATCCTCAGAGGGAGTGATAATTAAATTATCAATAAAATTTTATTCAATTTAGGAAATAAAAATACGTCAAGGCTGTGTAGAAAATTTGCTGCGATCTGTGGCTAAGGCTTAAATAAATTTTTTGTTAAGCATAAGATCTTGTATTAATTAGAAACTATTTACTAAGATAATTATGTATTATAGAATGATTAAATATTTGTGTTGGAAAGTATAACAAAATTATCCATCACAGTAGATTTTTTTATTAAGATATATTCCAAATATATGTCTTGTTGGAGAGAAATTTTCTTCCATTTTTTATTTTGGATGAACTTTCCACTTTGAGATGAACTTGCTTCCATATGGAATTGTCTTGGGTAAAAAAAGGGGAAGTGAACCTTCCAGTAGTTAAAAAAAAAGCAGTGAACTTTCTGAACAGAAACATCGCACACTTAATAAATAATATCATTTTTTTACAAGTTTGGATATCTTGAAAACTTTTTGTGAAATGAAACCAATAGTTTGACTGATAATTATTTATAACAGGTGTAAACTAAAATTAGCAACTGAAGATAACTGGGTAAACAACATTAAACGAAAAGGCTTAGACTTTTTTCTTATATGTACTACTAAGAAATATTTACGATGCACCATTCAATTTTAATACTTTTCTTTGATTAATATTACAATCTTTATTATCTTTGTAATAGAACACATTAATTATTACTTTCCCGAAAATGATACATATATTTTGTTACTAAAGTTTTCACAAATACAGATAGCTTTTTCCAAACATTAATGATTGTTAGGAAAAATGTTACAAAAAATTGTATTTTTTTTAATTATCATATTTATTAGTTTTCCACTTCCATTTCGGAGAAGTGGCAAAAGATTATTTGGACTTTTCCCAACCGTAGTATATATGTAGTATACTAAGTTTCCTCCAATCAGAGTGAGTTATTTCAAATTTTTAAAATGAAGGTGTTAAAGAAGATTGGACGATTATGTTTATGATTCTATTGACTATTAAATTTTAAGGGAATACTTGGTCATTTATATACGGAATTGAGGCTCTGTGGGTTCTTTTTGAGTCGTTACTGCCAAGGGAGTAGAGGAATATATAGAATATGAAGTAGTTGATATGTATCCAATGCGTTGAACACTTTTGATCGGTATTGTGAAAGCCTCTTCTCTCTTTCCACATTCTCTGTATCCCAAAAATAATAAATATAACAAGAAACATGAATAATAAGGCGAATAATATACTCATTTCTCTTCGTTAGAGGCAATGAATATAAACATATACGTACATAGTTGTACCCAGACGTCATAATTGAAAAAAGATGATATATATACTGCGGATGATAAAAGAGTTCCCATAATAGCAACTAGATCTCAGTACTCCTCCTTTAGTACAGAAATGTCTGCAGGGGTGGGCTGGAGGGCTGTATTCCTCAAATTAAGGAATTATTGATTTTTGGTAGAATTTTTTTTTGTCATTGTGGCAAATTATGCAGCAGAGGAAAATAATTAAAATTTGATTTTTTTTAAATAGCTAGGGATTTTGTAATTTTTTCAGTAAAATTTAACATTTAAAAATTAATTTTTGAATTTTTGTTTCAAAAATTTAATTTTTAATTTTTTTTTCAAAAATTTTTAATTTTTATTTTTTCAAAAAAACATTAGTTATTTGTCAATAGCTATGAACTGTTGAAGTTTTTTTCGAAAAAATTTACTTTTTTGCAAATACCTAGGAAATTTTGTAATTTCTTCCATAAACTTTAACATTTAAAAATTAATTTTTGAACTTTTTTTCTACAACTATTACATTTTTAGTGAGTAACACTAGATTTTTGTAATTTTTTTTCTATTACAAAAATAAATACATTATTTATTTTTACGAAAAAAATTATTTTTTCAAACTTATTTTCCAAAGTTTTTAATATTTTTATTTAAAAAAAAAAGTTTTTGTAAATAGCTATGAATTGTTGAAATTATTTTTTCAAAAAATTTAATTTTGTGAATTGGTATGGTTTTTTGAATTTAAAAAAAAAAATCTAATTTTTGAATTTAAAAAAAAAATAATCTAATTTTTGAATTTAAAAAAAAAATAATCTAATTTTTGAATTCTTTAAGAAAAAAAATCCAAAAACCAAATTACATTATATCGCTAACAGAGTTGCAATACTTAGTTTTTGAGTGCTAGTGAAGTCACGGAGGCTTTAATTGTGTGATCCAATCGAGTGATAAGTTTTTATTTCAACCTTGGGCATAAGGAACTTTTTTTTTTGCATTTATTTATAAAAAAACTGTTGAATTCTTAAGTCTATTTCTGTATTCATAGACATTGAAAATCTTATGTAAGAAGTAAACGTTCTTCATTTTTCCACAATGTTTCTCAAAATATTGAACTTACTTTCCTTGACTTTTTCTAACCAATTTGGAATCAGAACCTGATGGCATCTTGCAGAGTAAATTATTTCATTAATTCTTGATCGAACCGCTTCTACCTTTGAACAATTAATGAATTAATTTAGTCATGAGTTTAGTTAGTCATATTTAAATATAATGTAACACAAATGAGTCACTGTAGTTTACACATGATATTTGAAACAACATGAGACAAAATTATAAAATTTACCGTGAGTCGAAAATGAGCACCTTAACCTTAATGTATAAAAGTTTCACATATCCAACCATTATTTTACATCATTCCGAATTCAATTAGCATTCAATTCTAAATTAATATTTTTTATTATGTTGGTAGACATGTTTCCAACGTATGTCGACAATGTTAGCAATTTTGCATTGCCAGTTTGTTTTTGACAGATAAGAAGGTTATGTGTCTTTTTGTATGCTTTTCTATTTTCTACTATTGAAAAAAGAAGAGAAAAAATCAATTAAGAGGAAAATCATTGTAAAAACTTTGAGAGACTGTTTACTCTTCAAAATTAACCATTTTGTAAAAATAAAAAAATAAAACTATTTTATGAGAATAAAAAAAAATTTAAATGTTTTTTTTTTCAATAATTTTCCCATAAAGTAACTTTTTCATTTCTTTTTTTTTTCAAAAATTTCAAAAAGTTGAGGAGCTCACCAAAAAAATGTCTTCCCTTTTTATGGATCAAAAGCAAACTAAAAATTCAAAACGGCTGATTTTTTCCACATGTGAGGGTGGTTTAAAAAGTTTCCAACCTCAAAGTGAAGATAAAATCACTCTTAAATAAAATCTAGTTTCCTCTATCTAGCATTTCAATAAAGTTTCACCCATTTTGGAGGTGCAGTTGTTATATAAATATGGGTTGAGTTAGTTTGTATGAGTGTTTTTATGAGGATGGAAGAAATATAGTAGATCTCAGATCCGAGTACCCTAAGCTTGCTCAGACTAAATGGATGGGACAAGGCTCTTTTGGTGCAGTTAATGAAACTTGGATGCAACATTTGACGGTCAAAAAAAAAAAAAATAGAGTCCAAACAGTGGACTACAAAATTTTTTGTCAAATGGAGAGGGAATCAATCATCTTCATGAATAATTATTTTGCAAAAAGAAACACTCAGTACTGTTTGAACAGGTTGCAGAGGTTTGATCATCGCTGGAAGAAGTGTGTAGAGTTACAAAAAAAAAAAAAAAAAAAAAAAAATGAAATGTTGTAAAATAAAAATCAGAAAAATGTCTTGTGTCTTTGATAGGTCGGAAACTTTTCAGACCACCCTTGTACGTTGTGGACATGTGTACCAGAATAAAAAAAAATTAAATTAAATTCGGGATAAAAAAAAATAGCTGTTTCTTTTCGATCAAAGTAGTCTGTACAATACAGAAGTGTAGCAAAATTCATTATTCAATTAATATACACTATGTACGTTCGTTAGAAGAGATTCAAAAGTTGAGTAGCAAATGATATGTGAGGAACGTGACGTTAATGAAGAAAGGAGAAGAATACTTTTTCATATTTATGTAGAGCATTGAATAAGTGAGTGAGTAAGTATTTTTTCTTGAGGCGTTTATTCTTCTGTATATAATATATAATTGCAATTCTAAATTCGCTTTGCTATATAAACACTTAGAGGTGTTATTATTTTCACAGCATAACATAACATAGATATGAAGCATGCCTTTGGCACATTCCCTGAAATGAATTGGACTGCTAATGGACTTTCCTAATATTAAAAAAAATATATATTTATTAACAGAGCTTCAATTGGAGATTAATTGAATTTTTTTTGAGCCATTATTTTACTAGCGATGAAAATCATGTGTATTTTGTGCATGTTAAAAAAATAGAAAAAAACAAAAATCAATATGGTAACCCTGACAAGTTAAAGAATGATATGGAGGAGAGCAGCTTGACGTTTAACCAGATCAGCTGTGACAAGGGAGTAAGGAGATAAATAAATAAGGACATTTGCAAAAATTACTCCGACGTCGATCCAAAGTTCTAGTCTGAGGCCAACAGGGTCTTACAATTATAACTTTGCAACAAATCCTCAGGATTACACCCCGTCTTTTATGAGTACACATAAATGTTCAATCATGTTTTGAACATAATTGAATGCAGTAGAAAAAGAAGTTCACTACTATGGCAACAGCTGAGGAAAAGAATATTCATTCCTCAGATTACCAATTCTAAAAAAAAACAACAACGGGCGAGCTAAAAAATACACCGGATTTTCATTACTAGTCACATCATATGTGGTATGAAAATTTGGTATATTTTTGAGCTTGCCTGTTTTTTTGTTTTTTTTTTTTTTGGATTTGGCAAATTGAAGAGTTCATTTTCATAAAATGACCTGTTGTCATTATTATTTATTCATTTTCCCCTACATTCATAAGCTACCTTACCCAATCATTTAATCGTGATTTTATTTTATTTTCTAAATGTTTCATAACTTCCTATTTTTGTTAAGGCCTAGTCTCCATTTACACTTCCATATTAAAGTGGTTACTAATTTAACTGAGATACATATCTCTGTCCTCAATTAGAAAGATACTACGCGTTTTGGACCACCAACTCCTTCTTTCACAGTTCTGGAAGTAATAAGGGCTCGACTACTAGGTCGATGAAAAACTTCAGCGGACTAGTAACTATACAGTTAAACAGAAGATGTTTCCCTTGGTCTGACATTAATAGTGCACTATTTAAAAACCATTTTTACATAATTTAAGCAAAAACGGCTCCGTTACAGAATTGCTACCTCATCAATTTATACAAATAAGTCCAATAATCAGGATGAGAGTATAAATGGCGTATAAATTTTCTAGCGAGAAAATACACATTCTTCATGACGTCATTTATGGCATCTTGGTACGTTATTCAAAAGTTTACCCCCCCCCCCCTCTTCTCTTTTCCAAAAATTGACTAGATTTTAGGTCGGATCTTCTTACCTCAAAGGCTGTTTTTTCCAATTTCTTCCCGGAGGAAAGTTTGCAATATACAATAAAGGTAACGACGTATGTTAGTTTCAGTACCCTTGTCTACATATTTGTAGATACTAGATCTGTATTCGAGTATAAATTTTCCGATGCCCATTTAAGCCATCATGCTTCAAGTCCAATTAAAATTTATATGGTTTTGAGTTCGAGTCATATCCAAGATATATAAAATAGGTAGTTATTTTTTTTACAAAATGCTAAAATTTGAAGTATAAATAACTTTTTAAAAGTTTATAAATATATTTTCCTTAATTAATTTGTTTTTTTCCATTTCTTAACTGTCAAAAACAAACTGTATACATGCGTACCAACAATAAAATAAATTAGAAAATTGACTGACAATTGAATTTGCTTTTAGAAAATAAGGACTTCTTTTTGATCAATCCTTGTATCATATTACTTGTATTATCTTTTTGTCAAAAAAGTACGGAGAATTGTTAATTTAAATTGCTTGCACTGAAAAGATTTTTTTTCTAGGTCGGAAGCAATGTCTTTAATTACAATACCAAGTTTGAGTGTGATCTATTAGCCAGTTTGCTTGAAACTGTTAGATAAGTTAGATTACCTGACTAGTACTCCACGATTTTTACAATGAATGAAATTATTGAACAAAGAGTTCGCCTTAAATTATTTGTTGCGAACGAAATTTCATGTGCTGATGCGTTGAAAATGTTAGAAAAAGCTTTTGGTGAATCAGTACAATGTGTTCAAGGAGTCACACTGAAGTGCTAAAGTCAAGGTGATTTTTTATTTATTTCTGTGGTCAAGTACATTGTGAATTCCTTCCAAAGAGACAAACAGTGAATAAGGAGTACTATTTGAGCATACTAAGGTGCTTGTGTGAGAAAATCTGTCCAAAACGGTCAGAATTATAGAAGAACTACTCGTGGATTATACACGACGATAACACGTCATCGCACAGAGCCACTATTGTGAGTGAATTCAAAGCCAAACACCCAATAAATACCATCGATCAACTACCAAATTCACTTGATTTAGCTCTGCTTAACTTTTAATAGATAAGGGATTTTTGTAAGAGCGCAAGGAGAAGGCAAGAGAAAGACTTTTTTTACCTCTTTTATAATTTTTGAAGGAGAAAATGAATTGCTGCTATAGAGAGGACAACCTTTTACATTTAGAATACCATTAGCAAAAGAAAAATATTACAACTATATTTAAATTCATTTATAATTATTTATTATGCTTTTTTTTTTTAAATTTGCACCAGAAATATGAGATAATTGTTCTTTTACAGGGAAATGTTTATACACCATGCCTTATTCAATAATAATCAAAAAAGAGCACACGCATCAACCGTTTTTCCTTTTCTAATCGCAATACCTTGCTTTTTCCTTACACACATCCCCTTTCTACATATACATAATCAGTGCAACTCTATCTGACCAATTAAAGGAAGAAATAAATTTTTTTGAGTACATTACTGATAACTAACATTCATTAAAATAAATTAATATTTCATCAGAGCTTTTATCAAAAATGAAAATATATTGTTTTTTACTATAGTATTAAGAAACAGGGCTATTTTTTGTTAGTACCCCAAAATAATGTTGTTAAGATTAATTTAATAAGAAAAAAAAAATATTTTTTCCTTCTTGTCTTGAAGTCATGTAAGTATTTTAGCATTTAATTTATATTTACAAGTAGAAAAAGAATGGAATAAAGAAATAAAATTCACTTTCACGTCGACTTTGTATAATATAATTCAATTTGGTAATATTTGAGGCAGCGTTAAACCCACGTTAAACACTATGTTAACTAACGAAGGGATAAGTATCTACAGTAACAATGTTATTAGACCCTTTCCTGCTTGCAACATCATAGTTTTTGTCCAAAATTCCAGCGATAAAAGGCTTAACAGAATGGCAACTGAACGTTTATAATTGTAAATTATAAACGTTCCGTCTGTTCTAAAAAAAAAAAAAAAAAAAAAATCGTGATACAAAAATCTACTTCCCTTTTAAAAATTAAAAATGATTATTCGTCTGAATTTAGTCACTTCCCGAAAATTCTAACTCAAAAACAATCCATTAAAGATGGAGCTACGTAGATCAATACAAGCAGTGGACAACGCATTCTGGAGAAATTATTCTATTGTATTTAAAGAACCCGTTGGTTTGATACTCGTTTGCTGCCGGAGAAGAAAATTGGCATTAATTATATGGACTTCATAAACAAATCCAGGGTCAGATGGAGTAATTGTAATTATATAACATTTACTTATACTTAATCAGTGCAACTCCATCTGACCAATTAAAGAAAGGGGGAAAAAGAAGGCAAAATCGATCCCTTGTGACGTCATTGAGAGTGTTGTTCCTTTTTTATTATTCCGTTATATATAATTGAGGACCATTATCGGAGCAATTCCACCCTATATGTTTCCACGGAGTGGGATTTGTGTTTAATTTCTTCCTATTGCAGCTGCTTGTAGCAGATTTAATAAAACGCCATGAGAGTTAACTGATATTCACTCAAATATTCTTCAAATTGTCAGGATACCCCGTGTTCTTTTTTGTTTTTTTTCATTGAAATACTGAAAGGAATAATATTATCCCTCACTATGGACTGAGTATTCATCACCAGTGAAGCTAATCGGAATCATTTTGGGAATGTAAAGATAGAAAATTTACATGGTAACCCTGACAATTCTTTACAATGTTTTGTAGGAGAGCAGCTTAGCTGTCATGTGTTTGATTAGATAAGCTACATGCAGCTGTGGCAAAGGGGAAATTGAAGTGAACAAAGAAATAGGTCAGAATTACTACGATGTCGATTCTCAATTCTACTCCTTCTCCAATAAGGAGTTACTATTATAAATCCGTAACAAATACTCTGGGTTACGGACCATCCATCTTTTATGAGGACAATCAAATATTAAATCCCGGGAACGCATATATCAATGAAAATATGTGATAGAAAATGAATTTCCCTCCTGGGGTATGGAATAATAATCCGCAATGGACTCAGTGCAACTCAGGGGAAATTATTCTCTGGAACTCAAAGTGTGTAGGTTCGCTCCTTGGTCGTTCCTAGATAAGATCATATATTTTATGTATGTTTACTTCAAAGATATTTTCTAGATGAGATGGAGTAAATCTAACACTATAATGTTTACTTATACCTAATACATCGGTCAACTCCATTTGACCAATTAAAGGAACATTAAAAAAAGTTTTTAGTATCTTCCTAAAAAAATTATTTGTCACATTCGGGTTCTATAAAAAAATATTCTGTTCTAATGGTCAAAAATGGCCAATAGTTCTGCCTCCCTCCCCCCTTCAAAGTAAACATTTTTATAACTGTTCTCCACGTCACCATTATATAATTTGAACCTCTTATTTATACATAGATTCCGGCACCGCTATCTCCATATCTTGTGAACCATAATTTACAGGTAAAAATATATTATAATTCGTCAAATTATAGGATGGTAGGGTGAAAAATTTCCATACTTTTTTTCTAATTTTTTACGGAATGATCCAGGTAGATAGATTTATAACTCACACCAATATTGCTCACTTAATTGCTCGATAAATTCAAAAAAATACACTTCAACAAATTATTTTTCTTTCTTTATGTTTGAATGTCTTTAGGGAGGTTCTGAAAAGTATTTGATATACATTCCTTGATGACAAAAGGCAGCTTAAATAGAGATTTAAATGTTTTTTAATGTTGTGAAGTATGAACACTACTTTATATTATATTTTTTGGAATTGTATTTTATTGTGTTCCATGAAATGGATTAGGAATAATCTGTTTCTTAAGAAAACAAAATAAAAATACAATTTGATTTTAATTCCTTTTGGCCCGTAGATCTTCTTATTTAATAATTTCGACGATGTTCTATTCAATGTATCTCTCAACCTCTCCTCCAAAAAGAAAGACAAAAAGTAGACGTAGAACCATGTGGTAGCTAGCAGTGGCGTCGTTAATCCCTTTTGATTTATCTTATGACATAATGGCTAAATCTGAAGATCCCTCATTCGAAGAGAAAAATCCGTTCGATCAAAACCAAAGAAAAGAGAGTCAACCAAAGCAAGAAACTTTTCAGTTTGTTGAAGTCAGGCATGGCTCCCAATATTATCTGTAGTGATGAGAAAGTTTTCTATATTCTGGCTAAATGGAACTCTCAATTTGATAGGGGTTCTGATACGATCCGTACAATCTATTGAGCACAAAAAATATAGTCAGGGATGGTGTCGGAAGCCATCTGCAGATCCAATACGACACATTTAGCCTTTGTCTCTCTGGAGTCAAATTTATCAGTTTAGAATACATTAACAACATCCTGGAGAAAGCCCTTCTTCCATGGCAAATTCCAATTTCAAAGAAGATACTAAGACCTTTCAACTAAATTGGGATCCTTTTCATACGTCTAATATGATGTAGGGTTGGTCTCAACTCCATAGCTTTTGAAACTGTAACTTTAGCCACCATTCAATACGGATTTGAACACAATGGATATTGGAATCTGGTTCATTTTGGAGGACCAGGACTTAAAAAAACCTCATCTAAATTTAGATGCACTGAAAGTCTCCCTAATTCAAGAATAGGACAGCATTCTCATGGATAAGATCTGTGCCTAGTACGATTCCTACCCCAAGAGGCTTAAGGTTGTAATTTTGGCATGATGCCACCATTTTGAATACAAAAATTCATAGCTGTTCACAAAAATTAAATTCTTGACAAAAAATTTAATTAAATATTATAATTGTTTGGAAAAAAATGTTTAAAAAATCTATAGCTATTCACAAAAACTAAAATTTTTTGCAAAAAATTTGAAAAATTAAAAATTACAATAAAATTTTAATATTAAACTTTTTCGTAAAAATATAAAATATTAATTTTTATAATAAAAAGCGATTTTTTTTTTTTGGGGCGAGGGTACAACTCCAACAGCCCAACTCTTACAGACACCCCTGTAAGAGTCCACTAAGTACCGACAGCTTACAACACAATACATTGTAAAGTATGTATTTTAGTGAGATAACGTCGTGAACAATGATGACATGTTGGAGCGAGTTGATGAACCGTTTTCTGGACCCATAAAAATTAGAAAAAAAAAGCATGTGACGTCATACACCTTTTTCAAAACAATATATATGAATGATGGTAATTCATTTCGTTGCTATTTCCAAATAGGGCAATTCTATGTCTTCTCTAACCGGTTGTACAATTTTAAAAGGTTTTTTTTGTGGTCTACGTCTTCAATCCGCAAACCAATACTGAGCCGAGTCATGTGACTATTCTTATATTATTGGCTCATTTTTTTTAGACCAGCCAAGTGATTCAATCACAAGATAGACTCAGATCGATAATGGACCGATACAATACTACCTAAGGATATTGATTAAATTAGTAATTCGCACCGAAACTTTTTCTAAAAAGAAAGAATTAGGCTAATCTGTAGGAAGAAAGAAAGAGAAAAGAAGCATAAAGCAAGAAGGCTACTCTCTGGGAAGAAAGAGAAAATAATCAAATTCTACATCATGCTAATATACTAAGAGTTCGAACTAATTAAGGTATTTCTATAATCTGCGGTCTCCGTATAGTCCATTTTTGGACTATACGGAGATAGCTAATAACTATATGGATACAAAACTGTCCTCATAAAATATGGGAATCGAATTGTTCAATGTCCTTAACAAGAGCTAATACGATTTCAACTAATCCACGTACAGAACACTAATAAGGTGGATGAGTAGTAGAAAGATACTGACATCCTACAAATGAATACAAAATAAATTTCTTTGTAATTGGGATAACGGCGTGTATTTTTCATACTTTAAGATTAGTAATATCATTTTTTTAAATACTTTAATACTAGAAAAGCGAAGCTATTAAAAGGATCAACTAACAGCGAGAGACCACGGAACCATTTATGTTTATGAATAAAGTTTCTTACAAGGTTTTTCCCCCGTACATTGTAAATTTTAATGTAAAAATATATTGTGTAAATACACTCTTTAAAAAAAATATGACTTTTTTTTGCCGAAATTGTTCCCAAAACTTTGAAAAATAATTAATATTCTTTGATGTCTATATTTAACGTTTGGAAATTTTTAGGAAAAGGTATAAAGCCGTTTTTGAGAAAATCGAAATTTCCAATTTGATAAATTTTCTATCTCCTTATTGTCTCAAGAAAAATAATTAAATTTGAGCTGCAATAAGTCAAAGCAACTCCAAATTTGAGTAATATTTATTAAATTAAATATGTAGTACAAATTGTCAGACCTATCATGACCCTTTCCGGTTTTTTTTAATAGAGTATCTAGGGCATATTTTTTACAATTTTAATATTAAATGAACTTTCATTTCAAGATTCGAGAAGATCATATGACGATTTTTTTTGTCTTGTCACACTTTATTTCCATGTATTCAGTTTAAAATATATTTTAAATCGTCATCGTATAAAAAGTACTTTCTTTAGTGAGTATATTTTGTTCTATCTGACAAAATTTATATTGGAGGGGGGGGGGGGCGACAATTTCCCAAAAAAATTCACAATTAATAAATCAAATGTATTTTTATCCTACCAACTTACTTTTTCAGTTACTTCCTCCTCCATTTTTAATACTCTTTAAAATTATATAAATCGGTGTAGTGTAGTATAATTATAAAAATAAATTGATTAATATAAATAAATTTACTCCAATAATGAAAAAAGAAACCATTAAATATTCTTCAACTCTTTTTAATCTCCTTTCAATACTAATGAATCCCGATAAATAGATCTATCCTTATTCGCTCTATGTATCATACCTGATTTAATGAGGATAAAGGGAGCAGCTCTCCCTTCCTCCCCCACAGACACAAAGGAACATACATTTACAAATAGAAGGCTGGCATCATTATAACCCCTTCTTAGTTGTGACTTTATAGAACATCCGGACTTAGTTTGTACCCGTGTTCTCCTGACAAGATGGAGACATTGAGTGAGAGTGTATACCTTTTTTCATGACAAGATGTAGAGTTTTGGACACACAGAGTGGTAAATTGTAAGCATTTTTAGTATGAAAAAAGAAACCGAAAATTGATATGGTCACCATCACAATTTGAAGTAGAGAAACTTAACTGTCATTAAGGTTAATAGAAATACAAGGTTATACCAAAACGCGTGGAGGACTGATGTTTGACTTCCACCACACTTTTAATATTGCCATCATAGTAGATGAGAGTTTGCGTTTTGGTCTAAATCTGTTTTTCTTCCCCAGCAGTTGGTACTGTATATCAAATTCAAAATTATTGCAATTGTCACGTCATATACTATGAGTGGCTTCGTGTTTTGTCAAAATCTGCCTATCCCGCCCATCAGTTGGTACAATTGAATAGAAAATTCTAGTGAGCCTGATTACATGATGGTCTAACCTTGTATTTCTATTAATCTGGGCTGTCATGATGTTTCATTAAATTAGGTGCAATCAGTTGTGAGAAGAAAGAAATACCCAAAAGTCAGACTCTGTATCAAGATAGGACATAGGAGTTACTCCGATACTCTCTCCATCTAACTAAGAACATGTAATAGTGATTATTGTATTTAGTTAGATGTTTTTTTAATCAAAAATTAAAACATAAAATGATAGAAGAGTCCTTTGAAAATAATAATGGACTCTTCAGATAATTAACTATGTACATGGTGGTCCAGATAAATCGGGAAAACATTTTAAGGCATACAACGAAGCAACTACATTTAATGATATTATATTATTTACAATGAGATCTGACTCTCTTGATAAGAAAGCTACATGGCACCGGAAGCTTTGGCAGGTCTGGGTAATCCAGCTTAGCTATTGTACTGATTCTGGTTTTGCACTTTTAATTTACATTCCCTGGATGGATATAGTAGTCCAACAAGACAGTGCACTAGCCTACAAGGCCAAAAAAGCTCATTATGTCTTGGTAACAAAATATCCTCACTTTTGGAGCCAGATTCTTGGCCTGCAAACATACTAAACCAGAACTAATGTGATTTCTATATCTAGGGTAGGGTCGCTTATGAGGGCCTTGCCAATTCTCTTTAGTATGTGGAGCCCCTGAAGATGTACATTACCCGTGCAACGGAAAAGTTGGATCATCGCGTGGTCGCCCTGGCCTACGAAAGCTTCTGGCGCCGTGTAGCCGAAGTTATTAAGAAAAGTGGATGTCGTAAATAATTGAATAATTGAAAACCACCCTTTATATAAATAATTTACACACATTTAGGTCATATTTTATAAAACTCTAAATATTAATATTTTTGTCCGGCAGGCAAACTTCCCAATTTTTTTTCAATATATCTACCTAAAAATAGTCAAATTTCAAGAGTTTTTGAAGTTAATTATGGAGAAATTTCCATGGCTCATACAATGTATCATAGCAGACAAAAATCTTATCGTGTAACCAATTATGTTTGACCAGTTATCGTTCATGGGTTGTTTGTTTTGCCATTTTTTAGTAGCGGTGGTTGAAATAAACTATTCAAATTCAATTATTTTTTGTTAATCTCTAAATATTATAACTATTATGTTGAAAATAATCTATATTTGATAAGGTGGAAATAAATTATTTTTTTAAAAGGAAAATTCAGATAATTGGAAATCACAAAATAAACATTCATACTTAGTATAGAAATCATCTTAAAACTTGAATTGAAGGTCAAAAGTGTGATCAAGAAAAGATAAGATTGTCCAACGGACACCCAATGGACATTTTCAGTTATTATTAACATGAAATAACACATGGGCTCAAAAGTGCCGGTCAAAACAAGGAAAATTAATTTATTTTCGTTCAAAATCAGTTTATTATTACTTTTTTTCGCTTTATGTAGCAGAGTTTCTTTAACACTTTTCAAGCCATTGCTTAACTTAAATAGTATTTCTTCCATCAGGAAGCAGAATAAAATTATATTACAAAACTGTTTTGGATCATTATTTTATAAATAACAAGAGTAACGTCAACGCAATTAGCACAATAACTCAACAAATGAAGCACAAATTGTCAGGAAATTTTCGGAGCTGTCTTTTAATGCTTGGTATTAACTGAAAATGTGTTGGATACATAAAAAAATAGCACCATCTATATATGAAGACCAGGACTTTTTAGTCCATGTGTTGAAAACATTAGCTTAAAATCCAAATACTTTTTTCTATCTTTTTGGCCCTAATGGAAAACCATAAACCAGAGATAGATTCTATGCCCTTCATCTAATGATTTAATGTATCCAATTAAATATACTAATATTTCATTAAAAAATTACCTTACAGTTAGTGCGTATTTCAAACTCCTAATCCCTTTTATTGATTTGGTTATACATTTATTACATTAAGTTCAAATTGAAGTATAATTGTATATTATAATTTATTTCTCATAATTATTTCAGTAATTCACAAATCTTATACTTTTATATGATGGGGTCCATATATAAGTCAATCATTCAACCCAACCATCACCAGCTACAACCCCAATATCCAACCTGGTCATGAACTTAACAAAAGCCTTGATGAGGAACTCTATGCCCATATTGGACACTACCTCGCGAATAGAAGCCCACAAGAAGTCAACAGTGTTATGTGCAGGTTTAATGGACCCTCTCTCTTCAAGACACCTAACATAGAGGCTAAGATCTATTCATTTTAATTGTATATTCCATTCATTTAGTATAAGTTATTAGCCCAATAATTTTATGAGTTTTCTTGCAGGTATTCTAGAATCATCAGACTCATTGAAAGCCTTTCAACTCCGTGATCAGTTAATTTGGTCAGTCTCGTAAACTTAATTATATCCTTGGGCATGCCCCTGGAACGGAGACACAGAAAAATGACGCCACAGCGCTTGCATTAGGAAGACATTTCAAGGATGGTATATTATTTGTTATACAGTTTTGTCAGCTAAATCTGAAGAGCAGACATCAACGTAGATAAAAGGATAAAAAAGATATTAAAGTCTACACTTGTTCCAAATATCAAATCTATGCTTTTATATATAAATATATATATATATACAGATTATTATTATTACTGAAAGTTAATGTATTAGATTTTTATAATATTAAAATAATTGTTGATACCCAATACTAAATTATTCGAATAATTTTTTTTAAATGACCGTTGATGGACAGTCAAGAGGCACTTGACCGATAGCTTTCAGATCGTCAGAACATCATTGTTAACAGTCTAAAAGTTGACATCCCTAATATTTGCATAGCCTATTGATGTATAATGAATTATATTACATTAAATACCATTGTTTTTGAAGATACATAACCTATGAAGTTTGATAAATATTTATCATCGGCCTTTCCTTTTGAAGATTCTACACTATCTTAAATTATGGTGTCTTTGTACAAAAAGAAAAAAAATATTGCAGAGAAGTAATATGATAAGATAATCTATTTAAAAAGTAATTAGAGCTAAAATCCCATTTCTGAAAGTTGTCCGTTGTAATATCATTTTGTCCACTGATAAAAAAATTAATGTAAAAATGTGAATGTTTTTGATATAATTTTTCAAATGATATAATATCTATGTATATACTTTTTTTTTTACTATTAAGACCATAAATAGGAGGAAAAAAAACATTTCAGTGTGTATCATAGTGAGGGGGGAGACATCATGTGTAATTTAATGATGATGACGACAATAATAAGGAAAACAAAAAGTTAATTAGTGAAAATAGACACTAATTTTGTATCCGTTAATGAAAAATATATCTTGAGTACTTATTAAATATATTTTGTACAATAAAACTTAAAGCCAAACAATATGTGACATCATGTAGCCTACATAAGAGTTTCTTTTTAATTAATTAACTTTTTTTGTGTGTAAAAAGTGGGAACACACATACTCACTCTCAAAATGTTGATATTAATAATGATAATTTGTTGTTTTAATATAAAAAGTTATTGCAATTATTACATTTTAGTGACTTTTGTGATCTGGCCTTCATTTAACCTCATGATATGCATTATCAGTGGTTTTAATCGGTTGTATTGGGTTTGTCAATCTGAAGTGTGAATTTTCTTTTCTGAAACTACTATCACAGGGATGTCCGTAGGAAGTGGGTTGGAGAGGCTGGAGCCCTCCCAAAATAAATAATTTTTACTCTTTATTAGAAAATTTAATATTTGACATTTAATTAAATTTTCTGTCAATAGTTCAAAATAGATTTTTGGTAATGTTTTCCCAAAAAAATATATATATATGTGAATTTTTTTTTCTTCTAAACACTTTATACTTGAAATTTAATTTTTGAAATTTTTGACCAACAATTTTATTTTTTCTTGCTTATCTGTAGATTTTTGAATTTTTTTTCTCCCATATTATTTAATTTTTTGTGAACAGCTGTAGATTTTATATTTGGAGCTTTTTTGTATGGAACGTCATCACAGCTAAGCTTCTGTTCTCTAAAACATTTTGAAATTGTTTAGTTTACAATGAATCCTATTGGTTAACATCATCTTAACGGTAAAAATACAATTTTTATTTTTTTGTTCCGAATGAATTTAAAGTCAAAGTCTTAAAAATCACATTATGTTGACAGGGGCATCCTAAGGAATATATTTTGAGGGGTGTTTTTTCGATTTTTTTTTTGAAAAATTACAATTTTTAAAAGAAAAAATTGAAAAATTAAATTTTTCTGAAAAACAAAATTTAAAATATTACATAATTACAAAAAAAAAAATCAGAAATCCACAGTTATTCAAAAAAATATTCTTTTTTCAAAAACTCTAGCTATTTCTAAAAAATTAAATTTTTTGGAAAAAAAAATCAAAAATCCTGAGTTTTTGACAAAAATTGATATCTTTATGTAAAACATTTTTAAATTAAATTTCATATAGAAAATTTTTGAAAAATATTTAACAGAAAATTTTTGAAAAATATTTAACATAGAAAATTTTTGAACAATATTTCATATAGAAAACTTTTGAAAAATATTTCAAATAGAACATTTTTGAAAAATATTTGAAATATTAAATTTTTCGGAGAAAAATTTCAAAAATCTATAGCTATTCAAACATTACATAAATATTCCATAAAATATCAAAATTCTATAAATTTATCCTAAGGCTTAAAATTTTATCTCTAAAGTGCATCGTTTTGTGGTATTTTTCTTTAAAATTAAAAACAGACGTTTGATGAAAAAAAATTATAAAAAAAGACTCTTGTTTTGATAGAAAAATATGTCACTTTTTATGAGTCAAATTATATACAAACAAATATCCTGTCAAATTTCTACGCACTTTATTAATTTCAATATTCCATTGTAAACCTATTTTTTTTTTTTTGGCATTGGGGAAAAAAACAAAACAAAATCCAAAACTGCAATTTTTACTTATTTTTTTTTTTGCATGAATATTTTTAAATTTTTAATAATTTTAGAAAATGTCTTTATTTGTATAGTTGCTTTTTGAAACGCTTGTTACTTTTTGGTGTATAACTCAACCAATTATCTTGCCTACTTCAGCTCTAAAAAATGATTTTTGTGTTTTGGTTATAGATTAAGCCCCCCACCCCCCTCGAAAAACTGCATCTTGTCTTAGTTTGACCAGTTTGAAAAGCGGCACCCACGCAAAGTTTCAGCCTCTTAAGATCAAAAGTGTGGTCACCCATAAAAAACCCACAAACTCTATATATGTATATACAGAGCCCCTAGCGCTCCTAGCCAATTAACTTTGCGAAAAAATTGATCCTGTAATCGTTGTTTCCAAACTTAATTTTTGCTTTGGCCCCGGAGTGAAATACATATATCTTTGGGAACAATAAACAAGGAACGAAGAAATGAACGGGTAAAATAATGCCGCTCAGAGAATTTTTTCCTTTAAATGAATGGAAATCCTGAGTGGTGTTCATTTATTTCTCAATATCTGAGCTAATATATCCAAGATGAGCCAAGATATAATTAATCCAGATAAAAATCAAGGAAAAACCAAAAAAAATCCAATTTTTTGGCTCACATATTGTCTTTCAAATATTTGCCATCAATTTTTCATTTTATCATGGCTATTAGAAGTGCAATTTGCGGGACACCCAAAAGGTTAATAACTGCTCCATAGATATTAACGATCATACAAATGTAATCCAAACACACTTTTGATTAAAAAAATCATTCTAGCTTGCTTTTATATTGACGGGTCACATTTGTAACGAGCACTTTCAAATAACGTCAATATTTTAAATGTAGGTTATCGAAAAGGGATATAAGCAATAGCGTTTTAATCAAAGAAAATTAGGAATTAGGTATGAGGAATTCATAATTAGGGATGTCCAACGACAAACACAAAAAGACTACAAAAAGAGTTAGCCGCACGCCTGATGTGTCTTCTTTTTTCTCTTCTCTTACAATAAAAGTTGCATTGAGGAAGACAAATAGAACATAGGAAGACCCAAAACTCAACTTTTTTTTGTATTACATTTATTGTCTTGTTTCGTATTCCTCCTTAGGCATTATTGGTCATAATATGATGGAACTAGGGAATAATCTGCCTTAGAACAAGGATGAACAATTAAACTAGGGATGGGACGATTAATCAGAATCAAGGAATCTGGTATTTTTCCTGGAGTCAGAATCAGTATTAGCATCTAGAAAATAATGTTAATTAGCCATTCCAATTCCTATGTGTTATTCAAGATTTATTACTGATATTTAACCATTTATTACTTTTCTAAGTTATGAAAAAAAAATTATAAATTTATCCGTCATGATACAAAAACGACCATCTGAATTTATTACTTGATTCATATAATTTAAAAAATATTTTAATAAAATAATTTCTGATAAAAATTGCTCAAAAAGAAACAAATTGAACACAAAGTAAGTAAACAAAAGTGATCAATACACATGTGGTCTCTGCAGATATTGTTATATTAGGGGTCTAAAAATATCACCTTTACAAAATTTGCCTTTGGGAAGTTTGCCGAGGATGACTCACCCTTCGAAAAAGCTCGATGGACAATCGGAATCAGAATCGGCACTTTCTTTGGAATCGTCCCGTCACTAGAAGACACTCCAGCGTTACGGTATTGGAGTAGTGTAAACAAAAAAAAAAAAAAAAAAAAACTCCTGGATTATTAGTAATTTTATATACTTTAGAAGATGGACTGGGAGTCAAAAGTCAAAATACATGGGAAGCATAATACAGGGGGATATGAAAAAAAAAATATTGTTATGATCTTCATGACTTTACAAAACTGTTAAAACTTAAAGGAAGCTTGTGAAGTGTTATAGGTGCAGCATGTTCAAAGTTACTTGAGAATGTTTTATTGCACATGAAGTGAGTGGAACCTCTGCTTTGAAACCCAAGAGCATTAATGATATTTGGAGAGCACGGTCAAAGGAAACTGACTCAACGAGGATGGACAGTGGCGGGAGATATCAAATTGGAAGAGTTACAAAATGATGGTATCATTTTAATAAATGTATACGCAATTTTAAAAAAATGGGTCATTGGATTCTTCCAAAAGACCTGTGAATGCATTTGTCCATTCACTCAAAAGTATTTTGAAGGATGGCATCAAGAACCACGTAACTCCACCAAAGTCATCATCTGTTTTGTAGTTTATCAAAAAAATCAGAAAGAGATGACGAATCAACAAAAGTACAAGGGTGAATTTAAAAAGCATTTAAAACTTTCTGATTTTCCATTACTCATGGTGGGTTATAAGCTCATTAAAAATTTGCTGCTTACGAATAAATGGGTGAAAAAGAACGGTAATAGTATTTGTAGGATGTGTGAGGAGAAAGACGAGGATCGTATTCATTTATTCTTGAAGCGTCCTTATTCACAAAATGGAAGAATTATACTTGTACAATATTTTAGGATTTTTGATGAAGGGGATATCTATTTCTCGTCCAACTTAAAGAGAGCTAAAATTATTGAACTGAAATGTGTGCTTACAATCAATATACTATTATCGATTTACAAGAAACTAAAATATTTTGATGAAAGTGTTATCGTTTATGAATGGTCTATTTTAAATAATAAACTAATTTGAGATATTTAAATACTTTATTCGTCATTTTGACACTAACATTGGGTTAAATATCGTTATTTTAATTATTCTAAATGTTTTTTGTAAGGTTGTTTGTTTTAGAAGGTAATTACTACTTTTATATGTTTACTTTCTGGATAATGAACGACTCGAACTCTGACCTAAAAAAACAATGGACAAAAAGAACCAGGGAATATAAATCCACGAGTGGCCATTGCTCTCGATTGGGAACCAGATATGAAACATTCACCCTCCCTCTAAACTAAGATATTCCTCTATGACATTCCCTACATGTTAATTCCGTTAAGTTATGTATCCAAACTTGTTCACTCTCAAAGCAGCTCTGAGGTGAATATAAGCTACGTATAAGAAACTCTGCTCTTCAAATACATTATTTAGATGGTATAAAAACGATAAACTTCTAATTTTTCTTTCTTAATTTATATTATAGTAAAGTAATTATAATTTGATGATTTAATGTTTTTATAAATCTTTGATAAACGAATGCATTTATATATATAGAGAGAGGTCATCCAATCTTTATTTATCTTTTAGAAATGATAAATTACCATACTTTTGTCTTTATCTAGAGAAAAGCAAGAATGAAGTGATCTTAATGTAAGGCTAT
The DNA here is from genome assembly GCF_016086655.4 of Lepeophtheirus salmonis. Lineage (NCBI taxonomy): Eukaryota > Metazoa > Arthropoda > Copepoda > Siphonostomatoida > Caligidae > Lepeophtheirus > Lepeophtheirus salmonis. The sequence goes on from NC_052131.2 coordinate 30,579,565, forward strand.
ACTCTATAGTATATAGAAAGTTTTGACGTGACGTCAGAATTGTTACAGTAGGCCATTATTTAAAATAATAAGAGCTATTTTTTTTTATATTAATATTAGGACTTAAAACCTCACTATCTATCAAAAATCCGTCCCTATTTGGGCCTAAAAATAGAATTAAATATCAACTAGTGATGGGACAACTAATCGAAATTGGATAATGGGGTGTTTTTCTGGCATCGGAATCGGAAAATAATGTTGAATTTGCGATTCCGATTCTTGTTTATTAGCGGTATTTAATTAATTATTGATTACTTTTCAAAATTTTGAAAAAAAATAACCCCACGCAAATATGAATGTTTGATTTTATTAAAAAATTTCATTTTTCAAAAATGTTCTTTGTGCCAAGACAGTAATACATTATTTAAAAAAAAAAATTGTGAGTTAGTTAAGCAGGATTTTATAGAACTACAATTTTACAATAAAAACTTATAAAATGCTAAAAATATGTTATTTAAATACACATATACGGGCTCCATATTCTCGAATACCTTAAACACAAGCCCTTTAGATTGCTTAGACAAATAAAAATGATACTTCTATATTCTTTTTGTCACAAGATAATAGAAAATTTGTTGAAAGCTATCAAAATAATTCATTTTGACTGTATATGTTTTTTAAAAATTTTTAAACAGTTATAATAGAAATGGTTTTAAAACATTATTAACTCATTGAAATTATTTATATTTACGAACTTCATTTATTCATACTAATATTAAGAATATCCTTCTTAAAACATTCTATCTTCTTTCTATTAAATTCTTTTGCTTGTACAATATATTATCTTTGCTTCGTATCATTTGTAATTACATTTGCATAGTCTGTCATCATTTTAACTCCTCTCTCTGGAATATCATTGACAACGCAAAGATGATTAACATAATTTTTTGCCTCAATATATTAATTGATACAGGGCCATGATTTAACAGGTTTTTGAAGCCAATTTATCTTTAAATTAAGGTGCACCAACAAAAGATGGGATTTTGGGCCAATCAATGAAACAAGTGTAGTTTTTGATATTATTTCTTGAAAATAAGTTTTCCTTTTGTAAAACTTTCAGGCTTTTTAGTTAATTATAGTTTTATTGGCATTTTTCTTTTTTTGTTAATCATCTAAAATATCGCTAAATAATGCAAATGGTTCTACTTCTTCTGTTAAGTACCATTTATGGGTTATAATTTTATTTAAAACAGTTTCAGCTAAAACATTGTCAATTTATGAGAATAATATAATGTCTTGATAAAACTTCAAATCATTAATAGGAGTGTCTCCTGCAATAGTTGATCTCATCCACATTGGGGTATAAAATATAGAAAAGAGATGTATTTAACCGAATAAAAGTTTGTCCACAGTACTTTTGTCGATTTTCATTTCTTCATGAAATAAATACTAGTGTTGGGATTCAGTCCGGAAGTCCTAGACCGGTTTAGCCTGTTATATTTTTTACTGGACTAAATTAGTTTGGCCCAACAAAAAGCTTGGTTTCTAACAGTCTCATATAAAAATTTGCCCTAGTTCGGTCCCAAAAAAAATTCGTCTAGACCGAGTAAAATAAAAAAAAACCTGTGCTACCAGCCATTTTTCCAATAATTGATGAAAAGTACTATTTTTCGAAAAAAACCACAATTTTCCAAACTTTAAGCAAAAAATGGCGATTTTAGAGATAAATTGTTTACTACATGACATCAAATTTTTTTCTAGTAAAATGGGGTCATACGAAGTTTAATCAGAGATAGCTTGGATTTATCTTGATTCCGCCGTCTCTTATATATATACAATATTAATTCTATAACTTATCGTGTACTTTTGATATTTTCTTGAAAAAAATGAATGCCAGTTGATCTAGAAAAAAATGGTCACTTATAATATATGAGACCGAAAAAAATGGGTTCATCAAGAGAGGCCGAAAAAGATCGCTCCATGGTCTGAGACTGCAGTCTGGACCGAAAAATTGGTCCAAATCGGTCTAGAAATTAAACACTTAAGACCAAACGAAAAAAAAAAAAATTGGTGCTGGACCGAGTCTCAACACTAATAAATACACCTTTTGGGAATATATGTTTTTGGCTTGGTTATTGCTTGACGAATGGCTCCAGGTTTTTTTTCCAATGAATTCCAAAAGGAGGAGTACCTCCAAGTGAAATAACTGTTAATTCGGTCATTTCCCTATAATCAACTCTTTTTATATTTGCATATGCCAAAATTTCATTCACCGTCCGTTAACGTTCTTTTTTTTTCATTTAGCCATGGTTCTTGGATTTTTAAAATGTTTGAACCCAGGATTTTCTGGAAATTTGACTTTTTCAAATAACTTTTCCCATACTGCACCTGCAACAATCTCCAATATATGGTGACAAGTAAAATAGCTTTTTCCCAAATTGGGTTTCAATTAGCTTTGAAGCTCCTTTGTGTATTCCGCTATTAATTGATGTTGTGTCAAACACCAAAGCAGTTATTTTCTCTGTCATTTTCCAAGTCTTCAATATGATGTACTGGCTTGACATTCTATTCATGAGTTCTTTATCATAGGTATTCTCAACATTTTACTTCAGTATAGCTGGGAGGGCTAGAAACTAGAACAACCAGAATTTCAGCATTAGATTTACTTTAATAACACTTTGTTTGAAACCTTAAAAACCATGATTTCTTTTTTTTTTGTAGATTTAAGAGCCTGCAATCAAAATGGATGATATTTTGAGCTTTCAAAAAATAATCTAATATCTTGCCAAAAAAATAGCACTTACCGTAATTTTTTCTCAACAATTACAAAATATATTGAAACGTAAATTGTCTCGTCTTAAAAAAGTTTTAAATATAAAAACCTGTTTGCCAACCATTTTTCCAATAATTGATGAAGAAGTATTATTTTTCGAAAAAAACGACAAATTTAAATAAAAAGTGTGAGGGTCTAGAGTGTATTCAGAACCTCCAAATATTTATTTTCTTTCTTTTAACATATCTAAGCATGGGAAAAAATACGAACAAAACTTAAAAAAGTTTTTTTTTAATAGGTCTAACCTACTATACACAGATGCAAATTTTGCCCATGGGCCTTATGGGGTAAAAAATGAAAATTTGACGGGTTTTTAGGCTACTTTGTTATTTGTCTGACCTCAAGTTTCCAAACCAACTTTTTCTCAGTCTTGGGGTTGAATTATGTCCTGACATAGTACTATACATTGATGCAAGTTTTGTCAATGTATTTTATATTTTATGGGGTGAAATAAACCTTAAATTCAACGCTTTTGAGTGAATTTTGTTTTCTTTTTTTTTTTTTGGAGGGGGGGATGATATAACTTTTCAACGGATTTTTTTGTCAGCTTTGGCTTTTTATGATGTCCTCAGACATATTAGGATAAACAGATACCAATTTTGTCCATGCACCTTATGGAGGGGGGAGAAATGTACATTTTACGGTTGTTCGGGGTACTTTGTGAGGGGGCTGACCTCAAGTTCCAATCCCTTTTTTCTCACTCTTAAGTTTGTATGATGTCCTGAAATAGTAATATACAAGTTTTTTCCATGTATCTATTGGTTCAAATAAACGGTCTGAAGGCCAGACACAACAGGGGGGGGGGTAAAGCTGACCTTATGTATCTCGTGGGGGCGTGAAATCTCAAACTACTTCGTATAAATTTTTTGTCTTTCTAGCATACTGGCGAATCATATTAATTTATACTATGCTTATATCCATGTACCTATACATGCTTATTGGTATACAATTTCATGCACATTGCAATCATTTTAATGATATCCCATTTCATTGAATGAATGAAGGGAGAAGGAGAGACAAATGAGTTTTCTTTTATTAGACAAACATATATTTACAGATAAATTGATTGAAAATGAAAAATAAAACACACACACTTTTTTTTCTCAAAAAAAAAAAAAAAAAGAAAGTAATTTATGAATTGTATTTACGTGTATTGTACTAATCATCTATTAACAAAACAGCCTATTTTTTCCCCATGTGAAATAGTGATTTCATAAAATATGTATAAACATATATATATATATTAGAATGATCACTATTTTTGAAATGTACAGCGTACAGCTGTGGTTTAACAGCGAGCTTTATGCGCCTGCGACAGCAGAGAAAGCGTAGGTAGTACGTTCTTTGGTGTTAATTTAAAAAAATGACATCGACCAACGTTGTATTGATTACAAAATCGTTAGTGTTGGACAAGTCCTAGAACTGACCGCCTTATCAGTCTTTTTTTTATCAGTCCAATCTTTTTTACAATTCTACGTTTCGAAGGATTGATACATCGGTCTTTAAGTCTTATAGTCCTACCTATCTTTTTTTTTCTTCTCTCATTGTTTGAATTTAAGAACTAAAAAAATAATGAAAGATAGCTTCAACGTATATTTAAATTTTCTAATCAAACATATCCTACAGGTATGTTGTCTCTTTGAACAAGGAAATGAATTAGGATGAAACTTCAGAGACTCAAATGACTTAGTCAGTAGTAATTGCATAATTTCCGCTTTTGTAGTTTCTAAAAAGACCGTTCAGGACAGTTCCTAGGACTGAAATTTTTTATTAGGACCGGACTAATAGAAATAACGTCTTTTCAGTTTTTTAAGACCTATCCAACACTAACAATCGTGGCATGTTGTTATTGTTGGGATCCGTACCTGGACAAGACAATATGGATGTTGCAAACTTCTTAAAAATGGATGGAACCTTTGTCCAAAGAGTTGGTATTCAACTGGAAGAGATACACGTGACAGCAAGACTTCTGCTCTATACTTCACTTCAAAGTAATCGTTTACCTGGTTGGCACACTTCTTTTTTCTACTTTATTAGGTCAATTATTAAGGCTCCATACCTCATCTCCATGGACTTCGTTCTGCAAGCCGCAGTTGAGCAACCCACCAACAGATCCTCCTGCAACACAAAATCCTAGTTCATGTCCAGGATCTGGCATTAATAAAAAATAAAAATAATCCCGTCAAGTCGAGGCCGTTATTTTCGCCACAGACGATTATATTGAATAATATTAGTTTTTTATTTCTTTACCTTTCATTTGGGATTGGTTTTTATTAAATGGAATGATTCGTTTAGAAGATAATCTTGTTGGTTTATAAATAGAAATTGCATCTTGTATTTTTATGGGATCTCTAAGGTTTAAAAACTGGTTGTGGCTTCACTTGAAGTATTAACGTATTTTGTTTTGTATTTTTTACTCCATGAAATTGGATAGAAGTGGTTTAATTGAACTTCTCACTCGATTAGAACCGTGTATTTCCCTAGGAACTTTAATGCCGGAGAGTAAATTTTTCCTGGCTACGAGTATTATCAGGACCCGTCTCTACCTTCAAGTATTTTCAAACTCTCAAAAATCACCACAGCTATTTTAAAGATTTTGGCTAATTCTAGGATCAAGATGCCATTATATATCGTTTTTATAGGTATGCTTCTACCTGATCCTACTCGCACATTGTATTAAATAAGTAATATATTATACAGTAAATAGAGTACAATAGAGCCTAATCGAAGAACCGGATTAAAACACTAAAATTTGAATAATGAGTCATTAAACCTTCGTTAGTGAAAAGGGATATCATAAACCCCAAAATTTATATTAATGCTCTTTATTCATTTGAATTTTATTGCCAACACTTTTCAATATACTACTGAAACATTAAATCAGACAATATTGAATTCTTTATTTATCGTAATCATATTTTGTTTAAAATTTATTCATATATTTAGCAATTATATTTAATCGAGATTTAGATAATTTAATTATTAGTTTGCTTAAAAGTCGTTTCTTTTTTCATATTAATTTCTTGGATCCTTCATTTTTTCATGTAAGGACTGAGGCGTACAAAATTAGCTACATAAATGTTTATTATTTCATATAAAAAAAGCAACCTCAACAAAATTCATGGGAATAATATGTTTATTAAAGTAATGAATCTTTTAAAGAAATTTCGATCAAAAATAAAAATTTAATCTCCTTACTCTAAGAATGACTAATTATAACTTGTTAAACCCCTAAGCTCACGCTATTATAACAAAATTAAATGAGTATTTTTAGCATTTTAATTGATATTTCCGAGTACAAAATTGATGGAATAGTTGAAGAAAAGATATAAAATTTCAAATGACTTAATTATTATAAGTGTTCAGCTATTTATCATGTAAATAAATACGTTTTATTCTTGGGTTTTCTTTTTTTATACAGTTAGGACACCGCCTATAATAAGGATGTCCACTAACCGATGGTAAAAATCGGGAATTGTTTGAGCAACGAAACATTTCGGACTAAATGAAGGATCTGTTGTATAACAAATTTACAGCATGTAAAAATGACCTGAGATATCTCAAATTTTGCCAAAAAGAGTTCTTTGATATTAGCTAATAGAAAAGTTATTTATTCAGAAGGAGAAAAATAATAACCCAAGAATTTGTGAGGGTATGATAAAAAAATCTTGTATCGATTTCGATACCAATACCGATTCCGATTCTTTAATATTTTGAATCATAGTGAAAAAATACAATTTTGCTGTCAAGGGCATGTACAAGATTATATGTATATTTATTTTTCTAGGAGGCTTGGCTTTTGGAATTTTTCTGAAAAAAATTCAAAAATTTCATAAAAAATAAATATTAAATTTAAAAAATAAGTATATATTAAATTAAAAAAAAAAAAAATATATATATCAAACGTTTTTTAAAAAATAAATAGTTATTCACAGAAAATATAGTTTTTGTTTGGAAAAAAATATGAAAAATAAAGTTTTTTAGAAAAAAATTTGCAAAATTACTTTTTTGAAAAATAATTTGTTAAATTAAATAAAATTTTCTTGTAAATAACAAGTTTAATAGAATTACAAGGTTAGACCATCATATAATCGGGCTTGTTAGAATTTTCAATCTGATATATTGTATCAACTGTTGGGCATGAGAGACAGATTTTGACAAAATCACGCAACTAATTATACTTCATGATGTCTAAATTGCTAGAATTTTCAATTTAATGTATCATACCGACTGCTGAGCAAGAAAAACAAATTTTTACAAAAAAAGCAACCACTCATCTACTATGACGTCAATATAGAAAGCGTGGTGGAAGTCAAACATCAATTTTTTTTTTTTTTCACAACTTAGAGAAGTAATACATTTTTCAATTTCCAGTAATAAATAAGAATTGTAATTGCAAATTAAACAGTATTTTCCTAATTTTGATTCAGATTCCAGAAAAAATATCCAATTCCGATTAATCGTGCCGTCACTAACAGAGGGGAACAGTCTAATATACATGCATGAAATATGGGGGGAAAACAATATTTCAAAATTTGCAACGAAATGCGCATGTTTAAGCCTCTTTTTAAATAACTAAAAATAAATACAACCATACATAAAAAGATAAGAATTTACATTAGTAAAAATATTGCAATAACCTTTGTATGTACGTGTTCAGAGTACTTATACATATATATTGTAAGGAGCAAGGCAACCATCAATATTGGCATTTTTACTACGTGAAAACATGTATGAAAGTATTACAAACATGAAGAAGAACCAATAAGGTTAATTAAAAACATAACAAGATACGAAGCATTTTTTTTTTTTAATAAGAAACTATTTTATTAAAAAAATAACAATTTCAAGTGAAGAATCATTAGGAAACAATAAGTATCAGTCTGTAAAATAGTTAGAAGATTGAATGTTCAGGGCAGGAAAAAATTCAAATATTAATTTTGTGGGATAATTTTTTTTGAAGTTCATAGGCATTGACAGAAAGTTGGAAAAAATAAAAAAATTCAAAAAAATAATTGAAATGTTCGATAAAATTTTTTGGAAAAAAAATTCCAAAATTATCATTTTTAAATAAATTTTTTGGAATTTTTTTTTAAAATATAAAATTTTTTTGGAGAAAATCTAATGGTTATTTATTGAAAGTTTAATTTTTTGAAAATTATAATTTTCAAAAATTAAATTTTCTAGTAAAACTTAATAATACTTTTTTTTTGGAGAGGGGGCTACAGGTCCTCCAGTCCACCCCCTGTGGACACCCCAGATAGTATACCTTGCTCCTCCAATCCCGGCTTTTATTGCCTCAGAATTAATTCTAAACAAACTGATTAATTCACCTTCATGTTTTAGTATTTGTCGTTAAGAGAAGGAGACACCGTATATCGCGAGACAAGCGTTCAACAGATATATTCTTAGAGATGGCATGGAACATGCTGATCCAAACGTAATTTTAAAAAATTTATTCACTAATATCCCAATCAAAAATGGTTTTGGTACGGATTAGGAACATCATGAATTTTTACAAACAATTCTAATTCACAAAGTACGGTATAAAATCCTCTCTAATATTAAATAGATGAGAGCCTAATAAGTAATAGTTAGCGTGAGTTAATTATTATATTAGGCAAGGTTAATAGAAATACAAGGTTAGATAGTCATTTAATCGGGCTTGCTATAATTTTCAATCTGATGTACTGTACCGACTGCTGGGCAGATTTTGACAAAACATGCAACCCCTCATAGTCTATGACTGACTTTTGCTAGAATTTTTAATTTAATATATCGTACCTACTGCAGTGCAAAATACATATTTTGATAAAACACACAACCTCACGTTATGGTATGACCTTGTATTTCTATTAACCTTGATATTGGGGACCTACCCCTCCTCCACCCCAAAAAAACAACAACTTATAAAACAGTACACTATTTAAGTTCTTGCATCAGGCATTTCACTGTATGAGAATAAGTAAAATTTGTTTAGTCTAAGTACAAGGTTTAATTTCCAATTAAAAGATTTAATTCTTAAGCTAAATATCAATGATAGTAAAATATTACATTTCATCAACAATGGAAAAGTGATTTAAGCTGATTAATTCTACTTATGAAGCTTTAATTCATTTATAATATATAATAATACTACGTATTGTATAAATTTAATAAGTGAAACCTGCGTATTTTAAGCTTTGTACTTTGAAAATAAGCTAAAAAAAAACCTTTGTGCCTACATGGCTACGTCTCTCAAGCATGTATAATCTTCAACTCGCTTTCCATGGATGGGAAGCACAAATGAGTAATATAATACACAATATAGAATGTTTACCAACAATGATTTCTCAGAATGGGCTCGAGATCCTCTCTTCTTGGTCTGATTTACTTATCAGATCTCTGGATTTGCCGATTTTTCTTTTTAGTTTTCCTCCTTGTGACGTTAACCTTATTTTATTTAAACTAGAAAGTGTCGTTTCGTTTTTGTTTACCCATTACATGTTAGGTATTGTGTGTAGTTAAGTTAGTTGAGAAAATTTTAGTTTGAGTAAATGTATTATTTTTAGAATAAAGATATGCCTTTCGGCTTTTAAAATAACCCTTCTTCCCCCCTTTTATTTAATTTACTCCAAAATTAGTAGTAGCATAAATAAATTCCCATATAAAAAACTTGTAACTTTTGTTAAATCAAGAAATCACAGCTTAAAAGCAATTTGGGATATGTTCAGCTACTACATTTAACCAATCTTTTATACGCCGCTGTTATTGGGAGCTATTGACATAGCCATGGCATACTACGCTACCATGATGGCAACTTAGTACAAACTCAAACTTAGATAAGACGTATGGTAGACTCAAAGGCTTTAAATTGCAGGGTCTGGAGGTTGGAGAAGGGACATATAGAGGCAGGATATGAGTTATATTCAAAGCTATATTTCGACGTAAATTAATTATATAAATTAAAAGAAAGATATAATGGACCAAAAAAATATTATAACTTGAAAGATATATTAATTATTCATCTTGTAATCTTGAATAGAGATCCTACAAAGTGTGTCTACTCATACAAAAAAAATACCAGTGAAATGAATGATCTTAATTGAAAGCAAATACTGTTTGCATATTTTTTCAATTACTTTATAATAAATGGTTTTTTTTTTTTTGTAAAGGGGCGAGGTGAAGGCTGGAGCAATACATATGATACACCTGAATTAAGATTATTAGTTAAATGTGTCATGATTTTTAGACGGTTTATATACAAATTTCAGGAAATAGTGTTCTTCCTCACATTTTCTATGACTTTTTTCTATTATTATATATCAAATATGAATTACGTGGTCAGCGGTTTTAGTCACCAGAAGAAGACACTGAGGCCTTCAAAACCATTGTTTTGGAGTTATCTGAATCAGAATTGAAAAAATGGTTCGAAAACTGATTCAAATAATTAAAAAAACAAAAACAATTTAGAACAAAAAATAGTGTTTTCTTTGTTCAGCCCGTACTTTTCATCTCATATGTCACAAAATATATCACAACTTTAAAATATTTGCAGTCTAAAAATTACATTGATTATGGAAGATTTTTGTGTTTAACATTTCATGTTGTTGTAGAATTTATATTAAATAATCTTTGTAATGTTCCCTAGCATTATTTTTATGATCAAATCCCCAAAACGACTCATCCTAATGTACATTGTACATAGAACATTAATTATATTATTATCGAATGGATATCTCTCTCACAATTAATCCTGCCCTTAGCACAATGGAAATAGGTTTTTTGTATCTGTTAGTTGTTTTTTGTTTTGAAACCCCCATATATCTTATCCTATCTCCATTTTTTCTCTAATTAAAATATATGGTTCCTTCAATAAATGAAGAAAAATATAATTACATAACACTGTGCATTCGGATAAATTATTAATTTATCAAAATATCATGAAGGAATTACTGCAAAGACTATATATATATATCTATACTCCCGGTACTATTAATTTTAATCTATGATCCTTTTTTCAGTTCTTGCTGGGTTCATTAAAGATATATGACTTTATTTTTCAAAACTCCTTTAACTAAAAGGATTACACAAAAATGACACTACCGATTAGTTTAATAGTAAAGAATAAGCTTTTTCTATAAAGACACAATTTTGAAAAATAACAATAAAAAGAATGTGTCATTAGTATTGTTGACATACAATAGGCGAGCGGCGAAGCCTTGTCTTTATTATTGTACATGGATACACTGTATAAGTTTGCCTGTACGTAATACTTTCTGTTGGAGACAGCGACAGCAGATAGTTTAAGGAAATGACTTTGCAAAGCAAAGAATATATAATTGCTCGAATAAGTTTCCACGTAGGGTTAGCGAATTATTAGAGTTTGTACTGTACTACTGCAGGTATTTTCTGTTTCAAGAGTTAATGGATTTGATGACATGTAAGTTCCTGGTCCATCATACCTACTACGTGCATCCTGTAATTATTGGTGCTGGACAAAAAATCAACCGACGGAAATCGACCGATAAACATCGAATGGACAAAAGATCGACCAGGCAAAAGGTTGACCGACAGAACGTCGACCCTATAATATAAAAGTAGGGGCTCCTCCAAATGGGGTTGCAATATATCACATTCAGACATTCCCCCTGAAACCCTTACAACCACCATTACTACATAAACTAGTGATGGAACGATTCCCAAAATAATCCTGATGCCAATTCCGATGAAATTCTAGTAAAAAATCTAAATACCGATTCTGATTTTATCTTCCTATTTGGGAATCTATCTCATGTATTGATGTAAAATTTTGTTTGCCAAGAATAATCCCTCTATCTGTCTACTAGTTTCAGTTTTTCTATTTTTTGGAAAGAGTTCAAAGATTAGTTTCGAGTGGCTCCCCTCATCTTCACTTAGATATTAATGCAATAGAAGTTCCAGATTTGGCATAGGTTTCCTTAGTGACTAAAGAAAGAGAAGAGCTCACCTACTTTTGAATGATGATTGGATTGGAAGAAAGTCAAAATCATTTCTATTGAAGAATAATTACCTTGTTGCTTCTGAATAAAGGCAATGTCAACATAAATAATTTATTTTCAAACATTTTATAAATTGGAGACTCTTGACTCATACTTATAAATTTTACTTATTTTTATATTCACAGAATGTTAATATTGAACACATATATGAAAAATTTCTGGTGTGTGGACAAAAAGTCGACCGACAGAACGTCGAATAGACAAAATGTCGATTAGACCAAGATTAATAGAAATATAAGATTATACAATAACATGTGTACGACTGATGTTTGACTTCCCCCAGGCTTTTAATGTTGACGTCATAGTAGATGAGTGGTTGCGTGTTTTTTCAAAATCTGTTTTTCTTATCCAGCAGTAGGTACGATATATTAAGTTAAAAACTCTAGCAAAAGTGACGTTATAGACTACGGGTGGTTGCGTGTTTTGTCAAAATCTACCCAGCAGTCGGTACAACATATTAGATTGAAAATTCCAGCAACCCCGATTACATGATGGTCTAACCTTGTATTTTTATAAACCTTGAGTAAGACAAAATGTCAACCGACAAAACGTCGACTGTAGAATATAAAATAAGGTGATTCACCCCATTTTCCACCTGAAACGAACCCCCACCACCACTCCTCCTATATAAACTACAATTAAGGGCTCCTCTTAGGCGAACCCTCTTATACAATCCGAATGTTGGGACTGTTTTTGGATACTACCTTTATATTTTTTTCCTTTTTGATTGAAATGATTTCAATTTATTTATTCGTTTTGATTTTGTTCAGAGTAGTATTGCAATTTTGATTTTATAATCAATAGGCTTTGGCTAATTTTAAATTGGGTGATTAGAGATTAAGCATAATTTAGAAAGATGAAGTGTATCAGGAAAGAAAGTGATGATGAGGATTCATTGACAGATTTATCAAGCATTTATAGTATCGATGATAAATTATATATATTGTATCAATAATATTTTAGTCCTATTTTTAACAATAAATCATTATATAAATTCATCTGAATTTGAACAGAAATTAGTTAAGGGGTTTACCCTTGTGCCGTAATTATGTACTTTTATATTTATATTTCACTATTTTATCCAATTATAGGCGTAAACCAATAAGTTTTGCTGTCCTTCTCATTTAAGAGATCTGATTTTCTCTAAATGTTTCAAATAGTGTCATTTATTATTACATTGAATATAATCTTTTCTACGATTAGCAACATCCACAAATGTTTGTTTGTTAAAATAAATTATTACTTAAGGAATTTTATCTTGATTTGAAAGCAAGAAATCCTTAAGATATTCTAAATATTTCCCCACCAGCTCACCTTTCAATTCATTCAAACAAAATTGTAATTTCTTCTCAAACTAACCAAATGATATCATCGACAGATGACATAATATGTCTTTTGATTTGAAGATTTTGATATGATCAGAAGATTGATCTTATCTAACTAAAATAAGTAAAGAAATGTATTAAATTCTTAGATAAGGTAATATGATCTTCATTCCATACAATTTCAAAAGTTGTTGAAGGTTATCGTCATACAATGTTGTTATTAAAATGAAATGACAACTTTTTTATATTATTATCTTTCTACTGAACATTGAAAGTTGAATATAAATCAACTGGAACAAATTAATAATTCTGAATCATCCCCAAAGTCTTATATTTTTTGAAATTGTGAATATTGAGAAATGTACTACCAATAATAGATTTGGGGTCATAATTTTGACAACATGATTGTAAGAAAAAACTCAATATGGTCAAACAAAAAGTAAAGGATTAAATATTTATTGAGGTCCTTATATGCGAAAATATTAAAAAAAATTGGTCAGATTGAGCTCCAAAATTATGTATAAGTAAACATTATAGTATTACATTTACTCCATCTAATCTATGAATCTTTTGGTAAAATCTACCAATACAGAAAGTATATGGTAATTATTCAGTTTCATATTCCCAGTTAATATTCTTTCGAACTTTCCTTATGGTAATCATCCGTCACTTCTTGTCAAGGAGTAATTAATGAAAGAACTACATTATAATTCTCTTGAAAAATCATCCAAAACAATAAGAGCTCTTAACTTCCTTCATGAGCCGTTCTTTAGTCACTAAGGAAACCTACTCTAATGTTGAAACTTCTTCTTTTTTTTTTTTTTTGTCAAGTGAAGAGGAGGAGAACCACTGGAAAATAATCTTGGAACCCTTTCCGAAGAAATAGAAAAAATGAAGGCTAGGAGACGAATAGAGAGATTATTCTTGGCTAACATATGTTCCTCATGAATACAGGAAAGAGATTGCCAGATATAAAGTCATTTGGTCGTATAATTAATTAAAACACTCAACGTATGGCTATAATATGATTAAGTCATAGAGTTTTTTTAGCAACATAGAAAGATACTAAAGAGAATTGTAAATGTCACCCTACATGTTTCCAGAGAATGTTCATGGATGTAACAAAGACATCAATTGAAGAGTCTTTTCTAGAGCTTTTCATAGTAGTGTGACACGCTTCAGTAGCTACTAAGATATGTCGAAGCAACAGCCTCAAAGACTAAGAGTCTTGAGAGAGTTGAGAAAAGGGTTTATGCAAAACGCCATCCAAATGTTGAATCCCTGAAGGATACAGTCTAGCATGAATTGACATAATAATTATGAAAATAATTATTTTAAGATTTTATACTTCTAACTGTTATTGGTTTTTTAAGTACATCAGGGGCAACCGCCGTGATATATTTTTTATACTGGGAGGGGGATGGTTTTGGAATTTTTTTGAAAAAGAAAAAAAAATTTCAATTTTCGTCAAAAAAATTTCAAAAACTCATAGCTTTCTCAAAAAATGAAATTTTTTATAAAATCCACTGTTTATCACAAAAAATCAATTTTTTTATAAGACTAAATTTTAAGCATAGAATTATTTAGAAAAATTTCAAATATTAAATTTTTTAGAAAAATTTCAAAAATCTATAGCGATTTACAAAAAAATTAAATTTAACAAAATTTATTTATAATTGTTTGGACCAAAAAATGTTTAAAATTAAATTTTGAATTTACAATTTTCCAAAAAAAATTTTGAAATTTAAAAATTTTCTCAAAAAATTTCAAATATTCAAAAATTTTCAAAAATTTTTTGAAAAAATTTTTATAATTAAAATTTTTCTTCCAAAAACTAAAATTTTCTAGTTATAATTAAAAATTCCTTAATTTTTTTTTTTAAGTGGGAGGGGGAGGGGAGCGACAGCCCTCACCCTGAAGAGGCCCCTGTATATAGTCTCAGGCTACAATTATGCATATAGATATTTATTTTTAAATGGAAAATAGCTCTCGAGAGTTAAATCTACATATACACTCTGTACAAAAATATATCATAATAAATTGTCTCCTAAGAACAATGAGTCATTTGAGACTCCCCCCTCTTTCTATTCTCTTAATGAACTAATTAAAGCTGTACATATAAAATTATCTTGCATGTTAAAATTGTATATAGTATGAACATTCTATGTATATTAACTAATGAGCCCCAACGGAAAAGCAAAACGAGTAATTAATGCAATTAATTAAATGGGTGTTAATTCATCCGCCCTTTTTTAATTCCGAAAAGTAGCTAGAAGCAGGACTTTTTTAACAAAATTTCTCAGGAGTCACGATTTTTTATGAGTCTGAGTCGAGTTGTGTGGTCGTTTAGCTGTACAAGTATTAAGAGAACAAGTATTGCACGTGGTCTGTACTGCTCAAAAATATTTCCTTTTTGGAATATTTGGTGATGTTTCACGAGCATTTGATCCTGAAGAATGCTCCAATATTCCTTAAAAATGTATTGACAAATTGGACTCATTGTGAAAATACTAAATTTTCTATTTATTTTATTTTTAAAACGTTGAGCGTTGAATCTTAAATTCGACTTATGACACATCAGTAGTAATAGTAATTTTGTGATACAATTGGGTTATCTCATTATTAGACTAAAATAATTATTTGCTCGAAAAACCATCGATTCTCGGAACACTCCATAAGGCGGGGTCATATAAAAAGGGGAACTTCTACAGAATTTGACTTCACTCAATGCCTCTACGACAGTGGGTCATGAGAGCGTGTCAGTTGTCGATGTCTACTTCTTTCATTCATCCATCTCATCCATCTTCCACATTTACTCCGTGTTTTGGGACAGTATAAATCTATATGTCTGCAAATAAAGGGAAATACATTCTAAAATGTATAATGGTTAAGGCTCTCATATCAGAACTGTATCAATTTTCCTTTATTTCAAATAATTAAGAGTCCCGAGTATCCGTCCTCTGGATCTATCAAAACAATCTACGAAGAAGAATCTATGATTTCACTCAAACCCATTAGGAAAATGAAGTTAAACGATTATTCTGTGTTAACTCTTTAGCCTTGTCATCATCAATTCTATCATTTAATCCAACAACAAATATGGTCAATCCTTATGTATTGTAATTACTAATTAGTAAATTTGTATTGACTGTTACTCCTTTACAAATTGAATCTTTATAAAAGATTCTAATACTTGGTCACTCCCTTATTTAAAGAATAAGTCATTCCACTCGTAACATCTAATGAACGTGTTAAGTGATAAGGAGACATAAATAAATTCGAATACGGACTATGTACAACGATTGCATTAAATAAACAGGATTAAATGTAGTTCAAAACATTCAAAGTAGGTTTTTTTGATGTAATGATTAAATTAAACTCAAGTATTTTAAAACCAATACTTTGTTCAAATAGAACCGACAACTGTTTTAAGATTCTGAATTTATGTTAGTAATGGTATTTTGAATAACATCCTATATAATTAAAATAATTTATATATGTGTGTGTGATGTCTGTCTCACAGAAAAAGGAAGAACGTATATTAAATACGGATTAAAAGAGAGAATTAAGAAGAGATTGAGAGAATTAATGTTAGTATGTATCTTCAATCTTTATCATATTAAATGGTTGAAGAAGGCCCATGGCAAGTAAGCAATGACAATGCCGATAAATAAATCACAGAGTCAAACATTTGAAAAATTGTTTTATATTTACCAAAATCAGTATTTTCAGATCGTCAATTATATGTTGCATTTTCAGGAGTGCCAAAAGTAGTTGCAGGTTGGATTATATTTACATCAAATGGACGGAAAAATACAAAAAAATGTTGTATACAAGGTGGTTTTACAATAGAAATTTACCTATTATAAAATTATAGTTTATAGTAAATCGTTTAAGTTTAAAATTTTAATATAAATAAGCTATTTTTTATTGGCTAACTTTAGGAATACGTATTCGTGCTAGTCCTTCATATAAAAAATATTGTAACTTTTCGATGTTTTGAAGGAAATCCCGTAACAAGAACTTGAGATGTGTGCTTGAAGAAGAGGATATCCCCGAATTTAAATTTAAAACTCCATATAATTTTCTCAAGTATGAAATGCTAGGCATACCAAAACAGCTATCATTGTTCTACTGGTCGGCTATAGAATATATATTTTTCTGAAAAATATCTTCTTCATTTTCAATGGTATTTAGAATTGGTACAAACTTCCAGCTTCATAGAGCTAATGGGGAGAGACATTCTACATATTATTTGAGCAAATATAAATCTATTGACAGAATTTATTGAAATTGTATCTAGTCAATTTATTGTTTTTATCTGAAGTCCTTCCTTATAAGTAATGAAACTATATTAAAATTAAATGCTCGTAATTATTAAAGAATGAAGTAAGTAGAATGGAATAATGATAATTTTCATTATATTTGAATGAGATTAATAATATGTATCATGCATGTTATTCTTACGTCACAATTCTATGTATTAATTAAGGAATTATGACGTACGAATGTTGATTCAAAAGTGACATCTTATAAGAAAAAGGAGAAACATGGGTGCACTGAAATTTTACAGACTTGTTCCCTCGATACGCTGCTCTGGTCCAAGTCGATTCGTGTGAGTCTGTGCACATCAAGTATCCTAAATTAAAACTAAAGTCACATTTTTATTAAACTTGACCCCTTAAGACCAAAGGTGCAACATTTTTCAAAGGAAGTTGAATGAGCTGTTGCATTGACTACATATAAATCATGAATGCCACTGCAAGTTTTGGGTCTTCACTTTGTATACTGAAAGCCTATAAAGACTCAAATTGAAGCTTTTTAAATCCCCTTGTACTTTTTTGTATCATCATTTTTTCTCTATGTTATGTAATCATAAAAGGAAACGCATGAAATGAAATATATTATTTGATTAATGATTGAATTAATTAGTTCTACTTGCCTTTCATTTTTCTTTTTATAAAATGTATCTCCTTTGTATTATCATTAGTGATGGGACGATTAATCGGAATTCAAGTTTAATTTACGATTCCGATTATTATTTTGTGTTATTTATTAACTATTTATACTTTGTATTTTTCAATGTTTTCTCCAACAAATTTAAAATATTAAATTTTTTTCAAAAATTAATATTGAACATTTAATTCTTCAAATTTTTTTTCCAAAAATTTTTATATAAAACGTTTAATTTCTCAATTTTTTTTCCAAAAAATGTAATATTTGAAATTTTTTTCCTATGTTTTTTTTTGTGTGAACAACTGTGGATTTTTTAAATATTTTCTAAAAAAAATTAATTTTTTGTAGATAGTTCTGATTTTATAAAAATTAATTTCCATATCAAATAGTCATTTTTTTTTTTTTTTTGAAAGTTTTTTCGTAAAAGTATTAATTTTTTGATTTTTTTACAATCCAATATTTTTTTACTATTTTTAAAATATTAAAGAATCGGCATGGTGAATTTTCACTAAAATTGCATCAGAATCGGCTTTGGGTTTTATTTGGTATCGTCCCATCACTAATTATCATTATCAAAATGACGGGTTATATTTATTTAAAATCATAGCAATGCACGTGACAGGTTAAAAATTTTATTTCAAATATGTAAACTTATGTATTCATCTAGCTATATATTCATATATATCTAAATAATTAATGTCATTAACAGTCTGGATTTTTTTTTAAAAAGAAAGAAAGAAAAATATTTTAATTAATTATTAAAATTCTATCGCATATATTTTGTTTGAATAAAAGGATTTTTTGTTTTAAATAATATATGAAAATAGAATTAAATACATAATGTATACTCCACCCCAATACTATATATCTACAATAAAATATGGGCTACAGCCTAAAGGGGGAGGGGTAGAGGGGTGTGCAGGGGTAGAGCCCGTAGGTCCCCCGAATTCAGGAATTTTTGCTTTTTAATATGAAATTTAACTTAATTTTTCAAGTTTTTTTTCCTACAAATTTAACTTTTAAATTTTTTTTTCCTACAAATTTAATTTTTCAAATTTTTTCCCCTAAAATTGTTTATTTTCTGTGAATAACTATAGATTTCGAATATTTTCCTACCATTTTATTTCCAAAATTTTATTTCCAAAAGTTTAATTTTTTGTAAACAGCCGTGATAAATTTAAATAATATTATTTTATGTAGGCAGCTTAGGATTTTGAATAGTTTTTTCAAAAAATATAATTTTTGAGAATAGTTATGGATTTTTGATGATTTTCTGAAACATCTATAATTTTATTTTTCAAATTTTTTCCAAGAAAAAAATGAATTTTTCGTTTTTAATTTTAACTAATACTTCCCCAAAAATATGTTGTTTTTATTTCAGTTAGTATGAAATACATGGTTACTTATCTAGAAATATTGCTTTAATGGCTTAAGAGAGTCAAGAGAAAAAAATTACTTTACTTCATTTGGATTTAAAACTTATAGGTAGTTTGACAAATAAAAATGTTAATGAAGAGCTGCTGACTGTAAAGATCGGTGGTGTGAACGAAATTAAGCTTCTTGTGTTTCAATCTTACAAAATAGGGACTTACCGGCGCTCAGGAGAAATTAAACATGAGAAAAGCATGGAAATACTGAAACTATGGAAACGTGAAAAATTAGTTGTATTGATGGTGTTTGACACAACTGCCTCTCACATAGGCCAATATACAGCTGCTAATTTTGTTCTTCGACAGACCT
Organism: Lepeophtheirus salmonis; assembly: GCF_016086655.4. NCBI lineage: Eukaryota > Metazoa > Arthropoda > Copepoda > Siphonostomatoida > Caligidae > Lepeophtheirus > Lepeophtheirus salmonis. The sequence continues at coordinate 30,599,418 of NC_052131.2, forward strand.
TATGACGGACGTTACTCTGGTCAGTATGTCGTCATGGTTTTGTTGAGGTGATGAGGAGACAGATATTCAAAAACCTGAAAATAGAAGCCTGGAAATCACCAGATTTATCCGTCTTCAAAATATTTCGAATTATTTTTGGAAGTATGAGCTACCTCAGCAAAGAATAGCTGTTACTCTTTGATCTAAGTTCATTGATAAAATTAAGACTGTGGAACAAGAATAGAGAAATTAATTGTCTGTTTGTGTCGGTACAAGAAATCCTTGAATATAAGGATTTCAATTCAACCGTCTCTAAGTGTGCCATATCTGTTCTACATCGTCATCTGTGATGTTTAACCGCAGAAATAGCACCCCTTGTACTCTTCAGGGATTTAATTACATTAAGTGAGCGACACAGTATGGCTAATATCAATAAAATATGAACAAGGTGTCAGACAGGACATAGATACATTTTGCTATGGTACAGATTTTGTAAAACCACGATTTCTAACTGACATAACACAGTCTACGACACTTGTAGAATTTGTGTCTTGCAACTCCTAGCTCATCTTTATACTCATGACTCAGGGACTAATTTCCTAACCAAAAAAAAGTCACAGAGTGGATAAATTTGTCGTATAATATGTCTTCCAAATCAAAGATCAATACCATTAACGTCTTTAATGACAGTGCCAAAATAGGCGTTAAACTAAGCTATGAGATTAAACACTTTTGCTATACCCCCAAAACGATTTTTTTTAAATCATGGGGGGTTTAATACACCCTAGTGCAAGAAATCTCAACCTTTTTAAGTGATGTACCACTTGTAAAATATTTTTTCACCCAAGTACTCCCTAACTAGCCCAGAAGGAAATAAAACAGACAGTTTCACCACGGCTATATGAGTTTTGCGTTTTCTTCTTCATTCTATTAACTCTCTTTTTCCCCGATGGATGGCGGGAGAGTAGTCAGATCCTAGATCTGTAGCTTGAAGACTTTTTAATTGATGATATTTTTAAATGATATATTTTTCAAAATCTCAAGTACCTCCATTTGAATACCCAGAGGGAGACATATAAAAAGTTTTCACGAATATAATACATTCCATCATAATTGAGATAGACGATGAGACCGAAAGTTGATATTTTTAATAGATATAATCAAGGCTAGACGGTCGTTAAAATAAGCCACAAGCCAACAGGTCTAGTCAGTTATTTTTTTTTACCACCCCTGTAAAAAATTTAATTGACCAAGTTAACACAAACTGTACACAATCTATTAGTGCTGGGACGGTACGCTAATCCCAAGGGTCGGTAGAAACCATGGTATACGGTATAAGTATGTTTGAAAATGCAAATTTATAGTCGAAAAAAACTTGCAGGAGGCGTTTTCGGAATTCTAGAAGTGTTTTGGGGATCCTTAAAGAAATGCAAGATTTTCATTAATTAAATGGGCGACATCAATTTGACGTGAATTATATTTAATGTAAATAAATTGTTAATCTTACACACAGCCTATATTTTTTTCAATACTTTGTTTCGTTTAATCCACGATTTACTGTAAAAAAAGGTCAACTCAAGATAACATTCAAAATCACGTATGGGGTGTAATGGATTGAATATATGGGATAATTGACGTTAATACATTTATTTATCGTGTAAAATTTCTAACCAATCCTTCGATGCGAAGTACATAAATTTCAATGTGACATAAGCACCTTCAATCTTTATTACTGCGCAATATGAAAGTATTTTGTCTTGACATTCTTTTTTAATTGCAGGCATTTAAAATTAAGATTTTTTGAACAATAATACGCTCTGTAATTCCTGAAAATTTATTTAAAATATCATATTAGATTAACAGATTTCGGTGTAGGTTATAATCTAAACAGAAGGAAAAATACGGACTAAATTCCAATTATAAATTGGTCATAATTTACTTAATGTTGAAGCTAGAAACGTGATTGTGGTATCAAAATGTTTTTTTAAAAATATTATCTAGTAGATTAAAAACAAAAATATTGAATTTGAAATTTTTTGAAACATATCCAGACGCTTCGTTACGGTATAATATTAAAATATTTTTTTTTTAAATATAATTAATGTAGTTTTTCAATTTTTACGATATTTCATTCCTTAATAATACTATCCAACAAAATCACATTTTTTTTAAAGCACCCGAAAAGCATATCTTTATTTAATAGCTTTTGCCCTCCTGATTCCAAATATGGTCTTATTTTTCCTCTGTAAGCCGCGAGCCGCGAGCTTTTAAAAAAAAGGTCATACATATTTTTCTATTTTTGGCTATTTTTAAAGTTCAAAGCTTTTCTATGCGCTTAGTATTGAATATAGAAGAACATGATGTTATATATTCTAATTCCCAATGTTAAAATTTTTTAGTAGTATTTTTAAAATGTATATAACTAGAGTTATTATTATTTAAAGTTGAAAATAAGTGCTTTTTATTAAGAGACTCATAGATTCAAGGCGAATATATTCAAAAAGTTTAAAATTATTTCATTGAATAGCTGAAAATATGATCTTTAATTTAAAAAAAAGAGCCTTCCCCAAAACGCTCTATATCATTGTCAATTTGAGATAAGGCTATGACAATAGTTCTAGGATATAACTCATTTTTGAATTGATCTCATAAGAAAAGTCTATATATTTGTACGCCATATCTTAAAGAAAGAGAGAGAAACATAGAAATAGAAAAAAGGAAGGCAGGATTTAATGTTTGAAATGAAATCATTCTTGAGAATAGAACCTCGAATTCGGGATCGGTCTTCATCAATGAAGAAGTTTGCATGTGCAGTATATAATTCCTTCTGAATTGTCCATGGCCACAATCATTTTATTTTGTGAGGGTCTGCCCCAAAGACTCCGTCAAAAGTATGTCTCTTGGTGTCCCTCACTCACTACGAGTCTTCAACGAGTCATCTTGTGTATATGGAGCTTGAAATAAACTTAAATTAATTACAAGTGCATTTTAGAGTCAATCGGAAATGATAAATCTATTTTCTGAGTTTAAGTTGGGTTTATGTTGATGAATGGAGGTATGCTGCTGAAATTGTAACGTAACTTTTCTTTAACTTATCAATTTGGAGGCATCTAAGCATCGTGGGAGAAGGAGCACTTGATATGGGATAACAAAATTTTTGGAGAACGGTTCTTAATTTTAAAGAAAAAAAAGTTGGTGGATCAACTTCGATATCAACTTCTGAAGAGCCTTTTCACTAACGTCATAATAATTGAAGGAGAAACCATTTGAGGTCTCAAAGCTGATATTTTTATTAAATGGAATGTTCAAATTTCCAATAAATCTCAATGAAACTTCATCAAATGGCTTTAAAAATAAAAAGACTTAACATCGCTTTTGGTAATTATTATAATCATTTTACAGTATATCATGTAATTAAATATGTTTTATTTTGCACCAAGTTCCCTAACCTATTAATAAAATGGATAATTACTAATGTTTATTTTTATTTCTGATTAAACTCCTTCAAATTGTTCAATAACAAAAAAATAAAAATAAAAAATACACCTGCATTAAATACTACTGTATGCATATGATAAACACCAATATTTCATTTAAATTAAAGTAATATATACTGAAAATTCGTATGGAATGACAAAATATGCAAATTTTCATTACATGGATTAATGATAAAAAAAGAAAAAGAAGATATTTAATTTTTCAATTACTATATTTCATTTTTATCTACAATATGGAAATAAGATCGTATAATTATGTAAAAAGATATGTTTAATACATATGTATTAAATGTATATGTGTCTCATTTAAAGTATAACTAGTCAATAAAAGGATACAATTTTGATTAACAGTAAGTTTTAAGTTTTATTTCTTGGTCCTATTTTGAAATTCAATAGTTTACTATTTTTTCTTAATATTAATGAAAAAGTGTTTTTATTGCCATAAAACCTAGTTTTTTAGAGTTCAAAAATGGCAAACATCAAGAATGCTGACCTCCTATACCAAAGCTATAATGGGCACCATCGGAAATAGCTTAAATAAATATGTAAATTATTCAAAGCCTGAAAATTAAAATTTGTGGAACAATAATCGAATAATTTTTTAATACTGGGCCGTGCAGCATTATTTACCAATTTTTGTTCAGAACATATGACATTTCAAATGACTTGAGAAACAATTTATTCATACATTTTTAGAATAATAAAATAGTTTGTGATCAAATTTAATCAATGTAGCCACCATTTGACTCAATGACACTGGTCAGGCGTTGTCTGAAGCTGCCACAGACTTGCTGGATTTAATCGGCGTCCATGGAGGCCCAGGCCTTCTTGACGGCAGCCTTTAAGGCATTTATGTTCTTGTGTCGTTTTTTGCAGGCCTTGGTCTCCACGTGCGCCTAGATAGAGAAGTCTAGTTGGTTCAAATCTGGGATCTTAGGGGGCCAGTAGTCCTTGGGCCAAAAGTTCATGTTGTCCTTGAGCCACTCCTGAGCTTTCTTGGAAGCGTAGGGGGGTGCTCCATCTTGTTGAAAAACCCAAGGAGAGTTGCCGCCTATGGATTTGATCCACGGAAGGACCTTGGACGCCAGAATCTTAACATAATCCTCCACTGTTAATCTGTAGCCAGTGGGGAACAATACCGGCTTCATGGCCTTCCCTTTGGAGGCTACAAGACTCAACATCATCACCGAAGCAGGGTGCTTTGTTGTTGCCAGATAGCGGTGCTTATCTTGCACATCTCCAAAGCTCACAACAAGGTCATTTTGCCTGTTGAAAACAGGATCGACCGTAAAAGTTTTCTTATCAGAAAAAATGATGATGCGTCCAAATGAGCTCTTGATATCATTCAAGATTTTCTTGGCACGCTCAAGTCTGACTTCTCGCTGACGTTCAGTTAGCAGAGAGCGTTCAATACGCCTCAGGGACTTTCCTCCAGCCTTTTTCAATGCCCTTTAAACAGTTGATCTCGACGTTCCCATCTTTCTGGCCATGTCGGCAATGGACCTGTTGGGAGTCCTCTTGAACACTGTCTTTACTTGCCTTGTTGAGACAGTGGGCTTCCTTCCAGCCCCAGGGGAATGCTTGAGATCACCCCCAGCCTCCAAGCGCTTGGAAACCTTGTAAATTGTCGTCAACGAGGCCCCAACCTGTTCCTTAATGTTGTTATGAGACACTCCCGCTCGGAGGAGGGCTGCAATTTCGATCCTCTTTGTTTCCTGATTGGAGATTGTCTCACGGTAGAAGTTGATAAGCTCTCACAGGAAGGATTTTTGTTTATTTTAACAGTAAAAATACGAAACAATCAGATTGGCTGCCACAAAACCTCTTAAAAAGTATATTTACATCATCGGTAAATAATTTTGCACGGCCCGGTAATCAATAGAGTTGTACATGTGTGCGCGTCTAAAACTGAACACTCTGAAATTTTTTGAAATAGTGAAATAATTCTTTAATTTTTAAAGTGGTCGACCAATTAATTTATTTAATATGAAAGATGAGAGGCTTTTACACATGTCTATTCAATATGGCCGCCCATGTTCTCCACTACCAAGTCCTGTCTGGACCAGTAACTTGCTGCATGACTTGGTGATGAAGCTCTGGTCGAGGTTGGCTCAGGCATTCTTGAGTGCAGACTTCAGCTGGTCCTTGGACTTGTATTGGAATCCTGACAGCATCCCCTTTAAACCCCCAAACACTGCAAAGTCAAGCGGCGAACAACGAGGCAAGTGAGGCGGCCAAGAACTCCGATCGAAGAAGGCTGGAGTCTCGATCTGAAGGAACTCTTGGGTAAAGTTGCTAGTGTGGCACCCCCACCTGTCCTCGTAAGTAGCCCTGGCCCAAGTGAACACTTTGTCCTTGTATTGGCAGTACGTCTCGGAGTTAAGCCTCTCGTGATCCTCCAAGAAGATGAGATTAAATTTCACATTTCATTCAGACTTTTTCACGGCAGTAACCATTTCTTCCAACCTTCGAGGCCTTCACTTAGATCTTGTGGTCGCCTCAGGAGTTCCTTTGGCTACCACACTGTAAACGGTAGTGCGGCTGCAGTTCAGAACCTCGGCAATTTCAGTGGGAGTTTTTTCCCGGCCGGAAAGTTCCAAAATTGCGACTCGACGTCTCTCCATATTATCGGTTGTTGTTTCACTGTTGCTATTTAGATTTTGGTGGAGTTTTGTTTATAACTAGTCAAGACCCTTGCCTCGAAGTATAAACCGGTTGGAACTCAATAAAATGACGAATATGTGCATGGCGTAAAATTTAAAGGAGTGTTCAGTTTTAGACGCGCACACCTGTATAATATATAATCTAAGCGAGTGCGATACTTTTTTGTAGTGGGCAATCTGAACAGTGCTTCTTATTTCCAAATTTTTTTATCAATATTCTTACATTCTTCAAGAGGGGACATCTAAAATATAGTAACCACAAGTGAATTAAGGACGTAGAGGAGCACTAAAGATTGAATTGGATCTATAAAGGTTAGTTTTTGTTAGACTCGGATAAAAACACACCTTACTTTTTATTTTATCCCACAAATATTCCTCTGAAAATAAAAAGAAAAAAGGCCCAAGATCAGTTGTCAGTTTGCCAAATAAAGTCAATCAAACCAAATGCACTTTATTTTTTAAAAAGCATTTTTATTATCATTATCATATTATTTATCCTCTATTATATTATTTAAATTATCAGGGTTTACCATGTCATTCTTTGGTTGTTTTTTCAGCAAACCGACTGGTCATACTTTTTACAACTAATAACACAGGGGAACAATTAAGGGGGGGAATTTGGTACAAATGAATTCATGACAATAATCGACTTTATCTATGAGTGCAAAGTCCATAAGTGATCTACGTTATCTGAATGTAGAAATATCTGGGATTTTAGTAATTACGGACTGTTATAGTACTGAGCCACTTTTCACCCTTAAACAGTCCACAAATTCTAGAATCAAAATAGAAGGAAAGATAGTGAGAGAGATGTAGAAAAAGAGGGAGAAAAGAGAAAGGGGAAGGGGGAGAGAGGAAGACAGAATGAGGGACCTTAAAAAGTATAATTAGAACAAAATTTCATACAAATCCCTATTACCGTTTTTGATTTCCTGTGTGATAACACAAAACTAAATTATCAGTATATATACGGGGCTTTCGTATGATTTTATATTGGGAGAGGCTAGGTATTTAAATAATTTTTGAAAAAAAAATTACAACTAAAATTTGTAATATTGAATTTTTTGGAACAAAATTTATAAATATATATTGAAATTTTTTCAAATTTTTTTCAAAAAACCACAATTATTCACGAAAAATTAAAAGTTGTTTACAAATATTAAAGTTTCTGGGAAAAATAAAAAAATCTTAATTTTTGGGGCTAAATCCCTTCCAACCACCCATGCAGACGCCCTTGATATAAAATACAACTTTCTGAAGTGTATCAGTAGAAAACTGCAATTAAATATGTTTATTTCACGCAACCTTTCATCGAAATATTATTAAATAATTCCCTGTTTTTTCTCTCGTTCTTTCCCGTTTGAATATAATTATTTTGAAAGACCACTATTTGAATATTTTATACTAGTTTAATAACTCTAAATAAATATATATATATAATACCAAAATATATGTAATTATATTTTTGATAGCTTATAAATATTGTGGGGTCGGTCTCAGGATTGTATTTCTAATCATCGCCCCTCCTTTTCAGTTTTTTTCCAAATCAGTGTATATTTTTCACCATTCAACAGACCTTAACTCTGTTAATTTCCTTCACTCCTAGTTTGAAAAAGAAAAAAGCTAAAAAAAAATCACAATAGTTGGGTATTATGCGCTCTAGCCACACACATCCTGCATAAAATTTCAGGTAACTCGTTTCCAAGATTCTCACAGGTAATTAACATAAGGCAAATTAACACTTCTTTATCAATGTTTCTACTTTTTGTACATAAATCAGTATTCTGAACGTTGTTTGATTGAATTCGAATTAGCTTGTTATAAGAAACTGCATTACCAAAAATTACTTAATTAATCATTTTTATAACTGAAAAGAAGTGACAAACGTCCAACAAATGATTTTAACCCTTTATTTTTGTTTATTGTGAGACATAAGTATGACAAAGTACATTACTATAAACGAAGTTGAGTATTTTGAACGTTTATTTATGGAGCCTGAATAAGATCTTGTTAAACTTAATCAGTTATCTATTAAATGATAACTAATCTCATAGTTAAGAAAAATTGTGTAACTTCTAACTTTTACCGCCTATTTCCTTACAAAAGAAATATAATAAAAGTCAAGGATGTGGTGCACCGAGTGGTCCGTTAAAATCTGAATACTTTTAATTTTAAACTTTAAAAAGATATAATTGATTGATTAACAATAGATTTCCAATAGAATTATTACAATTAAAAGGTGTGTATCTAAGCTCTCTTAATAATTAATGTTGCTGCCTTTGGAGAAAATGATGGCTTCCAGGGATATTACAATCCCTATTACTAGGAAATAATATATTTTCATGTCTGATACGCCTATTAATGTTGTCACAACTCATCATCACTAATTAAAGATCTGCAGAAAAGAATGGTTGAATTATGAGAGTTTTCAAATATGTACATTTAATGCCCTGTACTTACCAATATGGTTTATCGATATTATGGAATAATGTAGACTTTTTTAATGATAAATATGTTTGTAGATAAGTGTATATGATTGTAGGCCATTATTTCACAAAGTGCATTAAATAAAGGAATGGGAAAAAGTCTTCAAACCACTTGAAATAGTACTTTTTGATAAGTTGTCTGAGTTGTTTTTTTAAACTTACGATCAACAATTGAAACTTAAGCACTTAAATTTTATTGGATATATATCAAGTCGTTTCTTTTATTGCATCACACAACTTTTTTTTTTTAAAAAAAGTAACAGAAAAGAGGCCAAATATCACTTAGTAGTTAAAAAAATATTGGAAATCAAACGACGTTGCTCAATGCACAACACGCTCAGTCGTTCCTAGAGAAAGAAATACACATGAAAATGTAAATTTTGTATATTTTTGACATATTAAAAAAAAGAGAAGATCTACAGGGTTGGGAAGCAAAACGTGGACTGTTAATAAATGCAAATTACGTAATTAAAACAGAGATTATGGACATTGTGAAGTGCTCTGGTTTTATATATGTCTCTATGTAATGTGTTATTGTTATTGTGAGTGACTTCGTATCGAGTTTATAATATAAAGATATGTGTAATACGCACGTGCCTGGTAGATGTCTCGCGTATTTATTCAGTGATTATTCTAAGAATATATCCGAGATGGGATCAGACATAACATACTCCATATATGAAAAAGGATGTAAAATACCTCTCAAGGAAAGAAAGAAGTGGGGACACAACTTGAAAAGGGGACCTGAAGAAGAAGATCAAGGACCCCACATGAATCGCCTCTCTAACGAGTTTGACGTGGACGAGGGGAAAATCAGGAGGGCCGTGAAGGAGAACTTGGGGTTGCCCTCTTATACAAGTACCCCCATGCCACCTGTTGACGGACACTCTGAAGGAAAGGAGACCGCAGAGGTGCAAGAAAGTTCGTGCGTGGATCCACAGTAGAAATTTTCTCTGACGAGAAGATCTTCACCGTGGACCAGGTCTGCAACCGTTGGAAAGACTATTGGCTTGGGGGATCACCAGAGGAGGTCCAGGAGGCCTACTACAAGGTGCTGAGGTTCACCATACGACCATGGTCAAGGCCACCTACCCAAAGGACAACTATGTGTGGACCCAAGATGGTGCGCCCTCACACAAGTCGGTCAAATGCCAGAAGTTCTTTGCCGACAACATGGCTGGTTTTTGGTCCAAGGACATGTGGTCCTCATCTTCGCCGGATTTGAACCTGTTTGACTTTGCTGTGTTGGGCACTTCGGAGAAGGAGTCTAACCGGACATCTCACCTGAACATGGACTCCCTGAAGGCTGCCATTCTGAAGGAGTGGAACATCTTGTCCGAGAAGTTCATCATCAGCTCCTGTCAGGCTTTTTTCCGCCGTGTAGAGGCTTTAATTGCTGCTGAGGGCGGCCATATTGAATGAACATGTTCACAAAGGTCGTGTCTCAAAGTTTTGGTGAATAAAATTTCAAAATTATTTATTAAAAAATAAAACTATTGACATTTTTATAAAATCAATCATTCAGTCCACGTTTTCTTTCTGAACCCTGTATGTACCTCTAACAATTGGAAGAATATTTTGGAGGAGAGCAGCTTTGCTGTCAATAAATTTCATTACATCAGCTACAATCAGCTTTGACAAGGGAGAGAAGGAAATAAGAATGACATTCGCAAGAACAAGGATTCGAGATAATCATGACTTTTTTAAAGAATAACAATTGTGACTGTACTACACAGGACATAATTGCATTGGACTAGATCCCAGTCCTCTTTCCCATTAAAGGAACAACGCAACATTAATCATGGATGATGAAGAGTAACACCGATGATTTATTGTGTATTAAAACACAGGGGCGTCTGCAAGGGGTTTGCCTGGAGGGGCCGTATTCCACACCCCTCCAAAAATTTAGGAATTTTTATTTTTTACAAGAAAATTACAAAAAAATTAGATTTTTTTTCAAAAAATTAAATATTTGAAATTTTTAATTTTTAAAATTTTTCTCAGATTTTTTTTTTTTTTTGTGATTATCTATGGACTTTTAAAAATGTTCTCTATAAAATATAATATTTCCCTTTTTTTTCCAAAAAGTTTATTTTTATGTCGACAGCTATGGAGTTTTGAATTTTTTTGTGAATAACTGTAAAAAAAAATTTCCAAAAAATTTTAATTTTGGATTTATTTTAAGACTCCAAAAAACAAAACAAAAAAAAACAATACCTCCCCGCAATATAATCCTGTGGATGCCCCTGTAACACGTTTAATCCCTTTTGAACTATGCGATCGATATCGGGGTAATTCCTTTCAATAGCCTTGCTTGATAGGGAGTCTGAGTTGTGTTTATTTTTTTTTCCTCATGGCTATTTGTAGTTGATTGAATATTACATATTTATATTTAATGATAGTTAAGCTTATCTTTTCTAAAATAATCATTGAATTGTGAGGTTACCACCTACAATTTCTACTGCTTTAATTTTTTCATAACAATGTCTGACAGGTCATATTTTTTACAACTCTAACCATACAACTATGTTTGACGGAAGTCTCGATAACTCTGATTCTTCTAAGAAGTGAATGGGAAGAAGTGGCTTAGCGTATAGATATGTAATTTATTTATAAACAAAGTTCTCAAGTACAAATATTAGCAATTTAAAATGGGCCCCACACAGATTTTGACGATTAAAGTAACTTATTTTCGATAGTGTATAGAGTAATCATTCTCCAAAATCTCCTTTGTGACACAAACCTTGTCATCTCCATACTCCATACATTCAGACTCTCCAGAACAATAATTATCTTCATAACAGAGTGGTAGACAAATGTTCATATTATCCAAGCCTAGAGCTGCGCATTTATGTCCTTTTTCACAGTCATGGGAACTTCCACATTGTCTAGAATACATTGCAAGTCCGGATCCCAGTAGAAAGATTAAAAAGTAAGCTCCTATCATGTTCAGATGTTGAGTGATGATGATTGTAGGGAATGGAAGGTCTATTTATCTAGGCGGAGATTCCTTTGCATCTGTATTCGTCTACATTCCTAAAAAATGACTTCATGATATGGGGTGTTTATTACTGATGGGAAAATGCTGTCATATCTGTCAACTAATTATTCTGTAGATACTTAAATTAACCTTAAGCAGATTGATAGGATGTGTCATCTAAATAAATACCCAAAACAAATATCAATATCAGGTAAATTATTGAAACCAAAATAAATGACACTCAATGAAATTTTAAGGAGTTATTTAATCACGCATTTTTTTGAGTCTATAATGACAAAATATAAATTATTTGTATGCAAAACGACTATGAGATGTTCCGAAAGGAAATTGAAAAAAAAAATAACAAGGATAGTTAGTGGACAAGCGAGTGCTAATTAATTCCTACATTCAACTATTTATTGTGACTATAAGCAATATCCATATCTCATAGCTTAGTTCTTTTCCTTTTTCGTTGAACACCGCCATCAGGTCCAATGTTTGATTCACAGGTCTATGGAAGCCCAGGGGGAGATCTTGGACTTATTTCAGCGGGTAACATATATACCAAGTAGTACTAGGAAAACTACCCTGGGAAAAATTGGCCGTGGAAGATTTCCATGTAGAAAAATTACTAGTTAGGAAAATACTCAGTGAGAAAATTGCCCGTATTTGGTTCAAAGTTTTGTTGGTTCGGCCAATAACACTTGGTTTTAGTACTACCAATACTTCCACACCTAACCCAAGGGATCGAAACTATTTTTTGGCATTAAAGGTGTTCATTGGATGTTTGTGATGCATTGGCGATATTTTTTAAGAATCCAGGATACCCTCAAGTACCCTGCACATCTGAGGGCTTTGAACTATTTTTTGATATTAGAGGGGTTCTGTGGATGTATGTGATACTTTGGCGGTGGTTTTTACCTATCCTACACTACCCCCGGTATCAACCGTATTTAAAGAGACCCTGAGCTATTTATTTCCCCCTTCCTCCTCTTAAATTGCAATAATATTACTCAAACTTAGAGGTACTTCCTTGGGGGATGGAAGAAAAAAGTATAAATATTTGTCATAAATAACATTATGAATTTATAAGGTGTTAATATTCATCATTAAGTTTGAACAAAATACGGGTAATTTTCTCCAGGCAATTATCCTAACTGCCGATTTTCCTCCAGGGCAATCTTCCACGGGCAATTTTTTCCATGGCAGTTTTCCGTGCACGGTCCCTAACTGGACTTTGCTGATGATAAAATCTATCATAAAATAGTTAGATTGATGTCTAAGAGTGACAAGGTTGCCATACTATAGCGGAACCATCTTTCTTTGGAGGTCATAAAATGATTCCTAAAAGCTCGCACAGGCCATTTTAAAACGCCATATACTGGAGGCAAGGCAAGGCGTAGAAAGTAATTCCTTAGTATGGTACTAATTTTTTTATTTTGCAGCCAATCTGGATCTTCTTCCGCATTTTAGATAAGGATATGCACAATAAAACTTTAAAACACAGATTTGGTGAGTCCGTAAAATCAGGCCCTAATAGATGGAAAAAAATCCTAAGAATTACATCTCCAGGACTTGTCAAATTTTTCAAATATTCATCACCTTTAGCAATTATTCAAATATTTATAGAGCAAGGTGTATAGAAATACAAGGTAAAAACATTATTCGTGTAAAACTGATGTTTGACTTCCATCACGTTTTTTAATATTGACGTCATAGTGTATGAATAGTACGTATTTTGTCGAAATTTATCGTCCAACATGTTTGGTAAAATTTTGCTGGAGTAATAACGCCTAATGATCCGTAATATTTTTAAGCCTCACTATCCAGTCAAAGTTTAGAGACTTCCATTTTGCTTTGAGGCTTTTCAACCCTTGTTCCCATTGGAAAGTTGTATGGATGCTTAGAACAAAAAATAAACTTTCTCAGAATATAAATATATTAGCAGAATTACGGATTTATTCCATTTTGATATTTTGTCCAAGGTTTTATAAAACGATGGTTATATTACAAAATGGAAATATAAACCAAAATTAGTATTAGCTTTGAACTTCCAGAGATCCCCATAATAGATCATTTCCTCAAAATTGTACTCTCAATTAGTTTTACACTATCTACAGATTTAAACTCTAGATAGCAGTATTTAGGTCCAAGTGTCATTGGAGGTGAGCATTTACGTTTTTTCTCATTAACAATCAATCCAGAATTCCTCGAAAATAAATCCAGTGAGTTAAAGGTTTAGGTAACTGATGAATGTATATCATTTAGTGTAGAGCAGAATACTGTTAAGTCGTCCGCGTAAAGCAATACTAGTCGTTGATTTCCAGTTATCAAACTTCTACAAAGAAACCTGTGGAGGCTGTTGATGGCAATTAGGAACAGGGTAGGTGAAATGATATCACCTTGTTGTATCTTCTTTTAATTTCAAATCGTCACATTGCAGTATTTGGACCAATCCTGGATTATTTCCTTCTTCGCCGATACATTTTTCGATTAATTTTTGAATGGAGCGAGGAATATCTTCTGCCCGTCTGTGTTTCATGAATACTTCTATAGGTCGGAGATGAAGACTGGAAGGACAACAATAAACTTATGATTAACAATTCCTCCATCAATTTTTCTATAAGTAGTATGAAGGAGTTTATTTGTGCTCTAGTTTGATATCTCAAGTTTAGACCTTTTTTTTTAAGGAATGAGCGTTAACTCATGAATTTTGGAATAACCCGGAATGTCCAAATCTCACAATAGGATAATTCCAGAAATTGTGCTAGCTTTTTACTGAACTTTTGTTGAGTTTGGTCCTGGTGACTTGATTTTTTTTGTAGTTTTAAATAAAACTTAGCATTTCAATTCCAAATTGTCTCAAATGTTACTCGAGAATTCGGAAGTGCTATTCTTATCGAGGTATTCTGGTAGTATTTCTCCCAAACTCTCGAATTTTTTCCACTTAAGCCATAAAGTACAAATATTATCCTTCTGACAGTCATCAAATTTATATAGATTTGCAAAAGCAGACGTGATTTCCTCCACGGCTTCAGTTTGATTACTTCTGATTTGGCCGTTACTCAAACTTAACGTAGAAATTTTCCTGGACCTCTAAATTATTATAGATTTGTTCGTTCTAATTTTTCAACCAAAGTTTTGATATTTAATAATGCTAACCAGCTTCGATTTAATATCATTATTTCTTTCGCAAGACTTTTAAGACATTGAAACGTTCCGCAAGCCTTTTTGGTTTTAAAGCTATGAACTTGCCTTAGAAGTATACAGCTACGTCAATGGCTCATGGTTTATTGCTGATGAAAACACTAAAAATACTCCTGTATCTTTGTTCTTTATGACAGTTTATATTCACAAGAAAACACTTCTATTTTGCAGCATGACATCTTTTATATTTTATGTTATTTTAGTAATTATCATCAATTTTCAACAATGATTGAACAATAGGCCTTACAGTTTGGAAGAATGGGATAAATAACAACTGATTTCGTTTTATTTTTTTTATTTTAGAAGAAGGTTTGTGGAATACAAGAAAGGTAATGGTATGAGCCGGTTAATAAGTAGTAATGCTGAAAATATGTCCTGTGCGTTTTTAAAAACATAGGAATTATTAAACTTATGTGGTAATCCTGACAATTTGAAGAATGTCTGGAAGGAAAGGAGCTTAGCTGTAATGACAATTTATGAGTTCTGGTCAGAAAGTGGATTGGGGTCCTTTTGTAGGAGGACAATCCCAAGTCTCCCTTCATGGATCTCCTTATGGTCTGAGGAGCTACGGAGCAGTCGTTGACCCAGCGATTCAGGGATTTGGTGGTGTCCTCCTTGATTTTGTTCTCCAAACTGGATAGGAACTCCAGATCCCTCATTAAATTATGCTCTCCACTACCTACATTCAAAAGGAGGTTGTCTCCATTTTTTTTATGTTGGTAACATTGAAAACCAGGCTGCTCCTGGAGAACTTCACAATGCCCATAATCCTCACCACCTCAATTTTAGCATCTACGAGCTCTGAGATTCGCTAACTTTTGGGTATTTGCTCACTCATTATGACGAGATTAGAATATGTTTTTTTAGTTTGTTTATGAACAAAGGATGGTTAAACCAGAATGTCAAAATATAATCAATCAACCTTCTTTTATTAATGAGAAAATTAACATTAATTAAGAGTCTATATTTTTCTGCCCAACCCTATAGATTGAATTATCAATTCTACTCCTATCCCCCAAGAACACATACTTAAGAATACCCTTATTGCTACGTTTCGTCTTTCAGGAGCACACACAGTATTTATTACGGTGTTACTTCAAAAATAAATAATAATGGTAACAGTTTTGGAAAATTAAAAACAGGTTGAGATTGGCAACTAGAAAACGCTTCTCCCACTCAATAGGTCATATTTCATAACCTCTGATAAGAAGTATATTGAGGTTCCTCTTATAAGAGTGAATGATTTCAGATGCTAAAATAGAATATACATTGGAATATTTAGATTATGATACTTCTTACTATTTACACGACGTTACACCTCTTACATATAACTTACACTGTATTTTGTTGTGAGCTGTTCATCTATTTACTTCTATCCCCTTTATCATTTTTTTGAGTGTTTATTATAATTGAACTATATATAATTAAGTCTTGTTTGGAACTCTGAGCAATTTCTGACAAATAATAAATACGATTAATGGGATGATTCCATAAAAAAAGTCCCTCTGCCGATTTGGAGACTTTACAATTTTAAACAATAGTTAAAAAAACAAAACAATATTGCAATCAAGGGTGTTCACAGGAATATATATTTTAAAGGAAGTTTGGTTTTCGGAATTTTTTTAATTTAATAGTAATCAACATTATTTGGGAAATTTCAAAAAAATTGAATATATGAAATTTTTTGGAAAATTATTTAAAAATAAAATGTTTTGAGAAAAAAATTTAAGAAATTAATTTTGTTTAAAAAAAAAAAAAAAAAAAAAAAAAAAAATTCTGAGAATAATCTCAAAAATTCACAGTCATTCACAAATAACTAAATTTTTTGTCAAAAAATTGTAAAAATTAAATTAAATTTCAATTATTAAAATATTTGAAAAAAACAAAATATGGAAGTTTCTTGTAAAAAGCAAAAATTTCTTAATTTAAGGGGGAGCTACAGCCCCTCAATCTCACCCCTTGCGGACGTCCCTGTATTTGTTTACAAAGACCATCAGTTTATCTTTTCTTATTTTTTTGCAACCAAAAAAGGTATTTAATGTTTGTTGCTTAAAATTATTATTTTTTGCAATTTTATAGAACTAACAATGCTTATTGATTGTATAAAAAATGTGGTTTGTGTAGACTACAAAAACAGAACTGGTTGGCTATAAAAGTTATTTTTATCTTTATCGTGGTAAAAACAATCTGGGACCCACTATTTCAGCACAATGAGTTTTTATAGGGGGGGGGGCAGTACTAGGAGAAGGTGGGAGCAGGACATATGATACTTGCTGTACCCTTGTTATTATCAGCTGCCTTTTATTAACTTTTTTTAGAAAGTTAACGAAATACTACATCAAAGAACAGAACCTTTTTAATTTAAGATAGCATTTGTTTAGTGAAAACATTGTCATAATTAGTTATAAAAATCCAGTGTATTTGTTAGTAGGCCAGTTTTTTTATGGAACGTGTAATTTGAAGAATGAATTTTCTTTTCCTTTGCAGTTGTGATTTAATTATTGAGTTGAGAACGTCCTTTCCTAATTACATTGCGTAATATTCCAAACCTGTTTTAACATTCATGTGTGCCCATGAAAGACGAAGCATAGCCCTGATGATTTGTTGTGGAGTTATAATTGTAAGCCCTTGTTGGACTCAGAGTAGAATTGAAGATGGATATCGTAGTAATTTTAGTAAATGTCCATGTCAACATCCTTTTTTCCTTCCTCCCTTGTCAAAGCTTATTGTAGCTGATCAAATGAAGTGTCATGAGCTTTTCTTTCTTTGCTCCTCAAAACATTTTTCAAATTGTCAGGGTTACCATAGTGATTTTTTGTTTCTTTTTTTTTAACACGGCCATTCTACTCTGGATTTTCATCACTTTTAATTGTATTTAAATTAATATATATTTATTTTATTATACATTTTTAATACAATTTACACCAAAGATATGCAATAATTTTTACTTCAGAGGATAAGTTAACACTACGACGACAGCTTAAATAGAAAAAAAAAGAAGAGCACTTGCAACAACCGTAAACCTTTTTTTATTTCTAAGCTTAACTTTTTCCCTACAAAAATGTAAAGTCTACAACTATTGCTACTTTCTAAATAAGTACAAACTTTTTTTTGTGAATTTCAAGTATCTTAAAATTGCGACTACTCGAACTACTTAACGACTTACTGGGAATAAATGTATATTATGTAAAAATATATACTCCACTTTATTTTATTAACATCTAAGATGGATTATACCCATTCTTCATCATAATTATGCCTATTTATTTTAATGTAAATAGTATTATACTGAAATATGTGCAAGTCAAGCAGTTGGATAGAGAGTAGATGAGCATATGGAAGCAATCATATGATTACTTTTAACTAACCATTTATTTAAGCATTGCCCTTTTGTACTTATTATTATAAAAAGTGTTTTATAGGACGTCATTGTTATGGAAATTTGATATCTTGTATCCGAGGTTGAACCCATAAAGATGTATAAGAATAATAACCCTAGTTCCTTATGGATAAAGTAATATGTGAAATTATAATTGTAAAATGTCGTTATTGGAAATTAATTATAATATAAAATTTATAATAGGTAAAGTAAAAATTTCTAAGCGTTTTTTGGGTATATTTTGACATTAAAATTAACATCGTTAAGATTATCCGATTTATATGGTTCCAAACATATTTATGGCTAGTTTTCAGTTCTTTGGTAATCTAATAAGTGCTCATATGTCAGTCCAACTTGACGATTTCCATTATTTTACCGATATTTTCGCATACCAAAGCTTGCCTCACCTTCGACATTCATATTACAAGAACAGAATTGTTGGAACCACCACATTGCCATTGCATTCGATACTGTATTGGTTACATAAACAGCACACCTGGGTCTTAGTGATACTAAAGAATGTATCGAGTTTTGTTTTTTTTACTTCCATTTCGGAACTCTGTAACACACAACTGGCTTCACCAAACCCAAAACTGTAGATAAATTTTTTTAAAGTTTACGTTTAACCTTTAACCATTTCCTTAAGCTTTTTTTGATGCTATATATTAATCGTAAGATATAGCTCAGTATAAACATTTTGCGAAAAACGCTCAGAACTTTTTACGTAACCTTATATATCATATTTAACATACTTAAAAAAAATTCAAATATCAACTTTCCAACAGTTCCATTGTGAACAACCAATGTATTAAAAGTATGTCAATTATGATAAATAAAAACCCTCTTTCATATATTAAAACAAAGAACTATCAAATTTCAATTATTTGTTCTAGGCCAAAGTAATGTTTCTTTTCTGAGTAGGAATTCTATCAATGATTATACGTATAGAGTTGAATGAAATTTTATAGGTGTTTAAGTCAGTTTATATTTTATACGACTCTATACTGCATAAAATATATGTGTTATGGACTCATTTTGAACACTAATAATGAGTTAACGCCGTGCTGAACATCAATGTTAATGTTCCATTATGTAAGGTGGTTGCGTGAGCAGGAATGACTACTTCCGTATGTAATTATGTATTCTCTATTATTACATAGCATCTTCAAATCCAATTTTTTATACATATACCTTAATATCTACTTACATCTACCTAACATGACAAATTGAATTTGCATACATTAAGTATTCCTATGTACACATACTTACATATTAAGAAAGATTCAGTACTGAAGAGTTCTTTTAGACAGAATCTAGAAATATATTCGTCAATAAAAAGATGCTTTTTTGTACAATATATATTTATATAATTCTGAAAGATTTCCATAAGGATACAAATTTGCTTTATTTTATTTATTTGTCTATCGTGGCTTTCAAATAATATTTATATATATATACATATAATCCACATTAGGAAATGGATGGATGAGAAAAGGGTGAATACAAATTGGTTTCAATGTTTTTTGAATAAGGAATGAGAATAACTCATTTAAAGAAATGCAAATAAGCTAATGTAAAACTATAAAAGCTCTCTTTTAAATATGTGATCCATCACCATAAAAGAAGGTTAGGATAGTTTTTCTCTAAAATGAGTCTGCGTTACAGCCCAAGATTTAAAAAAATGCTTCTTAGATCCTTTGAATTTATATTTAATCACCTTAATTTTTCATTATGCTTCTGAAATATAAAATTATATTATATGGATCTCTTTATTTATATTTATAATGTCTTGTTTATAATTTATTTGCATCATGTCGTTACTTTTCTTCAAAAAGAAAGAGAAAAAGAGGCCGAAATCATCTCGCAATTAGCCAAAAAGTCAGTCATACCAAGTAATTTTTATCTCTTAAGTACTCCAAGGCTATCATTGTTATATTATTTCTCCACAATCCAATACTATATTATAATATTAATAAGTAATATTTTTTAACGCGTAGCTATACATTTGTATTTATAAATGATAGCCAAATAATAAAATATCATTTATATAAATACAGAGGTGGGTAGAAGAATTTACAATTACAAGTTTATAGCAGCAACGCAATGTGATCCAAGGTTTGTATTTTGCCAGCAATGCTCAAAGGCATACCATCAGTGTTACAAAGTACAACAAGAAGACAATGTTGCAAAACGACTATAAGATGGTAGGGCATCAAGCATGCTCCATGCAGTCCTCACAAGGCCAAAAAAACGAAGGTCAACATTTTTGGCCGGGCTGAAGATGTACATGATGGTAAACCCAGCTGTCTTTATTTCATTACAAGCGAACAGGAGAGTGTGAGCAGGAGGACCTTTGGCTGAGCGGTGAAGGAGGAATTATATCTTTCTTCCTACGTCAGAGGGCGCCAACACCTCCTTACAGAGAAGATGAAACAAGTAAGGGTGGAGAAGGGGTTCAAATTACGCTATATCTGCAAGAAAAATCGAGGCATCCTTAAACTAATATCTGACTAGCCCAACTTCACTTGATGGTGCCTACAATCCACAAAGCGATCGGTGGCTATCAGGTTTGATGTTTTCAGTCCCTCCAGTAAACCAAGAATCTAGCCAAGGCCATGGTCTTTAGACTGCTCACCAGTGACGGAAAAATGATGCCGCCCTATATATTTCACCCTAAGGCCAGACTGAATACAGATGCGTACGTTGAGCTTCTTCAAACGGCTGTTTTGCTGTGACTGGCCTCCCAATACCCTTCAAACACCAAATTTTTGTTGATTCAGGACTCTGCTCCAGCTCACGTGTCTAAGAAGTCAATTGCATACTTGGAAAAACATTTTGAGAGTGATCAAGCCGGACGAGTGGCCTTTCCAACAGCACAGATCTCAACCCCTGTGACAACTAGTTGTGGTCTGAGCTGAGGAGGAATATTAATAAGACTCCCCATAACAGTATCGTCTCCCTAAAGCGTTCCATTAAGCGAAACATTGCCACCTTTACTATAGTCGAGGTATCCCCACATTATTCGCTTTCCATCGCCGCCAGGACTCTATAATTTAAGCAAATGGTGCCCACAACGATTAAAAAAATGTCCAAAAATAGCTGCTACAAATTGTTATTGTAAAAAAACTATGCTGAATAGAAATATATAAAATTATGGAAATTTAAAGTGTAGTCTAAATACTTTTGCCCACCACTATATATAACGCCTACGAGGGGATACAAAAATAAATGGTGTTCCTGTCCTTTTAGGAACAGAGCATAATTATAGTATTCTTACAACTGTGTTTATTTATCAAGCAGAATAAATTATGAAATAGCCATGACGTATCAAGTGAGACATGGTTATCGACAGCTGACAACAAAATATATAGGTTTTTTTTGTGTTAGTGAGGTAACGACGTGGTATATTTAGCCATTTTTAATCAAGGTTTAGTTAAGTTAATCAACTGTTTCGCTTAAAGTCATTCTTTTGTTCTTCCTTTTGATTTTTGGATTCATTGAGTGCAAAATCAATGAGTTCTACTAGCATGCGGAGGTGACCAGGGCTCAATAAATTAACCTCATGTAGGGGAAGTTTATTTCGAATGGTTAAAAATCAAATGGCAAACGTAATTGACTTTGTACAATATTACTCTCTTTTAGTTTCTTAAGAGAATCTATGTCTAGTCATGTGCTACAATTAATATATCTTCTTCCACAATAACTACATTTTGAACTGAAATATCAAAGTTTTTAAATTAAAAAAAACTTGCATAGAGTTAGTGTTTTAACTGGGGATAGCTACATATATATCTCCTTGAACATTTCTCTTCAAGTTCATTACAAAAAAAATGAAGTTTAGATCGAACATTTTATCCGTTAAAGTTTGGAATAATATTTTTGCCAATATCGTACAATATGTATAATATAAATTATTAAATATATAATTGAAAAGAGAGAGGATCAAAGGGATGGATAATATTTTGTAGTCAGCTGTCAATGTCTGTGTTTCTTCCCTTAATCAGTAGAATGGTATAAAGTAAGGCCAGTTTGATCGTAAAAATAAAAAAAAAACAAAAAAAAAGACATGGCCTTCCTGATAATTTGAAGAATGTTTTGGAAAAGAGCAGATTTAGTTGGCATGACGTTTAATGGAATTAGATATAACCAGCTATGAGATTAAGAAAATAAAAGTAAACTTCACTTCCTTATTTTACAAAGATATAGCCAGGAATTACCCCGATATCAATCCAGGGAAGAAGTTTTTACACAAATAGCTCCGGAACAAATCCTAAGTATCGCCCTTTGTCTTTCATGCAGTAATGATTACTTGAAAGACGAAGAGCAGAACTTAGTATTTGTTCCAGAGTTATTAGTGTAAGTATTTCTTTCTTGAATTCATCTCCGGGTAATTATAAAAGCTTTCTGAAATATTAAATCATTCTTGAGATTGCTCAGTATAAAAAAAAAAAAATCTAACACGATTTAAGGTCATATTTTATACAACTCTACTATTTAGCGTTATAAACGTTGATTATGGTATTCAAAAATTAGGGGTAAATTGAATTTGATTTTATCACAGCTTGACGAGGGGTTCAATTGTAGACCTTAAGGCCAAGATCTTTCTTAACTGGCCGGTCCATGGTCCTTCTGCTGACGTTGAGCTCCCTGGAGAGGCCGCTGACGGGGACCTTGCCTTTCTTGTCCTCGACAGCAACCATTCGTCCGACCTTCAAGGCCTTGACTTAGATCTTGTGGTCGCCTCAGGAGTCCGTTTGGCTACTACACTGTAAACGGTGGTGCGGCTGCAGTTCCGAACCTTGGCAATTTCAGTGGGAGTTTTTCCCCGCGTGGAAAGTTCCAAAATTGCGACTCGACGTCTTTCCATATTATCGTCTGTTGTTTCACTGTTGCTATTTAGATTTTGTTGGATTTTTTTTTATAACTAGTCAAGACCCTTGCCTCGAAGTATAAACCGGTTTCAACTCAATAAAATCACGAATATGTGCGTGGTTTAAAATTTAAAGGAGTGTTCAGTTTTAGACGTGCACACCTGTATACTGCATACACCCTTGGGACCAAGAATATTTTTAATTTATATGGCGCCAACTCCTTCGGGTTGTGTTGTACAACACGTACTGGCAGCTCTGTTGTCGAAAATATCGATAAAATCATGGAAAATATAGTAATATACCTTCATGTTAGTAGTCGTAGCATCTCCCGGAGCGGAACATCGATCATAAATTGTTTTAAAATTTTTTTAGTATGCTGGATACAAAAAGAATTTGGTGAATAGGAGAGGAATTGTGTTTCATCAAGACAACACTAGGCCTAATACATGTTTGATGACACACCAGAAGCTCCAGGAGCTCGGATGGGAAGTTCTTCTGCATCCGTCATACAGTCCAGACCTGGCACAAAGTGACTGTCTCTGTTCCTGTCTATGGCCAACGCAGTTGGGGGTACAAATATGGCCTCAATGAGCTCTGTGAAACTTGATTGTCCGAGTTTTTTGACAACAGGAACAAAGACTTCTATGATAAGGGCTTAATGAAGTTGGATTATCGTTGGCATTAGAACGGCGTCTAACAGAACGGGCATACTTGGTCTAAATTGGATGATTGTAGCACTTCTTATAAAACATTGAAAAAAAGCTAAATGTATGGAATTATCTATTCCCGAACCTACTATTACAAAAAGCAAGCTGTGTATTTAGACGAATACAACACTATATACAGATCAAATGATTTACAAAAACACTATTGAAATAATGGAGGTTAATAAATACATTTGGAATTTATCATTATTTCTTGATTTTTTTCAAGATTAATTTTGGTCAGATAGGCGATTGATATATCAAAATAGGGAAACATTCTTTTGACTTGGTTGTTTAGTCAATAATACTTTGTTCTATTTTTATAGCGGAAATTTTTCTCGCTTGAACTCTTCATGGAGGGACCCATAAGACTAAGAGTCAAACACAGTTATTTTTCTTAACTCATTGTTTGTACATTATATATTTATAATGACTTTGTTATTGCATTAATACCTTAAGCTTTTGCATGTGTAGGTGTAATAAAGTGTGTAAGAGCTCTGTGAATTACGTTTGAATAGCCATATTTGAGGTATATCTACAAATTTTTTCTTGTTTTTACTATTCACAATATAATAATACTATAACTGGTGCAGTTCCTTATACCGGAACTATAGGGATGCCAGAGTATGGATGCACTTAAAAATATACTATCTGGATGGTGTGTTTACCCGCCTCAGATTGTGAAATATTCATTTAATATCTTTTGTGTTTCATATTTTCCCCAAACTTCTATGTACATTCTTAATTTACCATATCGGTTGGTGCATTGAAATCTGATCACTTACATATTCCATAATTATTTAGAGTTGAGGGATTGAAATTTTTTCATATTTCAAAATATTAAAAACTAAACAATTAATTACAAAACAAAACAAATCTGTGCTCTCTAGCACTCGTACAAGTCGAGAAAATGACACGTGAACGTGATCGACGAATTTCAACATGCACACTAAATGCAGTGGGGATACTCCCGTACTCCATCTACAACGTCAACATGTCTGAAACGTTGGAGAGGAAGTAAGGCCCTATCAAAAAGGCCAAACTGGACCCAAATGAGTTAAAGAAAACAGCCCAGACCAATCCAATAAAGAATTTATTTTTTAAGTTGACAAGACGTGTTCTGTAGCAGTGACGTTTTTCTGTAATAAAAAGGCAGTCCTGGACGAAAGTTTCAGGATTAACCCAAATAGATTTGGACTCAGTCAGTTTACGTCTTCCCCACAGACCTCTATTCACTTCCACACGGAGGGTCATGAAAGAGGAAACATTCTCTAAAAAAAGCCCTGCCCCGTAATATTGAGCTCACAGATCGTGAGGAAGAAACTTTTACTACAAAAGTAGAATCAAGAGCTCTCATAAAAGATATGAATGAGCCTATATCATTCGAAAGTAAAGTTCTCGAAGTTAGAGGTACCGTTGCAACTGATGTAATTCAACATTGAGTTGGCATTTCCTAAAGTTGAGTAAATTGGGAGAGTAAAAAAAGAGTGGATGAAATACTTGAAGCAAATAATGCCGAAATTTTTAAAGTTTGGGTCAGAGGATATTCAAACTAGAGTGAGCCCCCTATGCCTCACTGACTGTTTTTGGAAAATTAGAAAATATACCTTATATTTCTCTGGAAGGGAAAAACAATGTGCAAAGTGCTACAATTTGGGGCACCTTATGAAATACTTTGTGAATCATCCCAAGTCACAGTCTGAATAGCACGAAGAATTAAACATATTTACCCTAACAATACTCCTGTACCTTTTACTATGAATCTAGAAGACCTCAAAAAAATTGAGAAACCAAAAGTACTGGAAGCGGTCACAGATCCCACTTGAACAGAAGATGAAGAAGATCAAGTGTCACCGATTGAAGGTGAGTTGACAGTCAGCAAAGGATAGCAAAATCAAAAGAAGGCTTCCTCGAGAACCAGAAGGTCGAAGAAGTAAAGAAAAAGAGACCTCAAAATGAAAGTGAGATGGGTGAATCAAGGAAAAGAAGATCAAGAAAGCGAGGAGTCGAAGCACCTAAGATCAAGTACAAAAAAAAAAAAAAAAAAAAATGAGCAAATTCAGAGTACTAGAAGCAATATAAATGGATTATGCTCCAATCAAAAGAGGATTTCTTTGTTGAAATTCTTGAACTCATTAGATTTTCCTGAAATTGTCTGCCTTTTGGACACTAGAATACGAAAAACTGACGGATGGCATTTTATAATTTCAAAGTATAAAATTTTATCATCAAAGGCGATTTTAAAACATTCAATGCACCCATTAAGGGGTGTAACAATACTGGTCAGAAATGGTTGAACTGCGAACCACATTTTTAACGACGAAGAAGGAAATATTTTAACAATTGATGTAAGCTTTTTGGGTACTAATTACAAGATTTTATGTGTATATATTCCTTCTTGGGAGAACATTTTTTTAAGACAAGGAGAGGGTCATAATAGCCGGCAATTTTAATGTGGTAGAAAAATCAAAACGAGACTTCACATCAGAATCAGGATTCCTGAACATTTCGTAATTAAAGGTCTGGAAAAAAGAAAACAATTTAACATATCTTGTAGATGTAGCAACACACTACAGACCTACCCTTGTCAGAGAATATAAGGGAAAAACATCAAAAAGCAGGATAGATTATATGTACGTATCCGACATGGTTATGTCAGATCAATTCAAACTGACAAGGCTAACTATCATTTCGTTCTCGAAGCAGTTATTCAAAAGAGCATAAAAAATGATAAGTCTACTAAATGGAAACTAAACGAAAAGTTATTTTGAATTGCTGAGGTTGAGGAGGAAATCCAGAATGCAATTGGTGACATTCAGGAAGATATAAATTCTGGATGGACAGTGGATGACACATTAAGTCTTTTCTACAAGACTGCTAAAATAATCTTAATTTTTGCAGGTAAAACTGAGGCGAAAAAGAGAAGAGACTGATGAACACAGCATGTCATGAAGTCCTTTTTTATAGGTATAAACAAATACAGATGCAAACGAAACTCACCCAACATAAAAAATACCTTCCATCCCCTCCAATCATCATCACTCAACATTTGAATATTATTGGAACTTACTTTTTCATCCTTCTACTCGGATCAGTAACGACAATAGCTTTTAGACCATGTCGAAGTAACCATGACTGTGAAAAAGGACATAAATGCACAACACTAGGCTCGGATAATATGAGTATTTTTCTACCACTTGGGATTGGGAGTGTATGGAGATGACAAGGTTTGTGTTTCTACAAAAACTATGGAGAATACATACATATACACTATCAAAAATAAATTATTATTTTTATTGTTAAAATTTGTCTTAAGTTGTCAATTGGTATGATTGACTTATTTAGCTATCTACCAGATGATTTTGGGTTTGTTTTTTTTTTGTTGTTGTTGGGGAAGACTGCGTAAAACGATAAAGGTAACACTGTTATAGCTTTCGCGTGGAATAATGTAGAATCAGTCCTTACTTATTCGGTGCAGTGCAGACTTAGCCTTGCTCCTTAAGACAGTCAGTCCTTTGAACTCTCAGTCCAAAAACTAATTTAAAAAAGAAGAAATAAAGTTCAGTGACGTCATACAGAACTGAAATTGACCAAACCGAGACTAAACTTCATGGGATTGCAGTCTTCAGTCCTTTAAAAATGATTGAAACAACACTAGCGAGGAATAATTAATATCTTGTTCTTACCAACATTTACTTACAGTGATCAATCCCTTACATATTTTATCGAAGCAAGAAATATTTTTTTTTCTAACAAGGAATCAATACGCGTTTTTTTTGACCAATTAATGGTAATTAAACTATTTACTATTAAATATATAGTTTCAGATTTTGAGAAATATATAATTATAAATATGTGTTTATATCACAGTAATTCAAATGTCTAATGATAATTAATTTAAAGAAAACATTCATAAATGTACCTATAGAAATGGAGGAGGTAATTAAATAAAAACAAAAATATTTTTTATTAAATATTGTTCTGATAGCATAAAATAAATAAATAAATAAAAAACCTTGAATTCATTACATGATTTTTATTTTTTATGATCTCTTTCCTTCACAAACTATTTTACAAATAAAAAAGTACCATTAGTTTGTCTAAAAAAAGAAAAGACAAAACAAGTGCATGTTTTATGCAAATTTTATTTCTTGTGTTTATGCTACTACACAGAATGACTAATATCAATGCACAATTTATAGTCAATGAATGAAAAACAACTGGGATCTATTCATCTGTAGAAACTTTTTTTAATAAATTAATGAATTTATTTATTAAATCGCCATTTGATAATTTTGTGGATATATTCTTTTTGAAGATTATTTGAGCAATTTTATTCCATAAAGCTATATTAGTGTCCTTATCTTGGACATTTATAATTAGTTGAAAGCCATGAAGAAACTCATTTCTTGCATGTGTATGCCTACATAAATTGATTGTATATTAGAACCAGTTTAAGCTGTATCTCATGAAATTCGGCCTATCGAATTAAATTATTTAATATTAAATATAAAGTTTCGGATTTTGAGAAATATATAATTATAAATATTTTTTTTACATCAAAATAATTCAAATGTCTAATGATAATTAATTTAAAGAAGACATTCATAATTATATACTGATATGCTGAACATCTTCTCAATGACTCTCCTTACAACAATACAGCCCCTCTCTCAGGGCCTTCTCTTTGTGTTACATCTTCAAGAGATTGTGAGACATTCGAAAAAGAATGTATTCCACGTCATCCTTATATCGTATTCTTCTAAGGAGAATATAATCTCAGTCTTAGAGGACAAAAAGAATTTTGATTAAACAACGTAAAGATTGGAATCCGATCCATTCTGCCCTATTATAGAGAATAGGGGCCTGCAAGAAGGCATTCCAAATATAGAGAATGGGGTGGCATTTCCATGGAAATTAACCGTGTCTTAAGGGTGTAATTTCTACAGAAGGCGGCCATTTTTAATACTTATACAAGCTGTATAATTCATGGGAAATTTTATATTTATAATACTGGAAACAAAAACGTTATATTGGATGATTCATTTTAGAGTATTTAGGGTTCCCACCTGTATACTAGATAAAAAAACTTTGTCGATAATTCATCATTAATAAATGGGAAAATTTGGACATTAATGAAAGGATAAATGAGGGGGAATTGAGTTCCTTGAAGATACTCGAGGCTTTTGTTGTTGCAGTGAAGTCTAAAATACATAATTGATATCAATAAAATGCACATGTTACAGACTTGAAACCCACGTAAGCTAAGGTAGAGTTTCTCTACTCTCATTGGCTAAAACATAATGAATGTATGGGAATTTTATAGAAGTATTAAAAGGACCAGATGGAAATAATTGTATAGAATTATGTGATATATAAACGCTTTGATTCTCCTTCCTAAATCAGTTACATTTTTGTCACTTTATCAAATACTAAAAATCAATATGAAAGCTGCTGTTGCCTGTATCTTCCTTTTTGGATTAGCCCTTGTTGCCGCTCAAGAGGACGACTTTGAGCCCTGCTCTGCAACTGTGAAATGCAAAGACCCTAAACAAGAATGTATCATGATGGATGAAAAAAGTGGTATGTGCTTCACTCCTTGTCAAACTGAAGATCAATGTCAAGAAGGATACAAATGTGAGGAAGGAGAGACCGATAACAAGAAGGTTTGTGTTCCTGATCCAGAGGAAATTCAGGAATTCGATGAGGAATAATAGTTATGTAACCTGGCCGACACACACTTCAATTAACATTATTTAAAACTTTATTGTCATTGGTTAACTTGTTTTGTTTCTTTTTGAAATAATAAAGATTTGATTGCTTCATTATTTATTTTGTCATTCATAGCCATACACTTACTCCTTCGTTGATTTGTTAAACTGGAATAAACTCGTGTGACATAATGGGTACTTTACAAATTAGTTTAAAGTATTTTTTCCAAAGTTTGGATAATACAAAAGGACATAATAATTGTATGGGGTGTTAAAATCATAGAGAAATAAATACGCAAGCTAACAAAGGGATTTTGATTTTCAATTCGGGAATGTGAGCTTTTAGTAGATTAAAATGTTTACTTTGCTGTAAAGAACATCAGCTATGACTAGATATGGGACTGTCTAAGAACGCAAGGAGAAGGAATGAGAGAGAGAGGGACATGTGGTATTACTGAATTAAGACTCTTGTTAATATTTAATGACTGTTAAATGATTTTGGAGGGAGAAAATAAAGTATGGCTATAAATAAGAGAACTTTTTACATTTAAAATGAACAAAGAAGAAGAAAGAGCACACGCAACAACCGTTTTTCCTTTTCTAATCGCTAAACGTTTTTTAACACGAATTTCTACTATAGCTATGAGAAAGAGTATGCAGAGAGATACACTAATATCTTGAGATCCAAGTGCGAGCACTTTGAGAGTTTTGGACAAGGAGCAAGCGCCGCTTCATTGGTAACTTTTTTTGAAGTTATTATATTTAATCTATGAGTATAAAAATGTATTCTAAATTCAACGTCAGCTGAAGGAACATAGTTGATTGGTTAACTTTTTATTATATCATAATAGTTTAATATCACTTATTTGGCTGGGAATTGTCGTCTATTACAACTTTGAAACTCTGAATGTGTCAGTGGACGAAATTTGACGTTATATTATATTCTTTGTGTGCGCTGATATCTTTGTTCAACAGATCTTGTTGTCTCTAAGAATTTATTTATCTAGGATTAATATGTAATGACGTCAATGGTGATATATTGTTGGAAATATATTTTAAGTCTTTAGTATTATTATATTAAAATTTGATTTACATATATATTTGCAGTTAACTAATTCAAAGAATATTGTGTTTAAACCATTGCTTATCAATATTCGGTACGATTTCATTATTTATATGAGTGTGGGAACCTAAAGCTTGGAGTAGCATGGCTAAGTTACGAAAACGTGATTTCTATGAAAATTGTGAAAATACACCTCAAAAACAATTTGTGATTTGTTTAAATACTATATTTAGCTATTTTTTTCTGCAGTTAAGTATTCTTCATAATCGATAACAGCCTCAACATGCCTGTGAACAGATTGACACCTTTTGACAATGAAAGGCGTGCCCATGGCTTACCAAGCAGTCATGATGTGCGCTCGGATCGAATCTAGATTTGATAGAGGTACAACAAAGACAAGACAACTCTTAAAGCAAAGTCCAGGGGCTGAGGTTGGAGCTGGAGTAGAGCCACATGGAGCGAGGTAAAAAGTCAGTCATATTTTTGTTGGAATTTTTTTGGTTCTTTTTGTCTGTATGGCCCCATTTTCATCCTACATGGACTTTTAGATGTTGTAAGCAGTCCGGATGGAGATGCCAATAGCCTTTGCAGCCTTCTTGACGCTTACATTGACGTGGAGGAGATCGGTCACACGTTGCATATTTTGTTGTTGCTCTGATATTTTTACAATTCGAGACATGGAATAACTTGTTTGTTTTTGTTTCAGCTATCGTTTGGTTGTGTAACAAATCCTTGTAATAAAAATAACGGGGATAAAATCGTAATTTAACGATTCTACGATTTGTTAATTTCCAACTTTAAATTTCAATGACATAATTAAAGTGACTTATTTTTTCTATTGTCTTTTTTAAATTTGTGTTGAATATAAATTAAAAATTGAAATTATGAGGAGTAAAAGTGTGAGTCATTTACTTGGAAATAGATATGATGATAACAGAATCTTCAATTCTTGAACGAATTCCCGTAGAAGACACTTGTTACTTTGTGATTTACTCTGTAGTTAATAACATGTTTTTCATGCTGAGAATTAATAATTATACTACTGTATATATAAAATGATATTTATGAAGTGACAACTAATCATTATTGATATTTATTAGTAGGCCTTCTAGTATGTGTACATTCAGAAAAAAGTGTCAGAGGCTTGAATCAATTATTTGTTAATAATTCCCCTCTAATACTTTGCTACAAAAGTAAATTCACATCAAGGCTAATAGAAATACAAGGTTAGACCATCATGTAATGGGACTTGCTAGAATTTTCAATTTGATGTATTCTACCAATTGCTGGTCAAGATAGGCAGATTTTGACAAAACACGCAACCACTCATAGTCTATGACGGCACTAGTGCTGAATTTTCAATTTAATTTATCGTACCAACTGCTGAGTAAGGAAAACAGATTTTGACAAAACACACAACCCCTAATTCACTATGACGTCACTAACAAAAGCGTTGTGGAAGTCAAACATCAGTCGTACACCCGTTATGGTATAACCCTATATTTCTATTAATCTTGATACACATGACTATTTTAACATAATTTGTACAAATCATGGAAAAGGTGACATCAAATCAACATTTTGAATAAAGGGTTGCATTATATAAGTTTCCCCTCACACCATACTATCTCTTTCTATTTTGAAATTGGAGATTACGTAAAATTAAATTATGGCGACCTTTCAATAATAATGGACTAACTTCGTCAGGGGAAGCACATAATTCATTATTGGAGTAGAGGGACACGAATTTCAGCTTTTTCGAGATATTGGGACAATTAACATTTTAGAAAGTCATGAAAAAAGAAAGAAGGTCTCACTATGTGGAAGAGGTCGTGAGTTGGTCTTTTATGGAGTATTCAGTGGCAGGGACTCGTAGTCGATACGTGGACTAAGGGATGAGTCCGGAGGAGATGTTTATTTAAATATTTTCTTATTACATCTCATTCATTTGGATCATCTAAAGTTATCGGAAGGTAAAAATTAATGATGATATATTAATTCATGGTAGAAACAATAAAAATTTGAAGTGCCTTACAAAATGGTCTCTTCCGATCTCATCATTTTTGATCAAATAATATGGTTGTAAATACTAAAAAAAAAGTAGAAAATGTGTCTTGTTGACGACCTGAACAATTATCGAATAACGACGTCTGAGTGAGCGCCTAAAAATCGGATAATATCACTTAGAATATGTGTAAGAGTTATATTCTCTATTCATCAAGCGAATTTATACTTATAAAAAAGTGTGTCCGTCTCTTTGAATCATGCCCAGTAATTTCTTTCCCACTTTGAAGAAAGATATACAATAGTGACGCTTCTGCTTCGTTTTAGTAAACAAATTAAAAAAAAATAATTTTGACACTGACTGTTTTTTAGTTTGTATATTACTAAACTATGTAGTAGTTTTTGTGTAGGGCTGTCGAGGGAGCCTGTGCAGTCGGCACTGAAGATGAAAAGTGATGTTTGGTTGACTGGAGACGGGTATGAATGATTTATTTTGTATATGGATTAGAAATGACGTCATGATAAATCTTAATAGTCTGTAGGAATGTAATCCCAATTTTTGGATAATATCAATACCTTAAGAAATAAAAGTAAATCCCGCCATCACTCTTCTTTTTCTTCTATTTATGGGATATAAACACCATAAATGATTAATATCCGTCACCCAATGGTCCTTAGTCCTCGATTACTCATTACTCATCTTATGTGTAGTCTGCCCAACCCCCTCTACAGCCCACACACAAGGTACTAAGTAGTTTAGAAACATTAACCGTACGTCGTCACTAAATATTACTCTTCAAAGTGGGAATGAAATGTCCGGCAATGAATTTACTGGGAACGAAATTAACTGGTTATGAAAAGAATGGGAATGAATTTACTAGGAATGAAATCAATAGGAACACTCATTGAATATGATATGTATTGAAATGATTACTCTAAATCAAAATGTACAATTATCTTTTTTTTTTTAACCATTACTGTTATTTAAAAATCTATTATTATACGTTAATAAAAATATATTCTTCTTATAATAATAATAAGGAATTTTTAGGTATATCTTAAGAGAGTTCGGAAAAGACATTATTCAGCGAGTCCAAATCGAGTCTCTAGTCTTTACTCACCAGTCCAAGTCTTTGAATATTTTCATAGAGTTCTGTTCGTGTCATCTTAGTTCTTTTAAATTCATTTCAATTGCATAATATTATTAGAGGGTCCATATAAAAGCTGTTTTTAACAAAAAAAAAAAATATTTTAAATTAATAAATAATAACAACATATAAAAACTAAATTATATTAAGTTATATCAAAAATTGATACCAAAATAATCTAAAGAAAACCCTGTCAGTTTTTTTGTAAATTCCCAAAATATAAAGCTCTTCTTCTCCGGCTTTATATAAATATACATTGGAATCGGAACCTGATTGCATATTGCAGAGTAAATTATTTCTTCAATTAAGCTCAGAGTCACTTCTGCATTGAAAGTATTAGGATAATTTGGACTGGTTCCTATGATCCATTCAATTTCTGTTATCCTGGATTTCAAGCATTCTTCTATTTTTAAACTGCAGAGTTGTATTACTGTCATTACTTTAGGAACGGGGTTCAATAAGTGTGACAAAGTTTCAATACTATTTTGGCTGAATGAGCGAGTTTTGATTCTGCCTTTATGGCACAACTTATTTTTAAATAAAGACCATGTTGCAATTCGATAATACAGCGCCCCACTTCTGCTTCGTTTTAGTAAACAAATTAAAAAAAAATAATTTTGACACTGACTGTTTTTTAGTTTGTTAAACCAAGAATCGAAAATTAATGTTAATGATTTTTTTATTTTGAG
The DNA here is from genome assembly GCF_016086655.4 of Lepeophtheirus salmonis. NCBI lineage: Eukaryota > Metazoa > Arthropoda > Copepoda > Siphonostomatoida > Caligidae > Lepeophtheirus > Lepeophtheirus salmonis. The sequence continues at coordinate 30,633,799 of NC_052131.2, forward strand.
TTTGCATTAAATAGAAAGTTTTTCTCCAAAAAGAAACAAAAAAGGAAAAAAAAAAGAAGCCCAAAATCGATTTTCAATCGATTCTTCCCTACTAAAGAATGATTATTCAATCATTGGTGGGAACTTGTTCAAATCTTAATAAATAATCAATCTAATTGAACCAATCAGAGAGAGAAAAAAGGAGAAACATGGGCAGGTGACTACAATGTACAGTTTAAATTTTTGTGCCCGTAAGGTGATACCGTAATATATGGAGGTATGGTTTATCACTCTTGATCCGGGAAACCCGGATTTTATCGGGGTCTATCCCAAAGGGAAATCACAAGGAAATGCTCTTTTTTCTTAGTAATCCTGCATTTAATAATATAATTTTCATTTAATAATGCAAAATTAATTAGTTATAAGTAACTTTGTATGCAGAAAGCTAACTAAAAATTAAATGTGTTTTTTTTTGGTAATATTCCCTTCTGGCAAATTTATTTGTCTAAAAAGTTCTATCTTTGTATTGAGAGTTCCTTTTGTACTCTAATATTGAATATTTTCTCATTTGAGAAGATGATGGTATTACCTCCATTGGACGTCTTGCACCTAGATACCAGAGTCTTTACCTCATTCTGTTTGTCAGTCAACTGATGATGCACAGAAAAATTGTAGGAGGTTATGCCAAGCTCTTCCAATGCCTTTTGGATGGTGCTGCGAGTCACACTCTTCCTCCTGGCTAGTGTTGTCCGATTTAAGGACGGATCAACGGTTGCACTCCTCTTTAGACCTGCCAAAAACCTAAGAGTGACTTTACGATTACTTCTGGTACTATGTGGGGATATTTCCTTTTTTTCTCATTTTTGAACCTGGTGTATCCTGTGAGCTTGATGATAGCAACTGCTCCATGTCCTGCACGAATGAGTTGGATGATTGTGGATCTTTTGGGTTGCTCCATGACTCTAAAAGTTTATTTTGAGAAAAAATGGGAAACATATTATAAACAAGACTGCAACCTCTTAATTGAGACACTCTGATGAAAACTCAGCGCAAGGATACCAGTGTTATCAATTGAATTTTGTCCATTTTATCTTCGGGAACCCTGTTTATTCAACTATATTCAAAACCTGATTGTGTGTGCTCATAAAAGACCTAGAGTTTTTGGGGTAATAATTGTAGGGTCCATGTTGGACTGAGAGTATAATTGAGCATTCGATGTTGGAGTAATTCTTGCCAATATCCTGGTATATTTACTTTCCTTCATACTCCCTTGTAACAGCTAATTCTAGCAGATCTAATGATATACCATAACAGCTCAGGTGCTCTCCTCTAAAACATTCTTCAAATTTTCCGGGTTACCATGTTTATTTTTGGTTACTTTTTTTTTAAATAAAAGACAAAAAACCACACAATTGTCATTAATAAATAAAAAAGATAACTCCTCAACAAATACTCACTGTTTTTTCTTTCTTTTTCAAGAGGACACTCACACGTAGTTACTTCATTATTAGATGTTATCTCCTCAAAAATAAAATAATAATAAAAGCAGCTTGAATATTTTTTGATTCCGGATATTTAATATAATAGTAGGCTAATCATCGGAAATGTTGAGAAAATAATAGACTTCTTCTTGTTAAACCACATATGCCATTGCTTAGTAATTAAAAATTAGTCAAAAAACCGTTTGGAGCCATTGACTAAGGCTGGTCTTAAGAAAAAGCTTGATGTGTAGGTATCACACGAATTGACGCAAAAAAATCTTCTGGAACTAATTGATCTTCAGAGCTTTTTTCTAAAAAGTAATGAATACGATCCATTTTTGAAGTGTATGGTAACTGGCAATAAAAATGGACCACATACGAGAACAACAGCGAAAAAAGATATTGATAAAAAGCGGGATAATCGGCTCAAATGATAGCCAATCCCGGATTAAAAACCAAGCAAGTTATGCATTGTGTTAGGTGGGATTAATAAGGAATTATTCACCATGAGCTGCTTCCTTTGGGAAAAACACTCAATTCAGGTTTATACTGTCAACATTTACACAGATTGAAGCTGGCGATTTACTAAAAGGGGCCAGAATTGGCCAATAGAAAGGGTGTTGTGCTCAATTAAGACAAAGCCAGGGGACACACATCAAAAGGTCTCAGAGCTTAGATGGGAGGTTCTATTACACCCGGTGTATAGGCCAGACCTGGCACTAAGCGAGTATTACCCTTTTTGTTGATGGTATAAAACTAGCCTCAAGAGAGACTTGTAAAAATGAGCTGATCAAGTTTTTTACAAATAGGGATGAAGACTTTTTCAATCGAAGAATTATGAAATTTCCTTTAAAAGGGCAAAAGTTATCCAAAAAAATGGCGCATGTTTGATCTAAATTGAATAATCCTAGCAATGTAAATTTTATTGTCAATGTAAAGTAAAAAACGCTCAGAACTTTTAAATTCACCTATTATAAAAACCCTGTTTCATATTTGAAAACAAAAAAGTACAAAATGACACTTTTTCTCCAGGCCTACGGTTAATATCCGTAACTAAATCGTATCCTTAATTTGCGATCTTGAACTAATCGAAATTAGCAATTAGATTATTTTTTAATTTGTGATATACGAGTAACCAAGAAAGTCATTTATAACACATAATTGGAAATCTATTAGTTAGCTAAACAGAAATTATCATATAATATTTTTTAGATTTTTGTTATGAAAGAAAAAATTAACCTCGATCTTAAATTTTAACGTAAGATTTTTTTAAGTATTTTACATATTAAAAAAAATGTATAGCGCTGAAACATATAGAACAATTAAGTGATTTAAAAAAAGTTTAGAGTTGCATAGTCATTAATTAGGTGTAATTGTGTGATTTATAGAAAATCCTAATTCGTGTATATATGAAATATTGTTTGTACATTTATTTTTGCAATGTATGCATATGTTGGAGCAATCTTAACTTTTGTATTTTCTGCGTTTAATGACCCAAATATGATAATTTTTTTAACCATATGTTTGTCATCAACTTGGCTATAGTCCTTGAAATAATTATTGGATGTAATGAGCTCTTTTATACTTCAGGTCCGCGCTTTTCGAGAGTTTTTTGGATAATTATTAGTTGATGGAATAATAATATAAATACTTTTTAAATCATTCAGTTGCTGAATCAGTTACTCACTGTTGATCAAATTATTCGAATAAACATGACAACTGCTGTTATTTGTCTTTTTTTCTTTGGATTGGCTCTTTTTTCTGCTAGAGGAAAGGCCATCATTCCAACTGATTGCTCCTCAATCAAAGTGTGCAATGATTCAAGCATGGAATGCGTTATGTTGAATTCAAATGTGGGAATGTGTTTAAAGCCCTGTCTAATCTACTCCGATTGTGAACCTGGAATGATATGTATCGATGGAGATGAAGAAAAGAAATATTGTGTTCCATCATTCGAATCTAGATCATAAAAATTAAGCCAATTGAAGAAAGTATCTATAACACAGCAAATTATGTTTGCTTAAATTATTCTAGTCCTTTTTAGAGCAACATTTTCTAATTTTTTCTGTCAAACAATAAAAGTTTTGATTACTAAATTCACTTTCCCTTTATTCATATCCTCGTACAGTATTACTATTAGTAATTGTCTTATTTTAAAACGTATATGTGAGGCTATTATAAGAAAGCAATCTATAATTGTTTATTCTTAAAACTGAGTTGATGTTAGTTTACTTTTTTTGCAAAATATTCTACAACTTCTAGCATATAAATATTTTAATTACACATTGTAAAGTGCGCAAATTAGGGTACATTATTATTAAAATTTTCTGCAAAAAAATAATGTGACTATAATAATTGATATACCTGAGCATAATGAGAGGTGCAAGGAATAACAACCAGTCTTGTTGCATATGAGGGGAACTGAAGAGCAAAAAATCTCAAATTTCACCAGAATTATTCAAAGTCGTCAATTAAATTTTATGTCTCGTCATTTTCTTTTGCATTAATAAAATACAGCTGTCCCTTGAACAGATAGTATCTGTTATCTTGTCCAAAATTTGTATCCAAGTTGTTCAGAGATATTTCATTTGAGTAATGGCTTTTACTTATTAGTATTATCACTTCTTCTGTTACTAAAAATAAATTATATTCCGAACAGTAAAGCTGAAATACATATCGTGGTCTGAGCCTCCTCTCTCCCAAAATTAAGATTTATTACTTCTATTTTGACCAATCTTTCCATTCAATATTTAATTTTGTAATATAGCCAAGTAACAGGTATGAATGCTGCCTAATGGAGATTTTTTTTGGTTCATAATGTGAATTCTCCCTCTCGCATGTACTCACTGGACATGAGTACAGTGTATTCTCCATGTTATATTGCTTTAGCTTTTTAAGTAAAAATTTACTAAACTGCTTACGTCACATTATTACTGCATTATTATTACTGTCTTTGATTTTGAAATCAAGTTGAGTTAGGAGTTTAAAAATAATTTTAAAAATACTCAAAAGGCCAAGGAAACTGGCAGTGTCAGAGAGACTGATACGGAGAACCCCGGAATGCCAGATGAACCAGAAGAAGACCTTCTAAATCAAGCAGCAGGTGTGAAAGACTTTGAAAAAAAAAAAAATATTTATTCAAAAAGTCGTGATGCCGAAAAGCAGTCCCAAATAGATATGTTCTTCGATTTGGCTGCCGAAACGCTATTATTGGATAAACCTGAACAAAAGAAAACAAAATAATTCGCTGGTCTTATATCAACATTTAATACTGCAAAGTAGCTAACTCTGAATTATAACAAAGATAATCTCATCTCAAATAGCCTGAATAACAAAAGGATACGCCAGGAACTGCTCAACAAAAACCCTCTCTCTAAGTGGGTATAAGAGTGTTCGCTAGGGTTACCCTTTGTTCTTCCAAGATCAAAGAAGTTTGTTAGACTCTTCAATCCTTGTTATATTATAAATATTTACCAGCGACCTGTGATTAAATTTGAAGGAGCTTCCATTATCAACAAGTGATTTTTTCAAGTGATAGTTTTGTGCAAAGTGTTGTTTTTTGTCCGTTTTACAGGCTTCTTTATTAGTAAGAGTGCCTTACTAAGTTCAACTGCTTGTTTGTTTGCCAACCAATCATTTTTTACAACCCATTAAATTGTCCTGCCTCACCAAACGACTGCACACAAAATTTTTTTTTGACCTCATTAGAAGTATAAACCACCTCACAATTTTCAGAACACATCAAGGTATCATAACCCTGTCAGAGCTCCCCTAGCTTGGTTTTTAGAAATAACCCCTATCAAAATTTTCCATGATCACTTGTATGACTCGATTTTAATACCCGTCTTTCTGTGCAGGAAAGCGATCACCATTTTTCAATTTTTTATCCATCGATATTTCGATAGATATAAATCTAAAGTTGAAAATATAGTAGCAAAAATACTTCCATGGATCAGCTGGATGTCTTTAGGTGTTGTTAATAACCTCCTAATTTTTTTTTCTGTTCCATCAAAAATCGTTACTCTTCATCCGATCAAAGTTCACGCGTTTAAAAAAACAAAAACTTATGTTTTACATATGATTAAGAGAAAAGACAAAAAAAGGTAATTGTTACAAATCTCTCAAGATAAAAACTTTCAAAAGTCTGATTTTATTAATTAATTTTCTGATTATTCAAAGATTTAAAAACTATATATGTTTATCTCTAGCAAAATATATAGAAAGTCCATAATTACTGATCTAAGTTTGTATGCGTCGATAGTTACATCAGGAGATTTAACTTACAAAACCAAATACATAATAAAGTAAAAAAAAGTACCCACAAATTCAAAGAAAGTTATGAAATAAGTTTTTCTTTTCGTATGCCTTAATTTTAATTAGATTTTTTTCTTTTTTTAATTTGACCTCATTTTAAAGTACTTCTGGAACTCTAGAACTTTGACGGGATGATGGGTAACAGTTTTAGATGGCACAGAAAAAAAATAAGCAGGACGTCATTACCAACACTTAAACACATCTCATGATCCATGATAATTTTGAATTTGGTCAACTTTAAAAAATAGTGAACACTCTAGTGAGTATACTATCCATTGCAAACATGGGTTAAAACCAAGTGCATGCATGCAAACTGCTAATAATTTATATGCATGATTTGTTCCAGAATTCTCTATTGACAGATGTCCATCGCTCTCATAGGAGAGATACCCAGCCATGCAAGAAGAGGATGAAGATCTTCGTCTATTTAAGTTTATGAAATGTAAAAAAATTAAACAAATTTAAGATCAATTTCTGCTGTAGTCGCACATATGCCCCCTTGTGTAGTCGTGTTCCTTATGTATGTATAGTTTTGTAATATATGGATATTTGTACTATTTTATAATGTATGTATATACTATGGTAAACAGTAATCCATTCTAAACTAACATGTTGTTAGTCTTAGATATCAGGTCTGTAGTCTTTGATTTTGAATTCAAGTTGAGTTACGAGTCTTCCAAATTTGGGCTGTAATTTAAATCCAGTCACACCTCTGGACTTCAAGTTCCTATCTCTTGATCTTAGCAACAACAAGTCCGTAAACTAGAAAATTAGATATCCGATTATATTGAACTATAAAAAGCCTATGGATGATATTAGTACAGGGACACAGATTACTCAGAAACAAGAACTATCAGATAAAAACGAATATCAGTTGTGATCAATTCATAGAAGATATGAAAGCCAATATCACAAATAGAGTTCGTTAGTGTTATCACTTATTAATTTTCATGATAAATTTATACTTTTCGTCGTTACCTTTACTCTATCTCACAACTTTTCCTACAAAAGACAAAGAAATGAAGGCCCATAGTCAATTCATTGTGAGTCGACTCTTCGAAAAATATAATATTTACTTGAATACTATATATTTACCTTTTCTGTAAAAATAAATACATTGAGCTTAATAAATTTACAATTATATGTATTTCAAAAAAAAAAAATATATATAGATATGTTTAAGATGACGCCAATTGAAGTTGATTGAAATTTAGCTCATGACCCTTTTTTTATTTCTTTAGCATATTGCCATCCAACTAATGGACTGATAAATGTCAAAATTTGCAATTCCATTCAATTTACATTAAATTCAAGGGAAAAAAATTAAATTTTTAATCACCATGACCTTTTCACGAAGAGTTAAATGTTTAATTCAATTTTAGAAGACAAAGACTTCCTCTTAGCCCAGTGAGAAAAAGGACGAAAAGGGTCCAGTATTGGAGTTAATAAAAGCCTTGCAGCAAAATAACCGGGAGTTTTTTTGTTTTTTTTTAATAGTAGGCAAGGAAGGAAAACGTATCTTAATGAAGCAATCTTCTTCATTAACCTCTGAAACTTATACTTTACAATGTACAGATTCTAAAATTTTTATTAAAAAATGATCGATTACCTATGTAAGTTTTAGGAAAAGGAATTTCTAAGCTATCAGTCGAGGACAAACTTTCATTTGGGATAGGAGAAGAACAAGCGAATTGTTTTTTCAAAACAATTAAAGAATGGGATATTGTCACAAAATCAAATAAATGTGATTTGGCACGAAAAGTTTAAATACCTACAAAAAAAATGAACTATTTGTAGACACCATACAATGGAATTACTTATGGGAACTGTTTTCCATGAATGTATAGGTACCATATTGTCAACAGATGTTCTTCTGTTCTAAAGATTCAAAGAAATTGGTCATCAATCAACAAAACTAACTATAAGCCTGGAACTGCAGATGAAGATGTGCCCAGTCTTTTGGAAGATAAACAAAATTGAAAGATAATCGTAAAAAAAAAAATTCAAATAAGACAAAAATAGAGAATTACTAGAAATATGAGTTACATTTCTTGGAAATCCCCCTGAGTGTAGAGTTAAGTTCATGCCACCTGGTGCAATGCACCATGCTTCTTAGCTTTCAAAAGTGATATATAGTCTCAAGATTTTGATATTTAGATTATGATTAAAATTTACTCCAAGGAAAGAACGAGGAATACGTGATGTTTGTGTTTTAATTGTAAGAGTATATATCAAAACTTGGGTGAATGCATCCCAGGCCTCTAATGCTCCTTTGAACAGCCTTAATCTAATGAAGTAGTTTCTAGAATATTCTTCAAATAATAGACATATTTCGAAATTTGCCTCGTGCAAATTTTCCTCACATTTGTGGTGTTTGTCGGCGGACATCGTTGGACTTACTTTCATCGATGATAGAGTAAATTTAAATAGAAAACAAAAATGCTTAGCTCTCTCAAATTTAAGCACAGTAGGCCTAAAAACTTAACCAATGATTTAATATATAAAAATATTGAAGACTTTGTCACGAAGAAGTAAAAAAAAAACTTATGGAAATTTAGGAGCTGCTTGATAGTTTTTTAAAAGTTGACTCAGTACCTTTGGAATGGTAGAGAAGACTACAAGTAGGCATCTGAAAATGTTGCTTCGCTCCACGTATGCTATGATCTTGCTGAAAGGGGAATGCCATTCTTCGCAGAATAAAGTGGGTTAATTACAAATGACGAGTCGAAACGTCTTCTACAAGTCGTGGTAGGCCATCGAAGGATCTACCCCAACACCAACAAGAAAATACTTACCAAAAGTCTTTAGTATTTGTCTAATACTTACAATAAGATATTATGTATGTATATGATATTATACGGATAAGAAAATATAAATATACTGATTTAAGAATAAATTTACTAAAAAAATGAAATAATTTGAAATAAATAAATTTTGCATTTAAATATGGTAATATAAATAACGTATGTACTTGTTCATATATGATATATCATCAAGGAAAACAATATATCTAAATGATCTATTTTTTGGTAGATACCATCTTCGATTAGGATGACCTACATTTTTATTGTTGGTTTTATGTGTTAAAATTGAATTAAAAGGTCAATTTTCTGTGAGAAAGTCATAACAAGGTCACTAAAGTCATACTAACTATTTTTTTTAAAATTTAATTAATTTATTGTTAATTGAACGTAATATATAATTTTCATATTTATCAGTACCATAGTTGGATTGCTATATGCTAAATAAATTAAAAAAGGACACGACCTAAATTTCAATCAACTTCAATTGACGTTATTTTGAACAAATATATATTACTTTTCGGAAATAATTATGAATCAATCTATATTTTTACTTCAGTAACCTAAAGTTATTGTTTTTTTTTCTTCAAAAGTTGCATTAATTTGAGATGTATGGACAGTATTCAAGTAAATACTCAGGTTTTTTTAAAATTCTTTATTGGGTTTATATATTATATAAAAATAAACCAGAGAAATTGCGTAAAAAGTACATAAATAAACATTATAGTTTATACTTAATGCTCTGGGGTAGAATTTCAACTAGTATTTTAAAAATCAATCTTTAAAAAAAACAACAGCAAACATGAAAATTAACAATTATAATAAATATTTGTTAAAATTTCTTAACACGCTTTTTAAAATACTTCGATGATTCCGGGAAGTTGATGATAGGTAACAGATTTATTCCCCTGCAAAATTTCATTACCCACATCCTGATTTCGGAATTTTCATTGTGAGAGAGACATAGCGGGCTGAAGCTGCCAAGATGCTAAATCTCAACTCTTCCTCCCGAATAGGTTGATAGTTAGGAAGTTGGCTGGAGATAAGGGTTTTACAATTATGAATAGTAAAGTCCGGAGCCCTTGTTATCTCAGAAATTCCATCTTTCTTAATTGGAGTTCCAAAAAGAACAAGACCTTTAACATATTTGTCTTCCCCATTCGTCAGCCCTTTTAGATTTATGGATACAAAATATTTTAAGATATAGATGGCATGGCCGTCCACAAACACATGAAGTGTGTTATTATATAGTTTTCCACAGTCCTTGCAGGGCCTAGTACATTTATACAATCTGTGGATATTTTTAACTGCACGGTAAACTTTTTATCATCCTTTATACCCCTCAGAAAAAACACTATTTTGTGTTAATAAGGTGACGCCGTGATGTATGGACTATGAATGTATTGTTTGTCAATCTTGATCCTAGGAAACCTGGATTTTATCGGGGTTTATCCCTAAAAGATATTTCAATGAAATTCGGTTTTTTTTATATGTGAAATCCTGCATTTAATTATTTCATAAAATATAAGTTTCATTTCCGGATATAACATTCTTTAATAAAGCATCCCAGATGTAAAATTTTAACAATTTATGAATACTACAATTATAAGTTTCATATTGTTGATTAAGCTGTTTCATGTTTCAAATAAATGAAACAAACACATTTTCTAAAAAATAACGAACTTTTCTAAAATACAAAACTTAATTGATATTAGGCAAATTCAAGAGTTTCATTGATTTAGTTATAAGTTACTTCTTATATAGAAAAAAACCTAAAAAAATAGGTGTTTTTTGACAATCTGCCCCTTCTGGAAATTTTACTTGTTCTAAAATACTCAAATTTCATAGTAATTATTATGTATTAGGAATTCCGTAATTTAAATATTTGTTTCCCAGGATACCACTCAAAGACAATTCCCCCCGTGAAGTAAAATAATGATAAGGACTATTCAATGATTGGATAAACATGACGTTTGTTTATTATGCTCCAAACTATTTTTACCTTCCAACTTGTACAATCTATTTGTACAATTTGACATTTGTAGATAAAGGAAAAATAATTATGGGTCATTCCATAAATAATTTATAGCTGATTTTATTTTTTTATCCGATTAGTAAAATTTGTTCAAATAATTTGCAAGTAGTATTACATTGATCCATATTTATTATTTGTTCTGGAAGTCTGAATGATTAACGGTGTTAAAGACAATTCCCAAGTATGTCGCTACTTGGTCCATTTAATTATTGAATATCTCTGTTAATGTTTTGGATCTTTTTTTTTTTTTCTAAGGTCGCCAAGGATGATATAAATATTAGATTTTTTTAAAGTTTTATTTATGAAGTACTTCCAATACAAGTATATGTAGCTATATTTATAAGAACAAGTTAAAAAATGCCTTGTCTCATATTTTGAACGTAGTGTAAGGATGTTTTATACTTCAATTATTAAGACATACTTTTTAATCATTTTCTACGATATATTAGAAGAATAACCAGTCAAAATTTTCAGACTGGTAAATCTGTTTATCATTAAAATATCATTTCGATATCAAACATATGCAACAGCAAATCAGTAGTTCCAACAATTCCGTTCTGATGAAATGTAAGTCGAAGATGAGGCACACTCTGATGGGCAAATCATCGAAAATATCAATAAAATAATAAAAATCGTCGAGTTGGACAGGTATGTGAGCACTTTTTCCATTGCACTAAGCGAGAATTACTTTTTAGACACTTGCAAAATTTCGATAATAATACAAAATTGGCCTCAAGCGAGGCTTCTGAAAATGAGCTGACCAAATTTTATACCAATACGGACAAAGACTTCTTTAATCGCGGAATCATGTAATTACCTTCAAAATGCACAAAAAAAGACTCATATTTGATCTAAATTGGGAAATCCTAACTATGGGCATTTTAAAGTCAGAATAAAGCAAAAAGCGCTCAGAACTTTATATTTCACCTATTATAAAAACACTATTTTATGTATTAAAACAAAGAATCGGAAAATGTCACTTACAATACTTTTTCTCCAGGCTCACGGTTTTTATCCGTAACTCAATCCAACCCCTAGTGTTGAGGTATTAAACTGATTGAAATAAGCATGCAAAAGGCTTTATAACACGTAATTGAAAATCTATTAGTTAGCTAAACAGAAATTATCTTATAATATTTTTGGATTTTTGTTATTAAAGAAAAACTTAGCCAAGATCTTTGAATTTAATGTTACATTTTCAAGTTTATTACATTTTTTTAAAATTTATAGCAGTTAAACATACAGAACAGTTAAGTGATTTAAAAAAAGTTTAGAGTTGTAAAGTCATTAATTGAGGGTAATAGTGTAATTTATAAAAAAAACCTAATTCGTGTATATATGAAATAAAGTTTGTACATTATTTTGCAATGTATGACTATGTTGGAGCAAATCCTAACTTTTGTATTTTCAGCGTATGAATGACCCAAATATGATCCTTTTTTTTTAACCAAATGTTAGTCATCAACTTGGATAAAGTCCTTCAAATAATTACTGGATGAAATGAGCTCTTTTTTACTGTAGGTCCGCGCTTTTCGAGAGTTATTTTTTAATAATATTAATTGATGGAATAATGATATAAATACTTGTTAAATATTTAATTTGCTGAATCAGTTACTCACTGTTGATCAAATTATTCGAATAAACATGAAAACTGCTGTTGTTTGTCTTTTTTTCTTTGGATTGGCTCTTGTTTCTGCTCAAAAAAGTGTCGTCATGCCAACTGATTGCTCCTCAACAAAAGTTTGCAGTGATCCAAGCATGGAATGTGTCTTAACTGATTTAGTAAGGGGAATGTGTTTGAAATCCTGTAAAAACAACTCCGATTGTGGAGATGGAATGAGATGTATCGCTGGACAGGAAGAAAATAAATATTGTGTTCCATCTTTTGAATCTCAAATTTAAAAAAAGAGGTCAATTTAAGAAAATACGTTTAACACAGCGAACTATGTTTGCTTAAATTATTGAAGTCCTTATTATATTTACGTTTTCTAATTTTTTGTGTCGAACAATAAATGTTATGATTACTAAATTCACTTTAGATTTATTTATATTCTCGTACAGTATCAATATATTAACTGCCTTTTTTAAAACATATATGTATACATTGATATGATTACAAGTAAAGGGAGGAACGTTAAAAAAATAAAATAATTCAAGCCTACAAACACACGCTAATTGAGAATAAATCCAGACCATGTCTATTGCTCATTATACTCCCTAACCAAAACAAAAAAACCCGTCTTCTTTCAATCAGGAACAAAAAACATACTTTTACCTACCATTTTTTTAAAACATAATCCCCTACTACTTAAATTTATATAAAGGAAAAATTACTCAAATTAATAGATAATGTTGTGTCAGTCTTTATTTAGAAATTAAAACTGAAGTCCCATCCAGTTCCATCTAGCTGCGGTCCAGGTATATCCTACATATCAGTCCTGAAACTGATAAAGTTTGGTCCTACATAAAGTCACTCAACTATATTTCTTCTTATTTTAATCACTTCAGTAGTGACAGTAAGAAGGACATACAGTATCTAGGACCGATGCCAAGGAGTGAAAGTACTCGTCCTATTCCTGGACGGTTCCAAATTAATAGAGAATGATACAAAATTACATAAACAGGTCTTTGAATGATAATTTTTTTAAAAGGAAACAAATTTGACCAAATTTCGCTATGTAGTATTATTGACGGTAGACCAGCTTAGAATTGAAATTTTGGATCTGCAACTCAATCAAACTCTGAGTCAAGAGGCATTGAAATTGAATATGTTATAATTTTAGTTAATATTTATAGTGGATTCAGTCCTTGGACTGATTTTCTAATAAGTATTTTCCCCTTCATTCCTGCTTTTTATCTGTCCGATCTGTTTTACTCTTCAACGGTCTTTAGAACCGATAAGTAGATCCTTCATTCCTATAGTCCGAACTTTCTAATTATTTTCTTTACTATGATTGAAGAATAATAAAAAAAAATAATAATAATGAAGGAGATTTAGAACCTTTACATAATAATAAGTTCTAGCCACACACCTCCTACCTTTAGCTTCAGGTATCTTGTCTCTTTGAAGAAGAGATCTATGGGAACACATCAATAATTGAAATGACAAAGTTAGTAATTACGTCAAATAGCTTTTGCAGTTTGAAAAAAGAAAGAAAGAAGAAGACTGATAAGGCCCAATTCTTGGACTAAAATGTATTATTAGGAGTCTTATTTATTCTTTTAGACCAATCCAATACTAGCGTAAATTGTTCAAGGAATATGATATTTGATTTTTATTTGTTTTTTCAATGATAACTATTTAATAATGAACCACTTATAATTGTTTAAAAATACAACAACAGTAGAGTGGAAAATTAATTCAGCAAGGGAAAAGTTATGATTTATAAAAATCATAACTTTATCTATTTGCTTGAAAAAAAAAAAACATATAATGAATATATGAAAAATACCATGGAAATACAGTTATGTTTTTTATTAATCACACCATTACTCTGTAGATAACCCATGAATTTTCTACTTGATATACTTTATTGTCAGATATCGAATCCTTTATCTCACTTGATATGTCATGGCTATTTCATAAATTATTATTTTTGATGAATAAATTAAGTAATAAGTTATTCTATAGTCCATTTTATTATGCTCCATTTTCAAAAGGACAGGAATACAATTTCTTGTTTATCTCAAATAGTCGTTTAATATTCAAATATATTGATGTAGTTTTTCTATTTTTTTGTTCGATATTTGATTCTTTAATCATTTCTTTTCTGTACAAATAAACTTAACTTTTATAAATAAAAAAATTATTATTTTATAGGAGATGCACTTTTCTACACTTTGAACTAGTCAACTTGACCAAGTTCCCAGCCTCAACGATGATACTTGGAATTGTGGCATCAGATAGGAAGAGGATGTTCTCATATCAATTCCCAATAGGCCTGAAAATCGGTAACAAGGAGTATGAGACCGTCCTTAAAGAGATGGTCATGTCCTGGATGAGGTCAAGCGTTCGTGTTGGCTTTATCAGCCCTTTAAATAATAATTGAAAAATTATTATTTAAAATAATATATCAATTTTAATTTTTTGAATATTTTTGTAAGTATTATTGTAAGGGAACGCAAAAATCAGATTTTTAGCATTCAACATTCAGCGTTAAAAATAATACATTCTCTTCATTCAACGCACGTTACATGAAACGTTGTTTAATTTTGCGCTCGGTTCATAAACCTCGTTAAAAAGGATATTATCTGTCTCTTAGTTCAGCATAGTCAACTCTCAAAATGATAATTTCCTCTAGTATTTTTAATTCAAGTTGTGAAAGGATATGAGTAATGAATCTATTGGGATCCATTAACAATTTTGAATCTATGTCAAACAATATCAGCCCAATACAGATTGTATGCCTTAACTTTAAAGTGTGGACCTGAAAAATACAAAATTGATAAACATCGTACATTCTTGAAGGTGAATATAAACAAAAAACATTATAACTTTAATTATTGCAATTCCAGCATTTGTTTGACATACTAAATTATATCATTAACTAAATTAAATAGATTAGTTAATTAGATTTTGGGACAAATATTATTAATATATTTTTTTGCGTTGTAAAAAATTCCTAGAAAAACATATTTTCTAAAGGGATTTTCCATAATCGATGAAAAAAAAACCTAAATTGTTACAAAAAAAGTATATATTAATGGATTTTCAGCATATGACTAATTAAATGTGATCCATTTTTAAAAAATGTGTTCGTCATCAATTTGGCCAAAGTGTTTCTAATTTTTGGATGAGATGATCTCTCCTGCACTGTAGGTCTGCCCTTTTCGAGAGCATTTTTATTAATAATAATTAATGAAATATTGATATAAATAGTCCTTGAATCTCTCAATTCTTAAATCAGTTACTTACTGTTCATCAATATAATCAAATAAACATGAAAACTGCTGTTGCTTGTCTTTTTCTCTTTGGGTTGGCTCTTGTTTCTGCTAAAGGAAAGGTCACCATACCAACTGATTGTTCCTCAACCAAAATGTGCAAAGATTCAAGCATGGAGTGTGTTATGGTAGATGAAACAAAGGGAATGTGTTTAAAGTCTTGTCAACACAACTCTGATTGTGGAGCTGGAATGAGATGTATTGTTGTACCAGGGGAAAAGAAATTTTGTGTTCCATCATTCGAATCTGGAAAGGGGAAAAAGAGAGCAATTTAAGGAAGTTTACCATAACGAATTATGAATAATTAAATTATTGGAGTCCTTGTTATAGCACCATTTGCTATTTTTTTTTGTGTCGAACAATAAAAGTTATGATGAATAAATTGACTTTAGCCTTATTTTTATTGTCTTATAGTATCACTGTTGTCATTTTCTTTTTTAAATATGGTTATTCTGATATGCCAGCAAATGATGTATCCATTAAGCAATCAAGGAAGACCACACAGAGGCCTAACCACAAAGCCTTGATTTATAAGAATTTATACGAAATAAATTTTAACCACAATGAGTTAACTCCCTAATTCAATACAACAGAAATCCCTTTGAAGGGAAAAGTGTAATATATGAGTATTTATAAAGAAACTAAAAAGGAAAGATGAGTCAAGATGGTTGTAATAAAAAATAAACAAAGACTATGTATATGAATATGTTCAGGATTTACGTAACTTTGATCAAAAAATATAGAATATAAATACCCTTCGTAGATAATTACGGTTATGTATTTTTGTTTTAAAATAACTTTTATAGTTTTTTAAGGCAGTATAATGATTCAAATACTATGAAGTATGGTTATAATAAATAGTTTAGGTTTTTAGTTAAATCAAAAAGACAAATACATAACCTAGTCTAAACGTTGGCTTCTATTAAATTAGATAAATCTTAGTCAAAAGTAGTGATAATAATGAACTTTGCAAAATAAGTTCTAAGTGCATATACCAAATTTTAGACGAATCAGAATTAGAGATAAGAAAAAACACTCTTGTTTGATATATATGACTTCTCCTTCCCTTAGGTTTATCTTTTGGTATTTTTATTTACAATAAGAATTCATAAGAACGAATTCCAAAAATTTGCCCTCAATTATCAACAAAACATTTTGTGATTAACCATTTGTTATCTTAATAGCAGAATCATATGTTAAAAATTTCCAAAGTGTACCTTTTCAGTAAAAAAACATGTACACATTGAATTCATAACATGAAATGACTAATTTTAAATGAAAGATTTACGGTATTTGGGATGAGGATAGTACAATAATTGATAATTATGCAATTTTACTAGACACAAAATCAAATAATAGTATCTTTTAATAGTTGTCATTTGGAATGACTTCATGTTCTAATCAAATAACTCATTTTAAGACGAAGAAAATGTTACTTGTACAATTTTCTTATACAAGTTGTAACTTGTACAGATATCGCAACTTGTACACAACATATATGTCACGTTGTAACTTTAATGAATCTGACAAAAAAGAGCTAATATCACATGTTACATAATTATAAGCCATTTTCTCTTGACAGCCATAAAATTATTATTCACAAATTAATCGTTCAAATTTCTTAACAAGGGATAGTTTGAATTCAACAATCAATCATCAGATCACTAATTATTATAATAAAAAGGAGAAAAATTTACCATAGACAACTTAATACAGTGTATATTTGTATTTTTGTAAGCTTAAAAATTGTTATCACTTCATTGGGCTAAATTTAGATTTAATTGTTCTCAAAAGAGTTTATATTCTTCTTTATCTAACCTCAATTAATTGCCTTTTATATAGTCAAACACAATACAATAATGATATTTGAACAAGTCTAAATCATGTGGCAATGTGGCATTTTTGAAATGGAAATGTATCAAAATATTTGTTATTCCAATACAATATTCTATGTCTGAAAAAAAGTTACACAAATGCCCATGTTAGAAAAAAATTTGATGACAATTCTTCCTATGAAAATGAAATTTCATAAACAAAAAAATGATCATTAAGTATCAAATTTCGTTATAAAGTGAATTAAAAGTATGTCGAAAAATAATACAAAAAAATAAGGATAATAATGGTCAGTTCTTGCGATCGGTCTTTATCTGTCGGTCCTAGAATTATTTGTTCCAAATGGTTTATCAAACCAAATAAGATATTTATGAGATATGTATTACGAATGTATTTTGCAAAAAAGATGTATGTTTCCTTGATTTAAATTAATAAAGCAAAGTTTTATTACCCTGTATGATGTTTGAATATATGAAGACGAGTTACTGGGTCCAATATATATAGTGCACCACGATGTACATCATAAACTATTTTTTCTAAGAAATTACAATGTATTCAAAATATTACAGGCATGTGTATTAGTATCAAAATAGATACAGGGTGCACAATATATAATGTTCCCTGTTGTAAATCATATAAATATTGTCGATATTTGAAATGATAATCTAGTTGTAATAATGAAATATTGCAGGCGTGTACTTGTAGAACACGACATCTATTATGTTTGTTATTGGTCTCTTATGTATATGTTCATAATTCATGTGCGTGTATGTTAAATTTTTGAATAAAATATAAACGCTCTTTGTAAAGATAAATTTTGTTTGTTTGTATTAGTGAGCGCTCCTTTAGACGACTCTACTCATCAGTAATGTTAAAAAAAAAGAAACCAAAAATCAACTTGGTACCCCTGAAAATTTGAAGAATGTTTTGGAAGAGATAAATAATACTGTTTACGACATTTCATTAGATCAGCTGTGAAAAGGTAGGAAGGAGAAAAGGATATAAACAAGGAAATTTGGTAGAATTACTCCAATGTTGATCCCCCATTCTACACTGAGTCCAACAAAGACTTACAATTATAACTCCGCAACAAATCTTCAGTGTTTTCACTCCGTCTTTTATGAGCACACGAGAAAGTTCAATCAGGTTTGAAATATAATTGAATCTATTTAAGAAAGAATGTTCAGAACTCGAGAGTTAAAAAATAATGACAACTTCTAAGAAAAAATAAATCATTCTTCAGATTACCAATTCCATAAAAACGAGCCTGCTAAAAAAGACAACGGATTTTCATCATTGCTAATAAGTCAGCTTAACACATTATTTTTTTTCTTCTGAAACTCTCATTATTATTCTTTTTTTCTTAAATAAAGAACCTATATGATATAAGTATTCAAAAGCTACGTGGGAGTGTGCTCATGAAAAAAAGAAATTAAAAAGTTATTTTCTATATTATTTACGAAAAATTATCTTTTCCCGGTGCCTAATTACTTCTGGATTTTCCGTGTAATACCGCTAGTTTATGGATATATTCAATTATATCTAAGCAAGATTCACTTATATATTCAATGTTTAAACTAGAGATGTGTCGTTACTTATTTATTCGTTCCATTCCAGTCTTTGGTCAGGCCCTTGGAATTTTTCATACAAATGGTGATGGTTTATTAAACCAAATTAGATATATGAGTTATGTATTAAGAACAATGCACATATCTTGCAAAAAATATTAATGTTTTCATTATGTTTAAATATAATACGAACATATAAATTTTTTACTTAGTTATATAATTTATTTTATGATATAATAAATTAATTTTAGAAAGGAAAAACCCTCTTAATGACGTCAAAAGGGATCGATTTTACCTTCATTATGCATATAATTATATGCTTTAAGGATCGACAAGTGGGACTGAATGGGACCAGACTTGAGGGGTTGCGGTCCTCAGTCCTAAATAAGAACTGAAAAAGCATAACATTGGCACTAATGGGTAAATATAACTCAAAGAACATTATTTAAAGAGTTAGGATCGATAAGGTGTCTTATTTTCACGTAAAAAAAAAAAAAACAACAACCCTTGGTATACGTTTCTTTCACACAGATGTTGAATAAAATACATTAAACGTATAATGACCCATAAAAAACGCAATGGACATTCAATAGCCACAACCTAAAAAATAAAGAAGATAATTTCTAGGCTTATTCCCACCAACAAGAATTTTAACAATAAAGTAAAAAAAAAAAAAAGTACTTGTCACATATATCACTTCTGATGCCACAGGAATGTTTTGAAGAGTGAAAAAGAATAATAAATAACAATTCTTGAAGAACTAAATTTATTTTATTTCTAGTTGTGTCATTTTGGAATATAAAAACTTTATTTTTTCTAAATAACTTATTCGTTTTTACAAAAATCAAAATAAAGTATATACTAATTACTAATTTCTAATAATATTAATTAAATAACAACAAATCGTTGTTGGAAGTTCTTCAGTTGTTTTGTGGCCAGGGGTCCTTGTAATTTGGATCACGGCAACATACATCAATGGTTCCACTGTTTTGATTCACACATGGCTATAAATATAAAAAAAAAAATACGTGATATAAAATTAAGTCATATTATAGAGTAAATAAATCGAAAGGCGTTCCATTTGGCTGTTTGGCATAACTGGGCAGCATAAGTAAAAAAATCAAATGTCTGCGACAAAAATTCAACTTCGGAAAAGGGGATATAACATTTAACAAGGGCATAATATTTTTAAGGGGGGGGGCTAATTTTTCAAAATTTGATCCGGGACTAAATTGGACCCCCAAACGACTTTAATTTCTATTAAAAAAATTCACATTTTAAAGATATCACACAAAGCTATCATTTTTGTCGGATAAATAAAAAAAATACTTGATTTGGAGGGTGGTTACAGCACCTCCAGGCCACCCCCTGCAGACACCCCTGTTATCTATTATAGTTCAATAATACTCCAAACATTTCAGGTAATTGGTTTGTTGATATATTGGTCTGTTTGAATCCGGAGTATTCGAGACTGTCAGAGCCCATGCTAATATTTAAATGATATAACAAGGACTGATTAAATCCAAACCACTAAATAGGGTATTGCAGACTATATTCAAATTGTAATAATTCATTATTAGGTGAACTTAATGGTAAATCCTAGCACAATCCTTGTCTCCTATATGCTTTTCTATCTATTCATGGAGCGTGCATCTTCTTCTTCTTCTTTTTTTGTTGACCAGATGAGGGTTGCTTTTATTAGACTAAAATAATTATGAAAGGAAATAAGTACTTTAATTAAAACAATCGTGTAATGAATATCTTGTGGAATTAAAATATTTTTCTTAATTGATCTTTTTATTTTATGTTATCAAATAAAAAAAATTCTTTTATTTTTTAAGATAATCATTACACAATTGGGTCAATTCAATTCCCTTTTTTATTCTATAGCTGTTCTACTAATAAAAAAATAACATTTAAGCGGTCAAAAAAAAAAAAAAAATGAAGAAAAAAAAAAAGTGCACATTAAAAGTAAAGAGTATTTTGCTCCATGAGTATAAAAAAAGGCCCTCTTTCCTTACGCCAAACACGATCGATCATCAGTTTAACAAAAAGTAACATAGAAATATATCAACAAATAATGTCAAAGAAAGGGACTAGGCACACAAAAGAGTTAGCTTGTTTACTTGAAGCAATGACCCCCCAACCCCGGTCCACAGATCAATCAGTACCGGACTGCAAAAGAATTAATTAGTTATTTCTGTTTTATTTATTATCTGTTAGGGTGGTTACCACATCTATTGGGGTATTCGTATAACTAAAAAAGATTTTGGGAGAAGAGGTGCTCCAGCTTCAATACCTACTAAATTTTGTCGGCACTCTATTGCTATTTGCATTCATAATTAATGTTTTCTTCTTAACATACCAGCTGTAGATAGAGTAGTAAGTCACCCTCTATTAAAGTCCTAGTCTTATTCGAGCGGTCTTTTATTTTCAAATGACCGTTCTCCGTCACTTGCAAAAGGGAAAATACACAATGAAGAAAGAAAAAAGCTGGTTACGACTTCCAAGAAAAAGAAAGTTGTTAGAAGACAATACCAGGAATTCTAGTTTAACTATGGATTTATCACAACAGGTAATTACTACACACCAAGTCCTCTCTGCACAATATGCAGAGACCGGCCTTCAAAAATGATTTGCAGCATATATAAAAAAATACAGTGGTTATTTCTAACCCTTCCAGTCTGTAGTAAATTGTGAAGTGTTAACCAGTCCGCCGGTAGAAAAGGTTAGGGGTCACTGACCTAAAGGACATAAAGTGTATGACTTACAATAAGAGGAACGCGGATGTCATCAAACTTAGGATCTGTTGTAATGATTTCATTGACCATAACACCATTAAAGTCGCAGTTTTGCTTAGGAACGCATTTCATGGCCGAGGGACAGCTTTTGTAAGGCTTTGTGGCTGCATTGGCAAAGTTATTGTTAGAACCAGAGGGCTATAGATAATAAATAGTAATTAGAATGGCTCAAAAGCTGGAGTGAGGGACTTACCCTTTGTCCAGTAGGTCTGCCTGGTTGTCCCTATAACAAAAAAAAGTTATATGATATTACTATCAATACAAGTGTTAAATTGATGAAATAAACATACGCCTATATTATTATTATTGCCTGATGAAGGAAATCTGTTATTTGATCCAGATTGAGGATTCTATCGGAAAAAAAGAAAAATGTTATTTGTCATACATAAAATTTAAAACAACGACGTATTACTTGTCCAAATTTATTGGGATTGGGAAAACCATTTCCAGGCTAGATGATTAAAAAGGAAAGAAGATAAAAGTGTAAAATAAATATGATGAAATATGCTTATGATTCTTCAGACATCTACTTTGAGAGGGGTTCGTGGATGTAGGAAAACATTCAGAGTCGATTAAATACACCCCCCCCCCACTATTTAAAACAGTATCAAGATCAAATAATGGAAAGAAAAATCAACGATAAAAAAACAATCTTAAATAAAAATCACGAAAAAAAAAAAAAATCATTTATCACTTAATTATTAGGTACATACACCCTAATATTTCTTAGCCATATAAAATCCGTTACTAACTTTGTTTTCAAATTTTGGGGATGAGTTAAGATACTTAAAAAGTTTAGATATAGTTTAAAACTTTTATTTGGTGTGTGAGACTTACATTGGTTTCCGCCGTATGACCCCTTTCAAATACATATTTTATTTTATATTATGACGATCAATTTTGTATCCTGTAAGAGCTATTGGCAGCGCTTCCAAGGGGTTAATACTAATAATTTGTTAATAGAAATGAACAACAACTCAAGGAAGAATACAAATGTCATTTGCTCTAAATTTTGAGAATAATATTTTTTTTTAACTTTTTTTTAACGTTGCAAAGATGCACCTATTGAATATGATCACCTATAACAGCAATCACTCACTCAATACACGTTCAAAAAGATCAACATACAGTAAATCATATCTGTATTGTTTTTTTTTAATTAAGTGGTTCATTTTAAAGCGTTTATTCTTATATCAAAAACAATGTTTTTGGAGATGGTTAAAGACCTTTAATTACGTTCTTTGTACAGGATAAGGAAATGATTATAGGATTTGACCGGATTTGTTGTTTTAGATCAGTAACCAAGGTTGTTTTATCACACCTTGGCTTATACACTTTCCCAACATCTTTGTCAACCTATTTCTAACGATTATTGAGATAATAAACTGTACTCATAGGGGTAATCAAACACGTTCTGGATAGAAAAAAAAAGAATGAGCTACTTATTCATCTTTTCTTTTTTTATATGAGAGGACGAACATGTTCTGAAACATCTACTTTCACACCACCAAATAATAATATTTCATCTAAATAAAGTTTTGATAAAATTGAAAATAGAAATAGTTTATCTAATCGACCCCTTGTAAATAAATGAGTTTCAAACTTACTTGTCCACCAGAAGGAGATGGGAATCCATGTCCGGGCTGTTTAAATTAAAAAAAAATATACATATATAGATATATTAATTCGAAAACACAATTCTAAATACAGAATAATGTATATTACCTGTCCTCTTGATGGAGAAGAGACTCCATTGTTTGTTCCAGATGGCTAAAAATAAGATTATAAGCTAGGAATAAAATCCCTCAACCTGATTTAAAAAAAAAAACATACTTGTCTGTTATTGTTATTCGAGGATGGGAATCCATTATTGTTGGGTCTTGATGGCTGTAGATGATAAAGAAATAAGTTAAGTTTTATGAATGTGAATTGTATTTGACAATATCAAATTACCTGTCTGTTGTTATTACCGCTACCTGGAGATAAGTATCCATTATTGGGCTGTGAAGGCTGTAAAATACAGGATTAGGTTCTCAATTGACCTACTTATGATTCAATTAACTCACTTGTCTGTTTTGGTTGGGAGGGGAAAATCCACTTGCTGGAGGTTGAAGCTGAAAAAAGAACAGATTTAGGATTGAAACTCACTTTACGTATTGCCACTTACTTGTCCATTATGATTTTGGGATGGAAAACTTCCAGAGGGTTGCTGTCTATTGTTATTGGGAGAATTGAATCCATTGTTGCTTGATGGACGGGGCTAAATGGAGAGGAAGAGTAATAACTTTTTATAGATAAAAAACATTAAATATTGTCAAGAATCTTACTTGTCCAGGATTGCCTTGAGAGGCTGCAAAAGTCGGGGCAGGAAAACCAGAGGGAGACTGTTGTTGCTGTCTTGAAGGAGATTGGAAGTTGTTTGATCCAGTGCCTGTGAAAAATATTTATTATTACAAAATAACCAATCGGTATATGAAGACGGGATTAGAAATTATGAACTACGACTACTCTAATTTATAAGTAAGTTGTTTAGTTTAAAGAAAAAATGCAAGAGTTAAATAACAATGCTTCACCACTATGTGTTAAACTACATAAATATGTACAGTTCCTATATGTTTAGGTTTTTTAATATTTAAGCACCACCTCTAATTAAGTTAGGAGAATCTAAATGTCTTAGAAAATCTGTTCCATTGTAGCATGTTTTAACACATCCATCAAAGCAGCAAAAGAAGCCTAGAGAGCAATCATCACGAAGACCCGTATTCCAACAAGTATCTACTTCACCATCACAAATTCCGGTAGGCGGAGATGGGTTATTAGGACAGTTAGAGTTTCGTATTACATTACCCGAAGGTCTTGGGGTTGGTCTTGGAGGTGGATCATTACCACTGCCAGAGACAACGACTTGGACATTTCCACATTTTCTTTTATCATTACAGCTAACGCTTACGGAGGGAGAATTTTGAGATCCAGTAGAAGGAGAATATGAACCAGATGAGGGTTGGTTGTTAGTTGATGAAGGAAATCCATTGTTTTTGTTTGGAGAAGATCCAGGAAATACGACTGGAGAATCATCTGTTCTTTGTCCAGTATTGCCATTGTTTTCAGGTTGATTGGATGAGCCTCTGTTATTGTTATTGAAATGTTCTCCATTTCCTGGTTGGAATCCTGAATTACTTGGAAACCCTTCGTTGTTGCTTCCAGAGGAAAAACCTGGTTTGCTAGAATGGCCTCCACTTCCTGGTTGAAAACCAGAACTACTTGAAGATCCCCTATTATTGTTTCCTGGATGTCCTGATGGAATGGGGGAACTATTGCTATTTTGACTTGATGATCCTCTATTATTCTTGCCTGAGTGTCCTCCATTTCCTGGTTGGAATCCAGAACTACTTGGAGATCCTCTATTATTATGATTACTTCCAGGTGTACCAGAATGTCCTCCACTTCCTGGCTGAAATCCAGAGTTACTTGGAGATCCATTGTTATTGCTACTTCCAGGCTTGCCTGAGTGTCCTCCATTTCCAGTTTGGAATCCAGAATTACTAGGGAATCCTTCATTATTACTCCCAGGTTGTCCTGAGGGACCGGAAAAACTATTACTAGATTGACTAGAGGATCCACGATTATTGTTCCCATTGGGTCTATTATTGTTATTAGTTGATGGGCCTCTATTGTTGTTATTTGAAGATGGGCTTCTATTATTGTTAGTATTTCCTGGTGTAGAGCCTGATGAACTTCCGGGGAATCTTCCTCCTTGTTGATTGCTGTTTTGATTTGATCCAGATGGAGATGATTCTCCTCCGGATGCTGGGAATAAATTATTTTATAGGTAGTGAAATAGTGTGATTGGAGTTTTTAAGGCAAATTCTTTACTCAGGGCCGTTACAAGACATTTAATTAGGAGTTCATTCAATTCAAGAGGAAAAAAAAATGAAATTAATTCAATTTAGGGTG
Source organism: Lepeophtheirus salmonis (assembly GCF_016086655.4). NCBI lineage: Eukaryota > Metazoa > Arthropoda > Copepoda > Siphonostomatoida > Caligidae > Lepeophtheirus > Lepeophtheirus salmonis. The sequence goes on from NC_052131.2 coordinate 30,659,506, forward strand.
CAAAAAATTATCATGCAAAGTGCCATTAAAAGTAAATTTCTTTGAAAAATTCATGCAGGAAAAAATAAGCAGATTAAAAATAAATGCACACCTGGTCCAAAGTAACATGTATTGGCACATCCATCAAAACAACAGAACTCATTGTTGGGACAGTCCCAGTCAGCCTCTCCAACACTCCAGCAGTTGGACTTGGCTCCTTGACAAGCAGAGACAGGGGGTCTGTTCGTTATGGTGGGGCATGATCCTGGAGCTGGAAATAAGACAATAATTGGGTTTATTATTAAAAAAAATTAAATATTCCATAGCTTCATTTTTAGTGGGAAATGGGGTATGAGCAAGCTAATGGATTTTCCGGAAGATGGCACTACTGTATTTAGTTATAGTAATGGATAATAAAGTAAATCACACTCATACTCCATTGTAGAATGAAGTTAGTAGGTTTTGTTAGATATAAATTAATAATTATAAGCTATGAATTAATTACCAAGGGTTCTATTTGGGAGAGTAAGCTTAGCAGATACGATGCTGGGCTTTGAAGAAGAAAAGGAAGGAGAAGAGGAGAAGGAGGGAGAAGAAGAAGAAGCAAAACCAGTGGCTGTTGAACAGCATATTTCAAATTTATCAGATTCTTCGTGCCAGCAAGGCTAAAATATTACAGTCGATAATATATTTGTATTGTAGAAAATTTGAGACACAGTAAATTCTGCTTAATGGGATTAATTGAATCTTCTACTTTTATTTAGCTAAAACAGATTCACATCTTTAAAAATACAGTCAAATCCGAATTAGAGCGAAAATCACTCTGAGTGTTTTGACTGTCGTGCCCGTCCTTATTTATTCAATTAGTCTAGTCTAGTCTTAAGTTCTAACAGTCCTTTGGACTCTACCTTAGGAATGTTGGTCCCTTAAACTGTCAGTACTAAGACTTATTAAAAAAAGAAGAAATAATGTTGAGTGGCGTAATCAAGGACCAAACATTATATATTTAAAGACTGGACTCGACCACCGAACGAAGACAGAACTGAACAGGACTGCAGTTTTTAGTCCTAAATATGGACCGATACAACTAAATAAATTAATTCAAATAAACAGCAACATTACTATGAATGTAAACCATTAATCACAAATAAGTGTGAACAATTGTGATCAGAAATTGAGTCTAAGTTGTATTTTTAGTCTTTGACGAATTATCATCAATTTCTATGATATTTTGATGAAGACATTACAGACGTTGCACATTGCACTTAAATTGAATGTTCCAAAGTATAGTTTACATTTTTTTTTAAAACCTTCCAGCATTGGAAACATGTTCATTTCTTCACTATTGATCTTTGATTAAGATTATTTTTGTATTATTCATCATTAATAATGAAAATAAAAGCTATGTTTGTGTAATTCTACAATATCTCAACTTCATAAAGTTCACACATATATTCTATAATAAAAAAATTAGAGAACCTTTTTCTTTCACAAATTTTACTTCTGAGCCTCATATAATAACGACACAGAATGTTCACAAATATGAAAAACCATATTTTCACTGTTGTTGGGTGAGATAGATGGAAAAATAATTTAAAAGTAAAAATTAAGAAAAATTGGCCTAAATAGTACTTAAAATGCAGATCGGATATGAGAGTAACATTTATAATGAATTAATTCAAAACTATTATTCGGATTTAATAGTCTATGTATACTTATGAGGTAAATATACGGAGTTTCCCTAGTATTCCTTTTAAAAATGTCTTTAAAACGTGTCAAACGATGCCCATTAAGTGGAATCTACTGGTTATAAATTTTTTAAGTCATGGGTTAAAAGTGTCTTTTAAAAAGTAAAAAGTTTTTTTTTTCTGTTTCCTCACAATCATATGCCCACGTTTACGCAAGTCCTCCTTTGTTAGTTTAACTGGTACGGATGAAATTACAGCATTGATATCACAATAGTAGTCGACAGTGCAGCGAGTACCTGCTGGACACTCAGTCAATAGTTCGTGGCTAAGAGAGTTGTCTAAAAAATGATAAGGGATTACAATAGAGAGATCTTAATTGAAGTATGGAATTAAAGATCTACAAAATTTTGGATTAGTAGATTTTTTATTGAAAATTGCAAAATAAATTAAGTCTTTTATGTATATAAACTTTTGGAAGTAGATGGATTGCACACTTTTGTGAATTAGCATTAAGTTATTACATCATAAAGTGAATGAAAAACAGAAAAAAAAACTTACCACTTGATGGCCCATTATTATTGTTGTTGTTATTGAAGGACGACGATTGAGGACGGGAACCACCAAAGGAGTTTCCTCCATTACTAGGAGATCCTTTAAAAATATAAAAAAGTTATTTATAAAACAAAATAGCCAAATAAAAATTAGACAACAAACCTCGAGGCCCCTGTCCATTAGATCCTCCGCCACCTCCACCACCCTGAGAAAATACATTTGGGTTGTCCTGCCACCAGTATTGCTCATTAGCTAAGGCTGGAGCAATGAGAAGGCAAATTGCCGATGTAAATGTTAGACACTTCATTTCTCTGTAATAAAATATATGTACAATGGATTAAAAAATATTTTTATAAAACCTTGGCTATTCAATTGCTATTAGGCATATATTGGTCGGATTCAAAGGATATATCCCAAACAATCATATTTTTCGTGGAATGTATATATACTTGAACCTAATAAACATTACGTTATTCCACACAAACTGCCCAATTCTACGGACTAAGCAAATAGACTAACCCGGTGTATTGTTATCCGTCCTTATTTAATTGTCCCGGCCCAGTCTTAGGACCGGTCCTTAAGATCGCCAGTCCTTCAGAGTCTCAGCAGTAGAACTGATTAATATATATATATATATTATATATATATAATAGAGTGACTTCATCAAGGACCAACCTTTTAAAGTTTTAGGACTGATATGCAGGACTGAAATGGACCGGACCGAGACTGAATTGGATGGGACTGCAGTTTTCAATCCTAAATAAGTACTGACACACCATTCATCACGGATTACTACTTAATGTATTTTTCTACATAAAATAGAATACAAATGAGGCGAATATCAATTACTATGAAATAACAACAAGATCAAAAATGAATAATCACACTTCCCCCTTCTTAAATCCGGTTGGCAACACCAATAGACAACACCAAAAATAATAATGGTCTAAATATAGCACAAAATTTTTTCCTTTGAGGCATTTGACTTTGCATAGAGCTACCAAATGAATCGTTGATTTTGATTAAAATAAATCAAAGTATATTGTATACAAAACCAAATGTTGAGCAATCATTAGGTATTCATAATCAAGATAGTGCGTTTTCTCCATATAAAAATATTTGTCACTGTATATATCTAATGTGTATTAATACAATATTTCAATATGCTATATTGATCATTTAAAAGCTTCAAATTAAAAAAAAATACATAAATATATATAGTATAGATGAAACTTTTTAAGTTTGAAATAATCCATTATAAGTTTGCACGCATTAAACAATTACTACGAAATAGTTGAAAAATATATAATAAGCACACAAAAAGCTAATTTATACTTTTAAGAACTTCATTATCAAATGCAAATTTTTGTATACTATTAAATTAGCAAATTGATATTGTCATCAATCATTGATTTATAAATATATGTATATTATATTATATTTATGAAAAAAATTGTTTTTGATACATTTTCCTTAAAAAGGAAGAGAAAATGTATTTCAAAAGTTGGTAACTAATTGCAGCACAGTCTCTCTTTTGGTGTCGTTCTGGATAATTGGGGTATCAAGCGACAAACACATTTAAACAGGACTGTACTAAACGGATATTGGAACCGGGTCTTGTTGCGCTATTGGGTCTTAAACAAATTGACTACTGATGACGTAACACCATAAATTTATAATTTAGATATGTGTACTATTTACAAAAACGTAACATTAAAATTGTCTATTATAACTTCATCAAGTTTCTTACCCCGAAACAAAACCCTGTGGGCGCGTATATGGGATTTTCCTTTAAGTGTTTTCGATTTTTAAACTTTTGAAGTATTGTCATATGAGTACTTAAATTTACTATTCAAAAAATCAAAGAATGAAGAATTGCAAAGTGATTAATGTATTTCCAATAAAAATATCCTCAAGATTTGTGATTTAACATGAATAAATTTAAGAAAAAAAAACAAAAACATTTATCACTGAACTTTCATAATTTTGGTATATTTTAGTTTTGTAGAATTTAATGAGAGTGAACCCCTGGATTTCTAAAGAGTTAACAATATTTTTGAAATACGTTAAAAGTTGTATAAGTATAAAAAAGTATTGACCTACCAATACTGACTTTGCTAACGAAACCATTACAAAAATAATGGAATTGTGCATTTACCTTTGGTTTATTGTTAATTTAGTTTGAAGTTTTTGTGGACTTGAAGATGAACGAACAAACGAATAAAAAACTTCCTTCACTCCACGAATAACTTGAATTGAATGATTGGACCCCCTTGGATTTGTCGACTTTTATATTTAATATTTTTCTATTGTTTTTTCTTGGTTCATTTGAAAAGGCTCACTATTTTTCTTTTTTTCCTTGAGTGTCTGATACGCTCATGTAGTATGCGGCCTGTTACTTTTTATAAGTAGGTAGATAGGTGGAGATGAGAAGTTCATGGATTTGCAAAGTGATGTTTTGCACGGAGGAAGATCCATATGCGTTTGTATTCATCTTAATATGTACGTATTTAATGAAGGGAGCATTGGAGAACCGTTATAATTTTCCTTATTTTGCCACCCAATTATCTATCATAGTACAAAACATATCTTCATAAAGGTAATCATTTTTAAATATAACACATAAGTAATTACGTTTGCTAAATAACTAGGGAAGACTCGAAGGAGTTGCAAAGGGTCTTATTTCTATAACATCGAAAAACAAAAAATTCACAATACAATAGGTTATGATGTGTTGTTTACTTATAATATTTTGCAAACAAAGCGATAGAGGGCTTATCCTTGCATTAAAATTATACAACTCCTTCAGTGCTTATATTAATTAAAATGAAATATAAGTTTGCGCAAGCAAATCATACAGTTTTTGATAGTCAGATTTAAACTAATTTGATCAAGAACAACATGTATTTTTATCAGCAATTATTTATCCAAATTCCCTCCTTCTGCGGCCACCATGGCCTCCAGTCTGGATTTGAAGGCTTTACACATCTCATTGAACATATCATCCCACTCCTTCTCAACAGAGGCATTCAGGGAATCAACATCGGAGTGGGGGCATTGCTGGCCTTACTTTCCACGAAGCTTCATATTCCAGCAGTGTGCAGTCCGGTGGCCCAAGTTTGGAGGTCCAGAAAAGGTTTTTCTATGTACCAAGCTTGAGTTGTTATCGCCTGAAAGTTAGATGCTGAGTATGTTGAAGGTGGTATCCAAACCCCGGCTTTTCAAACCCTTTTATTAACTGCTGGTAATTTTTAGCCCTCAGCCTGATTCACACTGGTGAAAAAGTCTTCATTGACAATCTTGTTGTGTCCTTTACTTCTGTATTCCTGGAGAGGCTCTTGCTGTTGTTAATGGCCCTTCTTATCTTAAGGAGAAGCTCAACAGAATAACTGACATTGTTTCTAACTTCCTTTAGAGATTGATGGACCGAAGGAAAAGATCTGTGATCCGTCCGCCTTTTTGCTACCATTATCATTATTTATTCAATTACTGTAATTAAAAAACGGTGTATGAAAGGCGATAAATTTGAGGACAATTTTTATATTATAATTAACGTCAGTTACAAGTGATAATGGAACAAGTTACAAGTTACATGGAGTTCTAAATGGTGCAGTACGTTTACTTACACACACTTTATTTGAATCACATACAGGGCGCCAAAAAAATTTAATTTTCTGAGTTCGTCATCTTTTTAACAACAAGCTACAAAATGGCACACCACCTTGCGGCAAATATATTTTTTTTAGTTTGCTTTTGCCCTATTGTACAGTGTAGGGCAGCAAAACATGGACTGTTAATTAATGCCCCCCTCCCTCATTACTATGAAAAGGTTTAATTATTATTTTATGATGTTCTGTTTCTGCTGTTGGCTTCACATAACAAACTATAATAATCATTTAGTCATTTCATCATCATGAGCAAGCATCAAGCAAAAAGGCAGCACATCACAGATCTCTAGACGCTGGAATTGATGTAATGAACAATATGGATTAAGTGTTTTGGGAGCCTATTTTTTTTTAAGTTGGCCAAGATTAAAAAATGGAAAATACCTCTCCAGGATGTCAGGAAGTGGAAGGGCATAATATAAAGAGGGGTAAGAAGTTCTTTTTAAGTTTGGAGAATTATTCAGATATCAGTACATATAATTCTATCAAAATTCAAAATTCAATCATGAAAGAGGAATTTGATTTATTGTAACACTCAGTACAAAGGGACTAGTTGCTACAACTATTGCAAATTTTCTCAAATTATTTATTCTTCTACATTATCATATATACATTTAATCTTCATATCAAGCATATGTTTGTTAGCCAGGAGAGAGTTTCGGAGAAGTTTGTAAGAGTAAGTTTTATTCTACCAAAGATACTAATCAGTCATTAATAGGAATAAATATATTAGACATCATAAATCAGGAATTCTCAACAGGGGGCCTGTGGGCCAAGTCTGCTCTGCATGTGTTACTTTCATTTCCTAAAAAAATCCACCTACTGCTTCAACAGTGATCAAAATTCTTCCCGGAATACTCTACAGACCCTCACAACATAGTTGTCCGGCAGGTCAGCCCATTCTTCATCAACAACAGCTTTAAGGGCAATGCCATATAAGTTGAAGGGTGGCACAGGCTCTAATTACCACATAGGCTCTGATTCCATAATAAAGGGAGCACAGTTTGGGGATGATGGTAGACAAATTTGCTTGGCTAGAAATCAGCCAGATTAGATCAGCACGGATCCTAGAATTTGACCGATTCAGTAAGTAGGTGACGTTTACTTCATACTAAGGTCCCTCACCACTCTGCAAACTGTAGTGGCATAGACACTTAGCTCTCCTGAAAATGTTCACATTGACCTTGTTGGATTGTCCTCGATGGTATACCCAAAAACACGTCAGTTACAATGTTATTCTACCCTCTATTCCTCTCCAGACTTTGCCATCTTTGATCTTCTTCTTCACCTCATAAAAATTGTCCTTTATCAAGTGTCAATCTCACTAATGCAGGACACTGTTATTCCGGGGAGGAGCAAGTCAGCAACTCGTTATCATTTGTTTTCATTTCAAGCCTTTATTGTAGTCGCATTTAATTCAAACAAACATCATTTGAAAGTTGAAATTCCAAATCTTAAAATACTTTATATACAAACCTTAATTTTAAAGGGAAAAATTGCTTTAAAGACCTCACCATGGGATTTGCTGACGCACGGCGTATATCATCAACAATATGAATAAAGGCCTTTAAACAAAAAATAAGTTATAACTATTCTGGTCTCCCCTACGTATATTTCTGATACCAACTCAAGGCGTGCGCCTCTCTTGCGGATGTACGATATTTATGTATCTATATAACTATCAAACCAGGGAAAACAAAAAAAAATTCCAGGAAAAACAAAAAAACCGCTCATTTAAATCTTCACTTAACAACACCCCATTGACTCCATTTTTTTTTAATGGATGTTCTTAGTGGTTTTCTTATTGTCTAAAGCTATGGGTTGGTTCTTTAGGATATTGATACAAAATGGCGTCATTAGTTGACTTAATATTTCCTTTCAATATGTGTTACTAATTATATAATTTTAAGATACAAAACAGTTGGGTAGAATGAGTAATTAAAGCTATCATTTTCACTTTGAAAATCACTTTGACACTGTTTTTTTTGTAAATCATGTTTACAAGTGGCTATTTGAACATCTAATTACGTCTTATGTAATTATCATAACACCCTTCATTAAATAGTGGTATCGAAACATATATTCCAGGGATTGGCAGCCCATGACCTCGGAGTCGCATATAGTTATTTCATCCTGAGGTTGCTGACCTGGGATGGAATTCAGTAAGTAATTACATAAGCCAACAAAGATCCTAGTGTCCTATTTCGAATGTTTGACATATTTGCTCGATGTAGTTGCCCAATAAAATATTAATCTTGCTCATAATCACAAATGGAGTAATATTGAGAATCTCCCAAGACCAGTTGTTTTTGTCTTTGAAACATGGAATAACATCCCCGACACCTACATACAAATTTCAAAAATCGTGAACTCTTGTCGATCTCCGGACTCTCATATGTATGAGAGCAACTATTCTCCGCCATAACTTTATTATTCAGCTCACAATTCACAGATGCCATCTTACATTCTTGCGTAAAGATGAAAGTGACTTCCTATTGCCCTGATTTGAAGACAATTTCCTCGTAGCTTGAGGAGTAGAAGTCTTATTAACCAAGTAAAATAGCTGATTTATTTTTTGGAAAATATTTATTTTTAATGTTCAATGATACAGTGAAAGTCAGGTCGAGGCTCCGATCCACGTCTCAAAAAGTCCAAAGGATAACTTTGCTGATAGTTAAAATCATTTTTGGGTTGCTTCTTTTATAATTTGAATTTAACTACAATTTATTAATTCATTTAAGAGAGATGTTTATCCTGGTTTTTTTAGTTATAAGAGTTATAAAATTAAGTCTTAAAATTCAAAAAAAAAAATGAATTAAAACAATCCATACAATGCTAATTTCATTATAATTGCTAAAAAATATTTGCAGCTTTAAAGTTGTTGTTTTTCCGTAATAAAGGGTTACAAATGGATCTTTGAGTGTAAAAGGTTGCGACCCGGATTTAAAACAATTAACATAGCATATCTATAGCAATTTTTGTAAGTAATAGAGCTGTAAGCACTTTATAAACATACTATACAATTTTGGTCAATTAGTAATTTAGAATGATATATTATTAATGATTTTTTTTATTAATATATTGAACGAGTAATAAAATTGTAATCATTATTCTTTATTCAAAAGATCCTGGAAAAAGTCAACAGGTATACCATTGGAAACCAAAATATATCACCTTGTGCTCTGATTGGCTAATTTTTGTTTAATGCGCTTTGGTTGATCTTTTGAGATTATTAAGGCAGGGATTTAAGTAAAGGAATATTACTGTTTTATTTTCTTCATTGAATTTTGATAGTTTTTTAACACGCTATGTTTATCTTTTGTTTCGCATCATTGTTAGGGATTGGACTTTCGTAGATAAATATTATAGTTTTATACTTCAAATAATTTACAAAAGTCTCCTTTCTTGTCATTGTTAGTTTATTTTTATGATCAAAATTGTGAGAATGACTAGACATAATTAAGAAACCGATATTTTTGTTGTATTATTATATGGTAACTGTTTGGTCACATCTTTTCTTAGAGTTTCTTTGATACTTATCTAAAGAACTGTTAATTCTTCAGATAAAGTACTTATTATTATTTTTTTACTACTTGAACAATATGCTTAAAGTACAAATTTAAACATGTGATGTGGCGTAACATGACTTAATTATGAGCAACGTGATTTTTATGGAATCAAGAAACCCCAACTCAAAAATCAATTAGTTAAATATTTCATCAGAAAATTTAGCTATATTTAAATGTTATATGTCATACTTAACATGTTATGACAGCCTCCACACGCCGGCAAACAGAGTGGCAGTTCTTTTCGATAAAGTTCAAGTCCATGGCCTACCACGCTGTCATGATGGCAACTCGGGGCGAATAAAAATTTGTATGAGAGGTGTGGGATATAATCTTCGTCAAGACCCTTAAACTGCAAAGTCCAGGGGATTGTGAACAGAGGGGGAGGAGGGTTACATTGAGGCAGACCAGAAGTCGACCAAATTGTTGCTGTAGAAGTTTTGGTTTTTCTTGACTGTATAGGCCTTTTAACACTATTCCTATCATTGTGGACTGATTACTGATGTAGGCAGTCCGGTTGGAGATGCCAACGGTCTCTGTAGCCATCTTGGCTCTGACACCGGTGTGGAGGAAATCGCAAACGTCTTGATATTTTTGTCGTTGCTCTGATAGTTTTACACTTAAAGACATGGTATAAAAGAAAAAAAATATTTATTTGGCGTTACGACAGTCGTTTGGTAGTGTAATGAAACCTTTTTATTAAAAATAACAGGGAATAAATCGTAATTCAATGATTTTCTAAGTTTGGAGTCCCCATTTTGTACGTGTCATAATGTCTAATTGAAATATAGTACTTTCCATATAAGCTAAGTTATAGTTGAAGTTTTCTTAATTTGCCTGATTAGTGCTGCTTTACAGTTAGCTGAAATGATTTGTAATGCTATGCAAATCAAAAAAAGAAAAATAGATCCGGCTACAATGACCTTTCAAACAATTATAATTTAAATATATAAAAAGATTGAAACTTTCGATAAATTTATAAACAAATTACAAATTTTGTTAGTCCCAGGCGATCATATTTTGGTTTTATTCTTTCATTCGCTTCATGATAGTAAAGAAAATATTTTTTTACATAGAATGCTCCTAACAAAAAAAAAGTAGCAACATCAAAATATGCTAATGAATAAGACTTTTTTTTTTTGCTGAGGGAGAGTGGCTTCAGATGAACAGATCTAAAAAAACCAGAGACCAATTTTGAAAAACTAAACAATGATTATAATTTCGAAAATTACGACCGCTCAATAACTCAGCGGCTATTATATGTAGGGCAAAAATATTTCATCTCGGGTTTTGTATAACAACTGTTACAAAATCCTAACATGACACTAGATATATACATTATATTTTGTTGATGTTTCTACTTTTTTTCCTGTTAGCAGTGTTCAAGAGCTAAATTCTTGATAAGCTGTGAACAGTTTCTTACAATTGTTAAAAAATAATTATTCTATATTTAAAAAGAATTGGATAGCAATGGGGCCTTGGCAAAGTCAAAAAAATATATTATCCGCAAGGTGGTGTAGAAGTGTTTAGCTTGGGGAATAGGGCATACATTTTTCACAACGCCCTCTATGTGAGTAGTTTACCCAAACATTATACAAAATAATAATAATTCAGGAAATGGTATTATTTCGCTGCAAGACGGCGTCACTTTGTTTTCAAACTAATATTAGTAAACAACAATCATGTCCCATTACTAACCGATATTAGCCATTTTTTTCTATTTACAATAGGATGTTCTTATAAGTATAATTTGAATTTCACAGCATTTTATTTACGATCGCTTTACAATACTCTGAGAAATGATTTGCTGTGATAAAATGAAGTCATATTTAAGTGGTAAAATGTGCCTCTTTCATATGTATGTATCTACAGTATAAAACATTCAACCAAACATATTTTATGTTGAATGTAAAATTAAACTTTTTATATACTAATGCACAGAATTATTTTTTGAATTTCCCATATCAGGTTTCATGGTTTTGCATTTGTCCCATATCATGAATAGTGATTCTATTTATTTAATGCTCAAATTTCTATTGATTATATTTTTAGAGAAAGTAAACCTTGCAAAGCGAAAGATTCAACTCATGATATCACTTTACCTATCAAAATTATAAGATACTACTTTATTTCATATACAACGGTACTTCTTCAACAGGTACATTACTTGGTAAATCGATTTCCTTTTTATATGTAACGTGATGATGAATCGTTATTGGTTTTAATTAATGTAAAAAGTGAATAACGTTTCTCTTTTTTTGTTTAGGTACGGTCTTGCTAAGAGTTAATAAAAGTTAAGTCAATTTGATTTTAAGTGGAGGATTTGTGCCTAATACAGTTCCTTTTTTAGTACTTTAAACGCAATAATTCAATCATGAGAAAATTCCATTTAGAGCAAATTCAATAAGAGATTTGTCGATACCAAAATTTCAGCCAATTCCAAAATCATTTTTATGAACAATTCCGATTCCTTAATACCGGGTGTGGCGAAAAAATCTTTCCACTTCGTTTTTGCTACCTAAATCAAAGTTTTTTTGAATGCAGTAAACGTTTCCCGTTCAAGTACTATTAAAAGATAAAAAATGAAATAAACGACAACAAAAAAAAAAAAAAAAAAAAAAAAAAAAAAAAAAAAAAAATCAAGATCATCCTAAGTGTCTTAGAAGCCCTGAAAGTGCCATCTGAACGTGACCACCAAATTTTGGTCTGTGCACTTTTGGATGCTGGCAAGAAACCAACGGAGATAGCAAAGCAGTTGGGGATCTCCAACATGAACCCAGACATGAACGTGGTGTCCCAGCTGGATGGTGTCCATACACACACGTCCAAAAAGCCAGGATGTGGTAAGAGGACAATTTGCCTTTCTGGGCAAAGAAAATGTGACTCCCATCTCAGCAGATGCCAACCCATTGGACTTCACTTATTGGGTGCTAAATATTTAGATCTAAGCCAAAAAATATATAGATATATCAATCATACACGCTTTCTTAAAGATAGTCAATGAAAATTAAATAGATTTGGTTTACATTTAGTTTGTTTCTGTTAAAATTCGAGACTAAAACGATCTACACTAAACATGTAATAGGTAAATTTCGATTGTAGAACATCCTTGTATACAACATTTTGTCATTTCTTTCGAATGGCACACAGTACAACATTCTCATACTTTAAAAACTGAGATTAGACATCCTAGAAGAGGATTCTAATTTTTGAATCCTCACTCTGCATGTATTTGTAGTTTTAAACGTACTAAAAGAAGTTCACATTAGTAGTTGAAGGTAATTTGAAGTTGGTGAGATCTTCAGGAGTCTTGTTAGATGGAGGCATCTCATCATCGACGCCACGTGGTATACGCACAAACTTTTGCATAAATAGAAGATTAATGGTATTCCCTACAACGGAATTATTCTTTGCTTGGTAATAAAAGATAATTGTGGTCACATATGAACACAAACTATTACTGTTATGTGTCATGTAAACATAAAGGTCAAATGCTGTTTTGCTAATCTGCATAAGGTTTTTGTTATTTGTTAATGTCACTTTTGATAGCAACTTTTATATGAAACGACTTGAAATGCAGACTTCATGATTTGAATGTAACGAGTTCTAAAAATAGAGACGATTTGAATGACATATCACTCATGTGTATAGGTAGTTCCAAAGAAGGATGTTTGTTTGTGAATTTCATGTGTAATGCATGCATGCACTTTTTGAAAATGGAGGATCTCTTTCTCTCTATTTTGATGCAACTCTTCCTAGGAAATTTGAAATGGGATTTGTTATTCGTGACAATTTGGAGTTGCATCTAATTCGAATAATGTATTTTCATTGGGATAATAACTCTTTGTCCTTCGGAGGTAGAAGTACACCTATAAAACATTTTAGCGGAACACACATGTCAGCTTGAGAAGATACATGGTCGTAGTGATATCTATTGTTCCATGCAAGGTGTTGCTTGTTATTATCCCACAGATGACGTCACTTTATTATAGTTTTTTGTTATTTTCCCTTATGCTGTATACAATTAATTATTACCTTTGCAGAATTCACCTTGTTAATTCCTTGGAACAAGTGAATTAATGGAGTTTGCTAATTTAATTTCAGCTGAATAGATGTGGATTTTTAAAATTTCTTTCGAAACAATTTAACATAGGAATTTTTTTTTCCAAAAGTTAATATTTTGTGAGAAGCTGATGATTTTTAAAACTTTTTTTAGAATGTTTAATATTGGAAATTTTTTGGAAAAACATTTAATTTACAAAAAAATTTCAAAAAAAAAAAAAAATTCAAATTTTATTTTTGATTTTTTTCCATAAGAATTTAAATATTAAACATTGAAAAAAAAGTTTCAATAAACAATTTCTGGGACTTTTGTCGTATGAAACGGATGTTTCTGACCAGATTGGGATTGAAATTGGAAATACCAGTAATCCAACTGAAAAATTCACACTTTTTTTCTTCTTCTATAATGTTCGTCTACTATTAGGGGGGAGTGAGAGGGGTGTTATACAAAATAATTTTTTAAATTCTCTAAAAAAAAATTTAAAAAATCCGACCAAACCCCCAAAATCACTTTTTCACCCATGAATGAGTATTTATTTAATATTTTTTCAAACTTATAAGATAAAACTCGCGAAGATCGGGATCATTAAAGCCTTTTTATGATTCAAGCAATAGTTATATAACATTTTAAGTTGATAAAGTACAGTTTTTAGGTCATAAAAAAAGTATCCAAAGTATTTCGTTGAGCTCCAATTTGTTTTTCTTGGAAATGAAAATAGTAATTATTTTCTTATATCTCACTTGAGAAAAGGAACTTAAATGAAATGACTGAAATTCAAGCTTCCAAAGTTCAGCAACATAACTTTCAAATTAAAACTTTTGAATCCCTTTACAAATAGAGAATGTCGTTAAAAAAATCATTTTCAAAATGGCTATAGAAATAAAAAGACGCACATTGAAGACTGAAACTTTCAAAATATAATTTTTTTAATATGATACAACAAAAGATCGAATAAACAGGTCACACTAAAAATTGGACACCATAGTACGGACGATAAAACGTTCAATTTATAAAAAGTTGACCTATATTTTGACCTTTTACCTCTTTTTGACGAACAAAAAGAAGAAAAAACAAGCTTTGCTTTATTAATATACGAGTAGAAGATAATTCCTCAATAAATAGATACGTTTTTCATCAGGCCACTCACTCGTAGCTACTTAAATTATGTATGTTATTTCCGGTTGAATAATAAAATAATTTTAAATGTTTCAGAAAATTTAAAAACATTGTTCATGTTGGCAACAACAACAAAAACCCGCACGTAAAAAAATGCTTAGTATTTACAACCCTAAATAAATATGCTTCCGCATTCTTTTTTTTTTTTTTTTAAATGACATGCTGACCATTCACTACATGTGCTCGTCACTTAAGTTATTTTTTGTGTATATGTATGTACTTCCTTTTTTGATATGGAGCACTGAGCTATAGATACACGCGCTCATTAATAAAAATGAGTGCTCTACAGACAAACACAATGACAAAAAACTTTACTTGATTAATATAGAACTAACCACACACCCTTTATGAATTTTCTCTTTTAACTGAATTTATTAGTAAAATTTTGCAATGTGAAGATAAATTGGATACGGCACTTGGGAGGTTGACCTAAAATGATGTATGGCGTCATCTGTGATGTCATAAGAAGGACATCTTAGGAGGGAGGGGGGGGATAACAATACGAGTATAATAGGCGCATTTTGTGAGATCAACTATCTCAACAAATATTTCAAACATACTCATTTACAGCTCTCAGTGGTTGACACTTTACGGAATCGGTCTGTCTATTATATATATATATTCAATATTTTCCATCAGAGATACATTTGATCATTCCATAATCGTAAAGTTGTAAAGATGTGCAATTATTTTATGAAAAATTGCTGATTACTTTTTGTAGATGTCGGCGTCTTAGAGATTGAACATGCAATCAAGGGATTAGCAATTACATACTGGGTGTGACGTTTAAATTTAAACAATCAATATTTTGAAATTTAGAGATATATACTCTGTTGCCACGGGACTCGTACAAAAAATATTTGGGAACTATCTGTCAAACTATACTGTCCCCTCTCATCTTCGATGTAGCCCTCTCTGTTATCCAAAATGACCTCAAGGTACCTCCTGAAGGCTTGCCCCGAGTTCTTTATATACTTTTGTCCAGTGTTCGTTTATGGTGGCTTTTATGGTCATTATCTTTTCGTTCTAAGAGTACAGACCTTAAGCTTTACGGAACATCAGAAAGTGTTGCCAAAAGGGTTTTTTGGGGTTGAATATGGGCCATATTTATTGTGTTGATGTTAATGCTCAACTGTCTTTTGAAGTGTGGGCAGGAGAACCGTCTTGTTGCAGGACCACATTATCACCCCTGGGAGGAAGTGATCTTCCACATTGTATTTCCTGCATTAAGAAAAATGTGGATCATCACGCAAGTTTCATATTCAGAAGCCATTTTCTTGATAACTTAAAAAAAGATAGACAATAGAAATTTTCAACGTACTTAATTTATTTGATGTCCGTCTTGGAAAAAAATCCCATAAACCTATCAATAACCTAATGTTCAGATTTCAACGTTGAGCCCAGTACAATTAGTATTGATGTCTTTATTACAAATTAAAAAATTTATAATTTATATTCTAGAAAAGGGATTTGAGTAAGAGACACATTGTTTCAATGTGTACGTGTTGTTTGTAGTTTGTTAATCAAATAGATAAAAACAGATATCATATATTTACGTTGACTTATGATTGCGTAGGGGAGACTTGATACAGATACAACTGAGTCATTTTTTTCTACATCAAAAACCATGAAATTAAAATTACAACTTAAAAATATATTCATGATGATTGTTGAACAAATTATTGAATAAAAATCCTTGAAGATGCATGTTTTTCAAATTATACATAAAATAATTTTATTTCATATAAGCTGGGATA
This sequence comes from Lepeophtheirus salmonis, assembly GCF_016086655.4. Lineage (NCBI taxonomy): Eukaryota > Metazoa > Arthropoda > Copepoda > Siphonostomatoida > Caligidae > Lepeophtheirus > Lepeophtheirus salmonis. The sequence continues at coordinate 30,675,952 of NC_052131.2, forward strand.
TTTTTCATTAATATATACTGTGAATAAGTTATACGGGTCTAAAAAGAGTGTCGTTTTTCATCATTTTCAGCCTCAAAATGGAAATATATCGAGTTAAAAAAAAAGATACTGAATCAATAAAAACTATTTTTTAATTATAAAAAATATTTTTTCATAAGTTTTAATAATTCTAGATTTAATTTGGAGATTGCTCAAAGGGTAAAAATGACTCTGAATGATAATAGACCCAAATGACTATAATCCTAAATATTTCAAAGAAAAACTAATATCAGTTTTGGGTTTTATGCTCAAAAAATATAAATCCATTTTTTGGCGTGAATTCAATTGTACAAAATGAGTGTTCCCCTGTGTTATTCATTCTTCACATCAAGCATGGTTTTTAGACAGAAAAAAGACTTGAAAAGGTCTGTGAGAGTGAGTTTCTCCGATATATAATTATAATCCCTGATGTAGATATGATATAAATCTTATTATACGTGAATCTGCCATAAAAAAACTTAAAAAAATATATATTTTCTTTCTTGATTTACTTTTTCAAACTATTGTAACAGTTATTCTGCTTCGGGGGCAATTGAACATTTGATGGGTTGTATTTAAATGTAATTTATCAGATATATAAATCAAATATAGAAGCTATTAATAGATTCCAATAATATCATATATATGTTAGAATGTTGTTGTAAATATTGGAGTCCCTGAGTCAAATAAATTCTGAGTAATTGAGCAAAAAGTAGAAAGAGTTCCAACTTTTCTTAATGTACACCTTAAGATATTCGAAAACAAGAGGTGGCAAACATTCTATTGTTGGAAAAGATTGTCACCTTTAGTTCTAATAGGTTTTAAATTGTTTACTGCACAATGCTCATCAATGGAGTATACGCGTTATTTATTTATATTCGTTTTGTCAACAAAGTGACGTAGAGTGTTGTCATATTGCGGCAAAATAATACAACAAAAAATATAGGTGTATGATATGCACATAGAGATCTCTTTGAAAATTAGTCAGCACACTTACATTTTTTTTTAAAACAAGCTACAGAATGTCAAACCATCTTGTGGATATTATATTCCTCTTGGGAGCTCAGAATGGATATTTGGATATAATGAAATTGGACAAATTTTCAACAAATATTGATAAAACGTCATCCATCGGGTTAACATGTTGAATTTTTGACATCGGCCATAGGGATGGACAAAACGTATAGAAAAATAACAGTTTTCTGAATAGGAAGGAAAAACGGTTCGTGGTATCGTTTTTCCCCCATTTTTGTTGATTCTCACATTATTGCTGTTAGCATCTATCTTTACTTTTGAATAATTAGTTCCCGCCTACTTTTGATGTGATTAAAAAAAATCTAAAGGGACTAGATACACAAGAATCCAAATTCACAAAAGCACTGGTTTTGTTTGGGGGTTCAATACGAAAGGGATCCCGGGAAAGACAAAGGCTTTTGGATTAGTGTTGTTGAATTCCAAAGCTCTTATTGCCAGCAAAATTACAAATTATGAGCCCTTTGCTGCTTAAGAAATAAAAAGGTGTTATCACCTCAGCTATTGCAAGATATGCTACTTTCTCTTTGATGGTTTCGTACATCTCTGGATCTGAATGTAAATATGGAGGTAATGTTATTATGTATTAACCCCTTGATGTCCGCAAAGTATTTAGACTTTTAAAGTGGATTGTTAGTTCTTACAAAGCTTTTAAAAATAAATAGTCTACATATGTAGTCTGTTTGTATTTTTAATGGTGGATTTCATCTTATATTTTATTCTTATTTGCTCCTGTTTTTATTTCTTTTATCTGCTTATATGTGTGCTCTCAATTCTGTATGTTGAAAGATTTGTATTCGTTGCTTTTGACCAGTAATATGTGTATAAAAATTAGGTAGGTTTTAGTTTAGGAGAGGAATAATTATATACTAAAGTGTTTCTATATGTGATCTTTTTACGTGATCCTTCTTCCTTTACTTTATTTGTTATGTAATTTGTGCATATAAAATGAGAACCTAAATAAATAATAAGTAAAAATACATACAAAATAATGGTACTATGCTAACAAATAATTTACAATATTCATCCTCCACGAATGCTATTTTAAATTTGAAAGGTTCTTGTCTCCAATGGCGACATTCATTTTCTCTCTCCAAAATCATATTGTAGGCAGCTGATGTTAAGAAGGGTCGTAATTCAGTATTATCATAAGTCTTACTAACCTCTTCTCCTCTTACTCTAGGAAAAGCCCATCCCAATGCGTCTTTGTAGAGAAATATTACAGTTTTATACTTTATGTGCTCCTCCAAAGTCTCATTCAGGGTTATTTTTTGATCAATAGTGTATGAATATTTCATACACTATTCTCCTCAGTCTCCCCCTATATATTTATGTAGACTTCATATAAAATAAGTTTGTTGTATCGAGTCTTTGCAATTGCCACACTTGCTTATGCTTACAGGTAAATAGTTAAATTGCATTCTGCATACGATACTACTTCAATCTAATCATTGCATGTATCTAATACACCTTCGTATTTTTTCTTTCTTTTTGATACCCCTGTTGCTGTAAAATAAATAACATCATCTTCTGAAAAAGCTATGCTGTTTCTTTGCAATCAACTTATTTATCATAGTTTCCAACGTTCTAATAATAAACTGCGTGTGTCATAGGCCCTTGATAAAGAATTTCTATACTATAGGTACATACGTATTATGTTTAATTATGTCCAAGTGCATGACTGTCAAGCTGTCAACAACTTTGTTGGTGATAACAATTTCAAATATTTTAGACAGGGTCATTATAAAAATGTTCATTTTTGAAGTTATATTCAAAAAACAAAAAATTAAGATCAGATACAATCGCACAGGCATTGGAATCGAGAGCCCAATCCAAAAATTTGGATTCTAGGAGGATAGAGTAAAATCAAGAACTTCTTGGTGGATTGAGAACCTCTGCAGTGCTCCTGCAGCAAATTTTGAGTCTTTTTGAACGCCTAGGGTACTAGGTCTTCACCAGAGCCTTTAACAACTCTGCAACCCTTCTGCTGTCAATCATTGTCATCTTTGAGATTTCAGCATTGCTAATATTCAAATTGTTGTCCTCATATACTTATCCTGGAAAAATCCTTAAATCTGAAGTAGGGTTTCATTATTACTCCTTGTACATCCTCATACTTCAATTCATATTTTTTAAACCGACATATGAATGCGAATTTGAATCGGATATGACAATTTGAATGTTGATAATTCTACGCATATTTCTACAGGGGGGATAATGCAAAAATTAAAACTTGAGATAATTAGTTGTAATTAATTCGGCTCAAATAGTATTTGTATATTTAAAGCATAACTTTTCTGTGTATATCCATATAAATAAAGCCAACTTTGTCTGTCTGTCTGTGTAAAACTCATTTTTAAGTATCCACTTAACCTCTTAGAACTGCGTGATCCAAGAAATAACAATCTACCAAGGAGCATGTGTATCCAAAGCTCAGAGCCTCAAATTAATAAGTAAAATGAGTGAATATATATCTATATTATTACAATAAAGGTGATTATAATGCCGGGTACTCTTGAAAGTAATAAATAAAGCAAAGTTTGTTCATGATTTTTGAGTATAACAACAAACTTGTGTAGCTTAGCTCAGTGCGTCATAATAAAATATAAAAGTTAAGGGGAGGACATATCTAAATGATTAAAAAATAGTTTGTCAGTCTTTTGGCTTGTTTGTAGATGTCTAATATCTTTGAGCAATGACAGGACTTTTTGCTAATAAATTACCAATTGAAAAGTTTCAGACAAGATTTGATTGCAGAGAGTAGGCTTTGATATATTCCTTTCTCCACCCCAAATAATGTTTATGCCAACTTTCCACTAAAATATCCTTTTAAACTCTTCCATTTATACTTTATGTGACTTAAAAATATAGATTTTTGGACATATTCTAAATTCTTTTGCTAAACAACCATATCTTATTAAGGGTGCTCCCAGATAGTGTTGAGTTGGTCCTTATTTATTCAGTAGAGTCCTAGAATCGGTTCTTGTAACTGTCAGTCCTTAAGACGGGTATTTAAGTGTCGTCATTTGAATTTTTCAGCCAAATAAGATATATGATATCTTTATTAAAAATATTGCAAAAATCTTGTAAAAATATTTATGTTGTTATTATCATGCAATAATTTTATTTTTACTGTCTTATATAATTTATTCTATTAAATTACTGAATAATTTAAAACACAAAAAGTACACATCATTACGTCACGAGTCATCAATTATATCTTTTTTGAGGGCCGACAAGTGGGAGTAGATGGGACTGGATTGCGGTACTAAATAAGGAGAAACAAATCATTACTCCAGACTTATGACTTTATTGATGGTTGTAATGATGATTTTATGACTATTTGGGGATTTTTTTTTATCAAAAGACAATTTAGAACATTTGTCGGGAAAATGATATTCCATATATTATTAATAATGTTCGCAATATTAATTATCTCCGAAAGGAGGTTGAATTTGTTAGTTTGTTGGATATAACAAAAGCTACTGATTGATTTTGATCAAACTTGGTATGAAAATTATAAATTAAAGAGGACAGTAACGCAAAACGTTAAAATTGACCATATCATTTAAATAAATTGAGAAACATAACTCAATTTAATTTTTGGTTTGGCCCTCTACCGAGTGAGGATACTATTTCAATTTAAAAATATACCATGTTATTTCTCTCGTAGGTATATTTATTTACAATTGAATAATAAATATATTTCATGTCATATGTAAATTAATTATTATTATTTTTTTTACCGAATAATATTCTTTGTTTATTATATTAATTAATAATCATTGTATAAAAATAACTGAGTAGTACTTCACAAATATTAAATAACATGTTGCTGTATCTCCACGACAACCCTAATTGTTTTCCAATAATTAGGCTATCTATTTTTTAGAATGGTGCATAGTTCTTTTTTATTTTCAATATTGTGTATTGGTGGCGCCAGATAAAACAAAAACTGAGTGTAATAGTTATATAATAAAATGGTAAGGTTACATGAATATGACGAGGGGTTTTCGCAGGGGGTGGGTGGAAGAACTGTAGCCCCCCCCCTATTAAAGAATTTTAGTTATTTTAATAAAATTCAATATTTTCAATTTTTCAAAAATTAATTTATTTCAATTTTTCAAAAATTAATTTATTTCAATTTTTCAAAATTTGTTTTTTTCAATTTTTCAAAAATTCATTTTTTTATGAATAGCTATGTTTTTTGGAAATTTTTCTCAAAAAAAATAATATTTAAGCTTTCATTTCAAAATATTTCATATATGTAATATCATTTTTGCAATTTTTTCTAGAAAATTTAATATTTTATTTTTGAATTTTTTTTTTTAGACAGCTGTGGATTTTGAATTTTTTTTCAGAATAACTGGATTTTTGACAATTTTGCACAAAAATATTAATTTTAAGTGAATGGATGTGGATTTTTGACTTTATTTCCAAAAATTAAAATATTTAAACTTTAATTTTGAAATATTGTTCCAAAAAAAATAATTTTTGAATTTTATCTAAACAGCTGTGGAATTTGAAATGTTTTTCCAAAAAAATTAATGTTTGAGCCATGTATTTCAAAATATTTTATATATGGAATATCCTTTTTGAAATTTTTTCAAAAAAGTTTAATATTTGAAATTTTTTTATAGCAAATTTATTCTTTGAATTTTTTGTAATTTTAGTTTTTTTTAATGGCTATGGACGTTTTTCAAAAAATTTAATTTTTTGTGAATGGTTGTAGATTTTTAATTTTTTTTTTTCCAAAAACTAACCTTTTTGAAGTTAAATTTTTTAATTTTTTTTTATACAAAAATTATTCTTTGAATTGTTTAGTACACAGCAGTGGATTTGTTATTCTTTTTTAGAATAACGTGATTTTTTAAATTTTTTTCCAAAAAATTTAGTTTTGTTTGAATGGCTATGGATGTTTGAATTTTTTCCAAAGAATCAAATATTTGAAGTGTAAGTTTTAAAATTATCTTAAAAAAATATAATTTTTCCTATTTTTTTATCGGAATTTTTTAATTTTTCGATTTAAAAAGAAATTCAAAAACTTAGCCTTATCTCTCAAAAAATATAATCCAGCTGATACCCCGGTTGACGGCACGCATACTTAATATCTTCCATGCAACTAAATTCTTATGAATAATACAGGAGAATGTAGGACCTTACTTGAACTTTTTTCCAAACTTGAGCTACACTTTTTTTAATTATTCTCCAAAAAAAAGAGCACTGTTTGAAAAGTTGTAATTTACGCATGAGAGAATTATACAGGAAATAATGCCTGTTGATGTTTATTTGTTACAAAATTAAGCCCTATCCTATTATTATGCGATAATACAACTGTGTCGTTTATAAAAAAATAACTAAGTTTTCATTAATTGGGACCAACTGGCTGTTTGGACAGCATTCACACTATAGCCACCTGTATGAAAGAACAATTTGCCTATCCCGGACGGCCGGACAAGTATTAATTTAAATCCTTACGCTATATCCAAGAAGTAAATCAGAAAATGAAGAGTTATAATCTTAGACATATAACTTTTTTTTTTCTCCCTCTTATCTACAAAGTTACTTAAGTAGGGATAGGATTCAAACTGAGTTGTGTTATTTTATAATCATTAATAATGAATATATTATAAAATAAAAATATTATTCTGCAAAAGAAAACTCATTAATTTAACCATATGTATAACTTACATTAGACATATTTTTCATAATATTATTCTCAAATATGCAATTGCACATTTCAATCCTTCGTGAGGTTTGTTCCCATGGCTATATCCAAGAAGCTCAGATCAGTTTCAGTGAAAAATGATTTCAGAATACAAAATCCTGCCGGAACTGAAGTCTTGGCCGTTGCGTATTCTAAAGGCGAAGTTTGCCATCCTATTTCTGTGGAGAGGAAAGAGTGAGTGACTCAATGCAAATTCTCACATCGAACTTATGGATAATAAATTGTTATCATGGGACATAAAAAAGTTCGGAGGCAACTTTGTTTTCACTCAAGATGGAGCTCCGTGTCATCGTGTCGCCAAGGACCAAGCCTTCATAAGAGACAACTATCCGGACTTTCGGGATCTCAACATGTGGCTGCCCTTCTCTTCTCATTTTTCACACATAATTTTTTAAAAGAGTCTTTGTTTTTTATGATGTCCAAGGTTTTTCCGTATAACTAATTGGATGAAAATATATAGGGTTAAAAAAACCTTAGGAAAAAAATATTTTAGAATCTTATTAAAAATTTTAAATGATGAAAAGTGACTCATACGTGGGTGGGTACATAATATATGTACATATGGTTTGAATTCAGAGTCCAATGAATCAACTATACCATGTATGGTTTTTATATGATACGTTCTGAATAAAAATACAAACATAACTGAAAAATATTTCCATTGTTTAGAGAATAAATCATCTTTTTACTGGATCTGACAGTTTTTTATTTTTAACGTTAAAGAAAATAAAAGTTAGAACAAATTTATATCAAAACTCAATGTTGCTTATGTATGTATGTTTATTTTTATGTCAGCCCTTGAAATTAAATTTCTACATGTTTGAATATATATGTACGAGAACGTTCTTGTATGTCACTCTCTTTTTATTAATTTAATGATAGGACGTGACAGATGGAAAACATCTGGATTTAAAATTAGTTAGAGTCTTCCCTCCTAATTTAGGACTAAGTAAGACAATGATATTCTACAAACCTTGCTATTGTCATGAATATCCACAAGATGGACAGTTGTACTAAGTTTGTCGCTATAAACAAATAAGTGTAAAAACAACTCACAAGTGGAGATGGATTCGGTATAGGCCTGAGCCCAAACATACTCCGTATCAGACCTCGTCCAAAACTTCCTACCAGACATTAATTTCAAACATAAAATTAATACTGCTGTTTCTAACAAAAAGAAAAACGTGCATAATATATATTGACGATTTTTTTAAAGATCTGTAGTTAAAATATGTAATTATAAAGAGTCATTGGTAATGCAATTTCTGAGCAAAAAATCTGGGTGGGAATGGCTTTATTGAGATTCGAAAATTGGGTATGGAGGTAAAAATATTAAAAAACACTGCTTTAGAGTATATCTACAGAGTGTGACGAGGAAATTTTCATTTGAAAAATTGTCCAAGCGTGTTTGGCTTACTACCAATAAATGTTGAACCTTTTTCCTTTCTTTTTTTTACAAAAAGTTAAGATATGGAACAAAGACCTCATTTCACTCAAAATAATAGATGTATTAATAAGAGATTCATTATTATTATTATTCATAATTTATGGCTTCAGTAATGTATATCTCGTGTTGTATGAATGAAATCGATTTACGATAGATGGCGCTAGAATGATAAGATTTTATACAAAACAAACATTAGAGATTTTTGTGATTTCTTGGGCCAGCATTCCCAGCAGGCAGTCGAAAATGTCAATAATAATTATGGTCCTGATATTGTAAAAGCTAATCATGAACTATTTGGTTTCGACCATTCCAATCTAGTAATTATGATGGCAAAGATGAAACACGCTCTGAAAGGCCAATGGTCGAAAATTTGTAGTCTGTGCGTTAAAAAAGGGTTATTTTATTGCTCAAGAGATAAACAAATTATGAAAAAAAAAAATCATTTAAAATAGGAATATTTTTTAGATAGCCTTATTTTATAAATTTTCATCATTCTTGAAGGAGTCATAAACAACATAATTATATGAATGACATATTAGAATAAAATAAAACTGGGATGGAAAAAAAAATCTAACAATTTTTACAGCATGAGGAACAATATTAGTCCACGGGTATTTTTACAGTCCATTTTGTACCCTTTATGTTAATTTCTATTTTCTAATAAAATTAAAGATCTGATTTTTTTCATAGAGCTTCATAAATATGAAATTTTTTATCAATTTTGCGTTTATAAAGGATTAGTGAACATTGGTGGCACCTTTCTTCTAAAAAAAGTAAATCCATGACCATGACAAAGGAGCTTAGCTTAAGAATATTGTTATTTTATCTTATTTAAATAATCTACTTTCACCGTTTTACATCAAAACCCACGTGAGAAGGGGACAATGACTAAGTAGTTTTGAAATTAATTTTCAAATAAAATTGTTAAAAGCTTGTCTAAACATAAATAATAATATTTAGAAAAAAAGAATGGATATATTTTTTAAAGATCATAACTCCATCAATCTTTTTTATAGCTTGATAGATTTTAACAAAGAAATATCTTCAGCCTCCTTTGATAATACTTATATGAACAAATACCTTTGCTTATAAATATGCAAAAGGTTTCAATTTTTCTTTTTTAAAGTCATTTGATGAAGTTTTCTTAAGATGGTTATTATTTTGATTTATATCAATCTTTTTAATAAGTACATATGTGGGCCGTCAACCTCAAATCAATGTAGGATGGTCTTTTTTAATATTGAGTATGAATGGAAGAGATTGCGCATCTCGAAAAGGACTGCCTACAATATGAAGAAGTCTATTAGGATGGGAATGATAGTGAAAGGTTTTTACGGCCAAAAAGAAACAAAACTTCTACTGCAACAATTTGGCTGACTTCTGGCCTGCACCCATGTGGTCCTCCTCAAGTCCTTACCACAACCACGGGAAAGTGATTATTTGGACATTCTCGAAGAAAATGTGTCCATCAATTCTCATACAAATTTGGATTCGCTCCGATTTCCTCTTTTGGGAGCGTGGTACGCCATAAAGAAGTGCTTCATCTTTAATAACTATTAATATGTTCACCGTCTTGTCGAGGCTGTTATTGTTTTTGAAGGAGGACATAAAAATATAAGGAAATATAATATTTAAATATATCAAAAATTGGTTTTTGATTTGTCTTTTCTAAATTTAATAAAAATCAAGTTATTTGTAATTTAGTCACACTACCTCAATTTGGGTACCCACTCTATACCTATTTGGGCCATCAACACAAAAACAGGAAAGAATAGTCTTTTTCGAAATTGAGTCGGTATTAGGTTTGTTTTCCCTCGACAAGAAAAAACAAACAAACGTTATAAATTTTTCTCAAGAATCATTCTGAATTACATACATACATATACTTTGACAAATTATTGTCAATTTCTAGTAGCAAATTATTTAGAGACAATTCAAATTTTACATACTCTAACAAAAACAATTACAATATTCATCTTCAAATTGAATTTCAATTTAAAGTGAAATTGTGTAAAATTGACATCCTGAGATAATCGATTAATAGATTGAATCAATAAAATAAATTGTAAATGCGCCTTGTAAAACTTTGGTGTGTCTAAACCAGACCAGCTTCTAGTTATTGAACTTCAAATTAGATACAAATAATCTGTTTCAGTCTTCTTTACATACAATTTTGAACATATTCTATTTTTTTGGTACTTGGGCCATCAATTAATAAATAATTATTCTTTGTATTTGAAAATTACTCATAAAACATCAACTTTTTATAAAATTTGTATACTTATTAATTTTGATAGATAGATTTGATAGTTTTGATAGCTATTCACTGAATTTTTTTTTTTTTCCATTAAACCTAAAATATTACATTTTTATGGAATAAAATTTCACATATTACATTTTTTTAGTGAAATGTTAAATTACTTAATTTGAGGGGGTCACATCCCCTCCAGCTCGCCCCTAGCGGAGACACCTGCAGTTTAATTCATTTTATTGCAACCTAATCTGGGGAAATTGACTTTGAGCGGAATTCCATTAGTAAATAATTAAAACTATGAAATTTTAGTATTGATGGTTTTATTTTAAGCCTCTGTTATGTAACTGGGATATTATAGACCCCAAAATTTATCTTCATATTCATATTCTTTTGAATCAACAATTTATAATCATATTCATATTCTTTTGAATCAACAATTTATAATAATATTCAATTTTTTTTTAATATAAAAACAGTCTAATTTGTTAGTCGTTTAATAAATTTTTGTTAATCTCTTATTAATTATCATAAGTTAACAAGATTACCGTGACGTCAGAAAAGAGAAGGGAAAACGGAAAGAAGGAAAAAAAAATTCAAATATTGGTTATTTTTAAAATTAACTTTTTCTAAATTTGTTTTCTAAATATACGGCTACTCACAAAAAATTTCAAAATTAAATGTTTAATTTTCTAGTAAAAAGTAAAATATCTTAATTTGAGGATGGGAGGACGCTATAGCACCTCCAACCTACCCCTTGCGGACGCCTCTGACATTTTATTTGTTAATTGTAAACACAAACAACGAAATATATACGAAAAAAAGATCTGAATCAAATCCCCATTTCCAAAATTATATTTAATTTTTCATAGAATTTATAAAGTCCTTTTTATTCATATTGAAGCTTGAATTGTGTCTCAGACTTTTTTATATTTCAATAAACTATATGACACAAGTATAAAAATAGAAAAAGAAAAAAAATGTCAAAGTTTAATCAATTTAATAAAATGTTTTATTTAAAAGTCGTTCCTTCGTTTTTCCTTTTGATTTATGGGGTTTTTCTTCTTTTTTTTTTCCTTGCAAACTGAAGCTTAAAAGGTATTTTTATATACACAACCTCATCAAAACTGATGGGTACTAATTTGTATTAGAAAGCTTTTTTATATAATAAATAAATGCATGATTTACAGTGAATTTTCCTCATCTATAAAAGCCCGAGATTTCCCAGATCCCTAGAGAGAACCACCATTATGTACAAATAGCCAATTATGTATTTATACAAATATTTTGGTCAAATATAGTTTTAAAACCTTAATTGATATATGTAAATATGAAATTATATTAGGCTATGAGATCACCTTTTAGATATGAAATCTATCAATTGGTTTCTTTGTGACAATGAGCTTCTGCTAATTTAAGTGCAACTTACGGCACTTCCAAAGGATTTATCAGAATAATTTGTTGATATAAATTGACAACAATTAGTTAAAGACTACAGACTCAATTGTAACAAAAAGCATTATAACTTGCTTTTGTGTTGAGGGGGTTATATATTATGTACTTCAAACTTTAAGCTTTTTGTGAATATACATTTCTAAGGAAATGTAAAACGGAATTCGGGGAATCGTGTAATGACATCTAAGCCATATATGTTGGGATAAAGAACAATATATTTCCCATTTTATTCCCCTTCATATAAACTTTATAGTAATATGAATCCTTTGTTCAGAAATATTCATAATCCTCACATCACGAATCCCCCATCATATTGTACAATTTACGCAGGTCGTACATATGAATGTAAATTATATCAGAATCAGTTGTTCAAATTATTTTAAAGTAATGTCATGCCGATAAATTGATTTTACGGGGGTTCCCCTTCGTTTGAATATATAGCAATTGATGATACTGGATGATTAATTATAATATACAGTAAAACCTGCATTAAGTGACCAAGTAAGGGAAACTAGGAAAGTGACTGCTTAGTATCACTAACCTAATAACCCATGTTTGGTATTGCACAACAATTCAAAAGTTAGAAATCTTAGATAAAATAAAAGGATAAGAAATGAAGGGGGGAAGGCAAATATTCATTATTTGCCTTCCATAAATATTTTATTGATTAATTCGTCAACAATGGGTCTTTTCTAAGTCCATAGATAGCCTCTTTGTGTTGGACTCAACAACATTGTATGTAAGTTTTAAACAGCTTAATTTATGCTCAAACTATGTAATTATTTTGACAGCTAGATGGAGAATGAAGGAATACGCTTAATACAGTTTTTTATGTCGTGAAATTTTATCATGTACTAAATATGACCACTTAGTGCGGTGACACGCTTAGCTTTAGGCCTATTGTCTAGCTATGTAATAATTTGTGTAAACGATGGTCAGGGGTTTTAAGTACACACTTAAATGGTGTGGCTCGTTTAATAATGGCCCGTTTCCAAAAAAACAGTCCCTACAATTTCTTGTTAATATCTCGTTTTATATATTTGACCAATTTATTATTTCTCTGAAGAAATTTTGCTTGTCATATAGAAATACAAATTTATAGCTACGCTTTTAATAAAATATTACAAAGTAATATAATATATACAGTATCAAATAAAACACTATGAATGATTGTAATGTTATAAAATACCTATATATTTAATAAAAATTTGCGGATAAATGATATATCAATGATAAAGTTAATTAATCGTTACACCAGGTTTCACTGTTTTCCCAATATATCAATAATAACCGAAAATAAACATCTTAATTGGACTCTCTGTATTGTAAATGACTAACGTATCACCTATACTAACTAGAAATAGCAACACACAAGTGTTTATGGCCACAGTGCGTATACATATAATCACATACAATATACATACATAATTATGACTAATCAAAGCATCAAGAGTCTATTTTGATAATATTTATAATTATATCGATGACTTGTTGTTATTTGAACATATTTTGCCTTTTGTGAATCGCACAAACTTATATACACGTAATTACCTATACAATTCATCCTCGGAATCAAAATACAAGGAACTCCACTTCTAATTATGGTGGTGTTTGACGGACTAATTACGAATGTTCTTTTTTTGTATTATTTTGATTTAAGAAAATTTATATTTGAATATTTTTAGACTTTTTAGTTGGTTTGAGCTAAATGACTTCTAGGCAAGGCATTACACCGCTAAGACAATAGTATGCAGCTGTGACCCCCGCTGGATTATACATAAAAATTAACATTTTGTGGAAAAAAATTTCAAAAATCCTTAGCTGTTCACAAAGGAAGTAATTTTTAGAAAATAATTCAAAATATTAAATTTTTTGGAAAAAAGTTTCAAAAATCTACATCTGTTCACAAAAAATTACATTTTTTGATACAAAATTTTAAGCATTAAATTAGTGGTTAATCAAAATGGAAGATGCATTAAATACAAGAAGGGATAATTCTCTATTGGGGAAGTTTAAAAATTAACTCCAGAAATACTCAGCCAACCTATCGAAAGTTGCCACATCCACAATTAGGGACAGCTTATCTTGGCAATACCACACAGACAAATTTAAGGAGGCTTCGAGTGAAACAGAAAGAATACAAGTCTTCATCAAGCGTGTTTTGGATCCTATACTGATAACAAAACAAATGTACTTGTAATATTGATTCTTTTGTTTGGTCCTTTTCACAGAGGAGCTTTCCAGAACTGAGTTTTTCTAGAACTTTCTTTCTAGAATCTGCAAGGAAAGTAATTTATAAAAAACCAGCTCCCTAAAGTATTACTACAATAAATTAGCCAGGGTGAGTAGTCCAAATGGGGTAGGAAGCCATCAAATCACAAACTCTTGTATGGTTTTGGGGGAGCTAGCAATCTCAAGCAAGTGGCCTGGAAGGTTTTTATTAAATTGCATTGCTTATTATCTATAGCACAGTATCAAAATGTTTATCTCACAAAGAGTTCTACGTTGCCTGCTCTAAAACAGTTTATGAGGACAAAGTTGTCGAGAGGAGAGAAGAATATGGAAAGGGAGGAATGGAATATTTAAAAGAAACTAACTTCACCAGTGTGGAGGCTAGGCTCCTATTATTTATTTACCAAGTGGCAGATTAAAAAACTGGATCGTCTCATCTTCCTTTCTTCGTTCTCTTCTCGAATTAGAACGAAGTTTTTGCGACAAAATGTTGTTTAAAAATTAGGTTTTATTTTGTAATAGTCCATATTATTCATCTTTTTACTTCAATAATCATTTAATATTTCTAGTAGCAATTTTTTATTATGTTTTATTGTTTTAAATTGACTGTAATTGTGGATTGCTTCTATATATTTTATGTATTAAGATATTAAATATAAATAATAGCTTAGCAGGAGAGAATGAAACATGTCACGAAACCTCCTACTGATAAATTACTTCATCGGGTGAAAGAGGAAGAAATAAAGTAATTAAGCCCTTTTTTGTGAAAACATTTATTTTCTTATAAATGACGTCATCAGTTATATTTAATTAAAAAGTAAAATCTATAGAACTGTTTAGTAGTAGACTTAAAGATGTGCTGTTTTTGACCTACAAACTAACATAAATAATTAGATATATGGGTATTGAGGGTGTTTATTTAAAGGTGATTATTTAAACTCTGTGGTAAAAAATCTCAAAGAAAAACTTGTTGGTGGTTAGCCGAAATGAGACTTTCCTTTTTGTTAAAGATCTTGGCTCATATCGTGGCCATTTTATGGCATGGACTCCAATGGTTTATCGAATGTGCTGTTATATAATATACGAATCCATTATTTATTATGGATTCTTTTTCCCATAAATGTTTATCTCTTAAGTAATCAAAAGTTGCTTACTTGCCGATCGGAATCGAAGATTTCCATTTTCATTGTGTTTTAATTTGATCGAAGAAAAACTTTTAAATATGGCGTATTTTCTCTTTGCGCATTCAATCAATACTGAGTTAAACAATCTCAAAATTGTTTAAACTTTTTTTTGAGGAAATCTTATCTTTTAACACCATCTAGTTTAAAGGGATCACACTTATTTAACACGAGGTACACATTACTTAGAGCATTTGTCTATCTAAATATATTTAAAGGGTTTTTTATTCAAGACGCTTCATTTTTTTCCATTGAGAAAAAAATGACGCCATATTTATTTTCTTTCTTTGACATTTAGAAATTTCATAAGTATACATTTCATCATAAAGCGATATCCACTTGATCAGTGATTAAATATTATCCAAATTAATTATAAAAATAACCATTTAATGTTTATTTTCATTGCAAAATTATCTTCAGCAATTAAGCTCATTTTTAACTCGATGGCTTTGTAAATAAGTTAAATATGCATTATGGGTAATGCATCAATCCACAAGTGCTTCACAAGACATCATTGCATCTCTAAAAAATTACTGTTTGGTGTGGACTTAATGCTGGAGGGATCATGGGCAGTTATTTTTACGTTCATGATGATAATTTCCAAGTTACTGTGAATATAAATCTCTATTTCACCTTAACAACTGTTTGTTTTTTTTCGCCCAAATTACAGTAATTACATGTGGTTTCAACAAAACGGTGCCACTTATGACACAACAAACATTACAATCGATATATTGCAAATAAAATTTCGTGAGCACGTTATTTTGATATATGAGCCAGTTGATTTGTTGCCTCGATCGTGACAATTAACGTCATTAGTTTTTTCCTTTTTTTTTGGTCTACGCCAATAAGCGGGCCACGTTAGAATAGCTAGATAAAAATATCGAACGTAAAATTTTCTGCATTATCGGTCCATTTATTGATAAAAGTAGTGGAAAATTGGATTCAGTGATTGGACTTCTGTAAATGTGTTCGGGGGGGGGGGGGTGCACGCTAGATAAATTGATTTTCATACATAAATATATTTTTTTAAATTTGTTGTAAAAAAAATAATTTTGCAAAAAATTTAACTGGTTTGTGTTTATTTCTAAAAAAATGAAGTGCTTTTATTGAAAAACTTTTTTTATTACAGTATTTACTGCTAAATGTCGATTTTAAATCAATAATTATTTGCTGTAAATACTTTCAGGTATCCCAATATTTCATATATTTATTCAACAGTGATGTAGTAATTTGAATGTTGCAAACGAAATTCCGACATATTCTTAGTATTTACAACTTTACAGCATTGTTTGAAGTTTTGAAAATTGATTGGATAGAAGGCACCATTGTGGCCAAAGGCATACACTGATGATAATAATTGATAAATATGAAGTATCATTTAATTAAGCTGATTGACTAATGAATCATTGTCAAACAATCCATTTGAAGGGATGTAATTAATATATGTAAATATTTGAAGACACAACTATATTAATTTTTCCAACTTTACTTAATGCAAATCCCTGTTATAACTTCTCAATATAATTTAAACTCTTTCATTCATGCAAATAACGGTATTTTTTATCATTATAACTGCAATTTGGGGTGAAATATATTTACCTGCATTCACTGAGGATCCTCAAGCCAGTTTAAAAGAATATTTGCTAAGTAATTATTAACCCATATTATATTTGCGTCATTGCTTAAAATGCATTTGTTGTAGGGAGGCCGGGTACAGTTGCCGGAATTTTTAATTCTTGAGTTATTTTTACTAAAAGTTTTTTTTTAGTTACAACACGCAAAAATTTACGACAACATTGATGTTCGATAATTGTTTTAATCTACTTAAATTTTATAGAGGTCACTAGTTTTTCAACAAATTCCGTCGTAATACCAACCATGAAATGTTAAAACTATCAATATTACAGTTTGGGAACCCAAAACTTGAAGAAGTTATACTTCATTACGAATAATTTTTTTTATTCAATTAAGAAAATACAAATAAAAACTAATTTATGATATGCATAAAATAAATTATTAAGTTATATTTTTTCTTGAATACGTCTTCCTTCAAAGGCAATAATTGACTCACAGAGTGGTAGCTTTTGCCAACGAAGGCTCCTTCCATGGCGTACTGTACAGTCACGAACCAAATTTGAATGGGAGGTGCGGCAGACATTCTTCTCCAAGACATTTCAAACTATAAAGTTCAAGGGGTTGAGGTCAGGGCTAGAGGAAATCACATTAAGCAGACATGATTCGGCCATGTACTGCCTTATTTTTTTTTTGTACATCTTAGTTGTACGGAGCTGTAACATACATATTGATGTTGTAGGTAGTCGGGGTGGAGATGCAAAACTCTCTGCATCCTTCTTGGTACTGACACCGGAGCGGAGGAGATCACACACGCGATGTCTTTTGTGTTGTTGCTCTCAAGGTTAATAGAAGTACAAGGTTATACGATGATGTAATTGGGCTTCCTATAAACAGTCCAACATGCACTTCGGAGCAGAGCCCATACCTCCACTTAGGCACACATGGAGTCTAAGGCCTGCAAGAGATACTGCAACAGCACCTGCGCCCTGAAAAAACTCTGTCAACAAGGCCTAGGCCTCCATGATCCCCGAGTACATCCTGAGGATCTGTAGCAACTTATGTCACTACCTGGAGCTTACCATCAATTCCGAAAGCGGATTCATGGACTAAAGCATGTTCTTTGGATTTGAATTGAAAATTAATATTTAAGAAGCTTGTTTTCTAATTTACCCAGGATTATGTCATGGACTTCAATACTTTGTTTGCTAAAATGAGTAAATAATAATGGTTGGCCCTGCAGATAGCAATAATCAGACAACGCTATTGCACTTTTCCTTTGTTTTGACTTATGACAAATAGGATTTGACAGTCTC
This sequence comes from Lepeophtheirus salmonis, assembly GCF_016086655.4. NCBI lineage: Eukaryota > Metazoa > Arthropoda > Copepoda > Siphonostomatoida > Caligidae > Lepeophtheirus > Lepeophtheirus salmonis. The sequence continues at coordinate 30,694,187 of NC_052131.2, forward strand.
CAAAATGTACGTTTCATACAACAGTACTATAGTAATTGCGTAGAGAATGTCTAATTTTGTACCTGGAAGCTACAATTTGCAGATTTACAGAATTGAGTTTCTGTAACCATTTGCAGTAAACTTCTAGAGAATCACATCCAGTGCTTCTAAAAACTTACCATGGGCAAGCTTTTGGTAAGCAGCAGTTCTTTAAAAATTCAAAAGTTGCAATTTAGAAATGAGACACAACGCTACCGTTAATAATTGATCAATTTGAATAGAATTTTGTTTAAAAAAACGACCAAAATATCAAAGAAGATAACACAAAGTAATTTTTCTTCATTATAATGCACTATTTCACACAGTAAAACTACTTAAAGAAATGATTGAGACGTTTGGTTGGAAATACTCTTGTATACTGCTTACTCACCAAATGGTTCGATGGTTTAATGGTTTCGTTCAAATGATTGATCCTTTTTTTTTGGTATGGTATTTACAAATTGTGAAATAATTTGGGAAAAGTGTATTGATAGGGATATACCATACTTTAAATTAAGTATACTGTATCGTTTTCATGTAATAAATGTGTGTTTTATTTAAATCAATCCAGTTTCTTATTTAGACAAAAATTATTATAAAATATAATGTAAATGGTGTATTTTTTTAGTTCCCACCCGGTACCATTGTCATGTCATTTCGTGCCCATTTCTTTTTTTTTTATTATAGAAAAAACAACTGTTCTTGGTCTCCCCTACGAAAGTGAAGCTCCCTAAACAAAGGATTTAAAAGATGACTCCGTTTGTAATGAATACATACAAATGTAGATATATGTACAGAGAGAGTCAAATAAAAAGATAGGGCTTATTATTGGGTGGTTTGTTGAACACTGATTAGATAAATAGGTACATATGTAGTATAGGACTCTATATATTTATAGTTGGATTTCGTATTTCTCACTTCTAAATATGATTATGGATACATTAAGAATCAATTAAAGCGTAGAAAAATATGATGCCTACTAAAAAAAGAAGAAGAAATGCTTACATAGATAGAGCAGGAAACTAATGATAATTAACAATGTTTCCAAGCCGGATAGAGATTCATGTAGTTACAAACGTATTTACCTACCTATATGAGGCCATCATAAATATTAAGAAATCATCAGGAAATATTACGTCATAAGATACTTTATCTGTTATATATATACGTATACGTAAAAAAATATACGGTGTAAAAAAATAGATATGGATACATTGGTCCCACGAAATACTTGGGGTTTTTATGGCTATCAAACGGATCTCTCACAGATGGATAATGTGTCATAATAGGGGGAGTAAGAATAGAACCATTAACGTTCCAAACGTTTGCTTAGTAATGTTTATATCGTGTTGTACAGGTGTGATTGATTTATTCTACAGAGTGTTAGAAAGATAAGATTGCGTAAAAAAAATATGACAGTTTTGTGATTGAATTGTCTCGGGTGCAATTCTCAAAGTTGGTGACAGCGACCGCAAATAGTTGAAATTCAATTATCATACACTTTTAAAAATAAGGAAATTACGTGTAACAAAGTGACGTTGCGCAAAGAGAATAATATATTATTGAAGTAGGAGAAGATAAATCTCAACTCCTTCGATAATAATTGCTCGAATAAATAGGATTAGAGATATTTATAGTAATTTTCTGTTTCAGGATTGTATGGATTTGATGACATAGAAGTTCTTCTTCATGATAACATTTACGGTCATCCAGTAATTACACTGTAATGGTTCATGGGAGATACAAGAAAAAGTGGTTGCGTTTTTTTATGAGATGTTATCTTCCCCAAACTACTCCCTCAGTCCACAAATTGACTCCGAGGCCCCTACACCATTCATCATAAGAGACACACTCAAATCTTCTTTCATCTTATGAAACCTGCCATTTCCTTTCATAATTTTCCAAATTGTTAATTGTCCAAATACCTTGAAAAAGTTGAGATCCTTCTCCTTCTATTCCAGTAAAATTTTCTTCGCTTTGCAAAGATTTTTCCTTTTTATTAAAATGTTGCAAAAATTGAATTTAATCTATCTGTAGTCGTTGTCTCCAATTTCGAGATAGAAAGATAAAGGATCACGTTCGTGCAAACTTATACAATGTAGCCGTTTGATTCAGTATTGTTTGAGCAAAAGAAAATACGCCATATTTACGATTTTATTTTTTCGATTAAGACGAAATAGATGGCCCTGATACTGTAACAGCCAATAATTGGCAATTCGCAATTCTGTTCCAGTAATTTTTAATTCATAGATTTACATTGCTCAGGAAAGTCAAAGGTCTAAAATATTGAAAATTGTCAAGTCTGTATGTCATGTAAGCACCGTTTTGATTGACAAGGAGATACACATTAATTTTAAAAAAAATCAATCGGCAATAATTTTTCTATTTTTACTACCTCAGTATTTTACACCATAGAATTTTTGAAGTCTATATTGGCATATTTTTAATCGGATCATTACTCTAATATTTCATGACAATTATTTATTTTTTCTACCCAAATTTGACCCTTATCAAAACTTTATTTTATAAACAACTAAAAAAAATTACATTAAATTACACTTTGATGGTTACGGTGTCATTTTTGACACGGTAAAAAAAAGATAACAATTACTTATAATTTCACAACAACAATTTTTGTTTCTTTGAATAAATTTTAAAGTGTTATTTTTGTCAAAGATGTCAAAACATTGTACAAAATATGAAATAGAGCTATTTTTAATAAGTATTTAGCCCAAAGAAAAATTAAACATGTGGTTTACAACCAATATCAATAAATATGCGTATATGTAAATAATTATGGTTATAAAAATAATTATTATCCTATATATTATCTTAGAAATAAAATCAAACATCATTTGAAAAATCATACTTTTATTCAAATCGTGTCATTTTTAACATGTCGATCCTTTTGAAATATAAAAAAATTCTGGTCATCCGAGTGGTACAATCTGGAAAGTTATAAAAAGTCGAACTATTGATTAAAAATTTAATGGTTTTACATGTTTTATGGTTAGAAGTATTGTAAACCTCATTGATGCTCTGTGACGCTCAGAAATAAAAATTACATTATATTGGGCTTCATGCCTATTTATTATTGTATACATGTATTATAATCAAATAAATCTACAAGGACATTTCATGCCATTATTATTGATAAAAAGAATTATTTTTTATCATTTGAATCGGTCAAAATTGACTTATGATGTCGTCGCTAACGGATGTACATCATAACTTCATCTAGCAGAGATATTTCTAATGGACGGCCTTTGCGTCCATCTTAGATCTTTTCTTAAGATTTAGCTCAAAATCGGACAGTATGTGAAGAAAAAGAAAAAAATATCGAACCACAATCAGTGTGAATAAATTGGGCAAACTTTCTGGACACAAATGATCTTTTTTTCTTCAATAATATCCAACCAGTTAGCATTAAGTTTAAGGCTCTAAATTTAAGCTTTCATAGTGCTTTACTTTCATATCTAAGTAAATTGAAGTCTTTATGCTTAACTACAGGTAATAAATAAAGAGCTTGATTGGGAGATTCCACATCTTTTATCTGTGAAAAAGTAACATAAGTATCAGTTAACTCCCTTGTTCAATATTAAAATATCTGATAATGCCCAAAAAAAAAACAACTACACTTTATTGTTATTGTCTTTCAAAACATTTGTTAGACCAATGTTCCTCATATACTAACGGCTATGAAACTGATATCAATTGTTGGATATGGACCTCCAACACCTATAAAATGAATAATCCTTTTCACTTTATGTTTGTGTATCCAAAATTGGAAGCTTAAAAATTGTTATTATTTTGAAAACATTGAAAGATTTCAGGTATATGGGAATAGACTGATTCAGTTGATGTTATAATTATATGAAACTAATCATTGGACTGCTTATTGAGTATTCTATATTCTGCCCTCTCTATTGGTTATATTGTTACTTTAGATCCCTCAAGCATAATAAAAAATTAAGCGATACTATGTGATAAAATATAAAGGATTTTCTCCATTCCTTAAACGTCTAATTAATCAGAAATTTCTATTTACTAGGGGGCCAAAAGTATCTGGTCTGACAAAAATATGTCGGTAATTATTCAAAAAAATAATTTTATTTGAATGTACACAATCTATAAAGCATATGTTTCAAGTTTGATGGTGCCACGTTGATAAGTATTTTTTTGGTGGCTATCTACAGTTAAAACAGTGAATGAAATTGTAAAAATAGAGAAAATTGGTAATTGTTCAAAATGCTCACTATATCAGATATTATTTGAAAATTTGGGAATATTAAAGCTATGTGCAAGATGTGTTTCTCACACTTGAGAAAAAAAAACTGTGTTGTGAAGAAGTATCAATTTTGTGTTTAGTTAAATTTCATAGCAACATAGCAGAAGATTTAAAAATAGTTATTGTCAAATGACGAATTTGGAATATAATAAATAGCCTATTAGTTATAGAAAATTATATAATTTACATGAATGACCAATAGTTATTTAAAAGGAGGCTAAATGGGTGTGAATTGACTCTGACTAGAAGTTACATTTTTAAATCTAATGTGGGACTCGAGTTCAAAGACATGGGTGTTAGTATTTACAAATAAATACAGACTCATATTATAAAAATTGTTTCTACTTTTAATGACTCATCCACAAATACCAATTGATATATGTATACCTTTAAATATTTTCAATGGAAATAAATCATTCAAAAAGTTTGAATAAATAACAGTAAAGTGCAGCATGTTTAGTTTTCTTTGTTGCGCTCCAAATATTATTTACAGTTTATTATAACGATATATTTTTATTTTATTTTTTCATATTCATTCTTTGTTAAGCCCAACCTATAAGTGATATGTAAAAAGGAGTTGTTCTTTGGACCCTGATGTATCAAAATAAGTAATATGTATAAGATCATGAGTAGAAATGTAAAAATTGTAGAGATATTCGTGAGTATCTACATATTTAAAAAAAGTCTAATATAGTGCTCTAATGAATTATTTCCCACTTTTTTAAAAATGTAAACGTATTATATAGCGATCGAGGAACACAGTACAGGGCCGTTCATTCCAACCTGGACAATCCTTAACTGTATCCTAAACAACAAGAAGGAAAGTATTAAAATTTATTATTTCAATATTTAAGTGGGAGGTTGAAGGCTAGCTTTAAGTAAGTTACTCCACTTTTTATTCAGAACAAGTCTTTACTATAGATAAAACATGGAGGAATACCATCATCGAATTGGCTTGTGTGGGACACAGTCCAGAAGAATCAAGAAAATGCTCGGGTATCTAAACAGCACAGTCTACGACGTCTACAACCCACAAGTCTCGGAGTTATAAAAACCCACTTCCAGATTCCTCGTACGCCTGAAACGGTTCGTGAAGGCATCTCATGGGACTCCCAATTAATCTTCTTGCTAAAAACCAGTATATATATCATGCAACAGTATCCAAGGCTACAAACACTGATCTGAAGATGAAATCATACCGCTTCTACGAAAAACATATTTTTACAGACAAAATGAAGGCCGCTCAGGCTGCCCACAGAAGAAAATTGCTGAATGATTTGAAGTCCCATGGTAACCAAATCATCTTTTTTTGGATGAGAAACAATGGACTGACGGCAGATCCAACAAAATCCAGAACAACAGATGGTTGGCCACAGAGAGAGCTAATGTCCTCCACATCTTGAAAACCAAGTTTCCCGCCAGTGTCATGCCCATTTCGAGTTATGGGGAACAACGGCAGTGTCATGTTCTCCATCTTCTTTGAGCCAAAAAAGAGGGGGGGTGCTGACAGGTACTTGCACTCCTGCTACAGACGCACTAACCCCGAAGTCCTCGTGAGGACCAACTGATACCTTGGATGAAATATTTAGCCAATGCTATCTAGTTCCTGTTTTAACAATACTTGGCTCCCATTCACAAGGCCTGCAAGACACAAAATTTGTTGAAAGAAGAGAAAGCGTATAGTGACTATTTGATTGCCTAGCGTAGCCATTGGATATCCCTCTATCTCATCAAAACCTTACGTGATCTCAAATTTTAAAGATTAAGTGGAAGTAAAATGTATGTCCAAAAGCTTATATTAATTCGTTGCATATTTTTCTAATTACATTGCTTTGAGCTAGGATTTTTGGCATTTAGCAATGTTCAGTCGTAATTTTGACTTTTTATTTGATTGAGCTTTTTCGTGATACCATGGCCGTGCATTTGCAAACAATGAAGCAGGAAAACTACTTGTATCTTGTGGGTAGATTTTTATAAGTAAATGTGTATCCAGGATTGATTTATATAGCCATTGGAATCTAAAAAAGAAGAAAATCATTTCACAAAATAAAAATAAAACTCAAAAAAATAAATTTGAAAGAAAATATGAACCAAATTTAAAAAAGGAGGGGGTGGAAACAAGATTATTGAACAAAAAATCAACAACAAAGAATTCAAAAAACATTTTTTTAAAGTTAAATTCGAATTGACATGAGTTTTATTGATACTTATTTAGAACCGAGGACTGTGGTCTAATTCAATCCAATATTTGTCTATAATTAAAAAGGTATAATTGATCCTGCGTGACGTCATTAAAATTGTTTTCATTTTTTTTTTTAAATTATTACATTAAATAATTGAATTCATTATATAGGTAAGTAAAAATACATATCAGGTCGATTTTTGGTGAAAAAACGGGGAAGGTAGAACCTTGTTCTATGGACTCTCCCTATCACCAGTATCGTTTGTCGTTGAGTCTTCAGCTCAATATTTAATGGAGTATTGACATAGTATAGCAGGAATCATCATATTCCACAAAATATACGTAAAACGATAAGGAAATGGGGAAGGGTCCAAAGGGCAAAAAAATAAAAAATATAGTTTGACTTTGCTCCTTGTTCCACCTAAAAGTCACCTAACTTATTTTCGTATGATATTGCGTTACAATTTAATGCAGAATATTTTTTGTAATACGCGTGGTCCAAAAATATCTGAATACTTTGAACTTTAAACTTCAAGAAAATATAATTTATTAATAAACACAAGAATTAAAACAAAATTAAAACAATAAATAGATGAGTTTCAGAGCTTTTTTATTCATTAATGTAGCCGCCATAGCGACAATGATGTCTTCCAGGCGGCGGCAGAAGACATGGAACCCGCTGCAGATGTCGTCCTCTATTATGGCGTCCTGACAGTGGTTTTTAGGGCCTCAATGTTTGGATAACAGACACTCCAGTCCTTCCCCTCGACATTCACCCAAAAGGTGTAGTCAAGGGGGTCGGCATGAGGGCTGGAGGGAGGCCAAAATTGTTTCATTCAAAAGAGTCTTGTAACGAAGGAATGGCTTTCTTGCATTGATGGTATCAAAAGCTGTCCACCCTCACTCGGCTCTTTCCATCCACTTAGTTGATAGCTCTCCGAAACTCTGGGATCTCTTGCAACGACCCTCATGGAATGAGACTATTATATTTAACACTTGTGGGTACAATTTAACAAATTTTAAGAAGAACCTCACTTCTTCCTTACATTACACTTGCTGACAGCGTAGGTGAAGGTCCTAGAGACGCTCACATATTTGGAGTGGACGAATAGAAACTCGTCCAGTACGTTCAAATGTCATTTTCTCGACTTATACATAATCTATAGAGCTCAGATTTGTTTTGTTTTGTAACTAATTACTTATGCTTTAATAAATCCAAGTATAAATTAATTTCCAAAACTCAACATTAATTAATTATTTGAATTAATAAGTGTTCAGATTTCAATGGATCACCACGTGAGTGTAAAATGTAATATCGTTATTATATTACACATATATCTTAGTTAAATTCATAAACCATGGACATTCTCTCGAAAAAATTGAAGGATCAACAGAATTAAGGACTGTAAACATAAACCAATATGACCGGCCCTAAGACTGGACTGGACCAAATGAATAAGGACGGACATAACAATAGTATGGCAGACTTATTTTGATCTCAGGCCTCGCTCACGGCAAAATCGATTGTTTTCACACTTTCAACAACTTCGATGTCAGGAAACTATATTATTATGATAAATACATATTTTATTATATATGTGTGTGTTAATTGGTTATAAAGGCTCTTTTTCTTTAATTTAACGTTAAAACTTGTTTTAAATAATAATTCCCCGTCAAATTATAGGTGGTTTTATGACAAAAAAGTTGCTTGTTTATCAAAATAAATTGCATCAACATAATATAAATTGACATACCCCAATTAATAAGAATATTTATACTGTATTATTTGTCAACTGTGGCTAATAGGTGGGGGTTATGATGTGTAATTAGCAATATCCCATCACATCGTTATCTTTATAATATATCACAACTTTTTATCCAAAAAGAAACAGAAAAAACTCACAAAAATATTATTTAATAATTGTTCAAAGAGGAATAAGAGATAATACGGAGGATTTAACCAAGCAACGTACAAACACAGATATAGGAAAAATTAGCAGAGAATATCGATGTTAATCTATTTGTATTAGTGTTTCTTATGTTTACTGGTGCAACTCAAATTAGTTGCTGTTAAGCTGTGAATATAACTATAACTTCAAAAAAATTGTCTGTATTTATTTTTCTAATTATAATTCAACCAATCCACGCTTATTAAGAACAGTACATAGAAATCAAAAGCTGAAAAAAAAAGTTCTTGTATGTTTTGTGCAGACCTTTGAATTTTACCCATGTGTTTCCCTTCACAATAGAAGTTCTCTCAGCCCACTGACTTTGGGTCCTATTTCTTCCTCTTTCGGTAGATTAAGTCCATTTATTACTTGTTTATGATTTATAACAGGTTTTCCTGAAATTAAGCAAACTCTTTTTGATTTTTCCATCAGGGCATAAGGGGTAGTGAATTTGCTTTGATTTTTTTTGCAGAGGATGCTTCCATCTTGTTATTGAGAAAATATATTGAAAAATGTTTTTGGGAAAAATATTGGGATTTTTTTTATTATCAGGATAAGGCAAAGTTTAATTTACCAAACTCTGTCTTTCCAAAAAAAAAAATCCAAAATATCAAAAAATAATTTTAAGAAGCAATTATAAGTTACTGACACAAAGTTAATTAAGAGCAAAATCATCATGAATATTTCCTTTCGAAAAATTGAGGGGTTAATTTTGCTCCTATTTATTGGCTCCGCCTCCAAAATTCAAAGGTAGTTATGTCTTTAGTTCGGTTTGTTGTTTCTTTGTTACCAAAATTGCTGAAAAAGTTACGAATCAATAAATGAAACTTATCTGAAGGTATATATGTAAATATTAAACTTTGAGAGTTCTAGGTCGAAAACATACAAACCGGTTTTTTTTAAAGCAGGATAACAGATAAAGTTATAAGCCGATATTAGCGACAGATCGTAGAAAAGTTAAAAATATTAAGAGGAAGAATTCAATTTTTAGTAATGTTTCTTTATTTGGGCAGATAGAGTTGCACTGATTGATTAAAAGTAAATATTATTATATTTCAATTGCTCAATCTAACCCAGAATTGTCTTTGAAATGCATACATATTATGTATGTTTTATTCTTTAGGAGCAACTGAGTATCAAACCTACGCACATCCAGTTCAAGAGAATAATTTCCTACGAGTGAACTACGTCGCTTCATTGAGGTCATATAATTTTGAGGGATCCATGTGACAAAAAAATGTCAAAACGCAAAATCTACCATAACTTTACTACAAAATCAGATATATCTCCCAAATTTAAATTTTGGAAGGTAAAGGTCAAAGGTCATTATCACATAAAAAAATAAAGATACATTATTGAAATTAGTGTCATTTTGTGTTAGCTAAAAAAATGCTTTTATAAGGAGGGGATTCCGCCCACTGAACGGGGGTCTGAATATTACAGGGTTAATCTTAGCTAGTGGTTCACATTTTAATACATTCAATTTTTCAAGAGTAAAATTTAATTGAGAGGTTTGGGGAGGACATTTATTTAACCAATCATCTGGAAGTAGTACTCAACACAACATTTTTTTTATATGTGAGCCCTCATCTCTCATAATTACCTCTATACAAGGCCACTTCCAGGCCTTAACTATGTAGTCAGAGTCGAACTTTGTTCACTCCTTCTTGATGGAAGCCTCTAGAGACTGGGCACTCCTGCAAGAAATAGTAAAGACATTCATTTCCAGATGCGCCTAGTCAAAAGGATTCGTCTCTGGGGAGGAGATTGACCACATGTTAATGTGCAGAAAATTGTCTCTCAAGAAGGCATATATCTTACCAACGGATTGACACGGAGTTCCGTCTTGAGTGAAAACAAAGTTGTCCTCGAACTTTTCTTCTTGCCCAAGATAGTACTTATTATCCTGAAGTTCGATGTAAGCATCTGCATTGAGCCACTCCTTCCTCTATACAAAAATGGGACAGTAGACTTTGCCTTTGCTGTGCACAACACTCGAGACCATTGTGGCACGATAAACAGTGGTACAACTGCACTTCGAGCTCCATTGATATGGCCGTGGTGAGAAATGATTCAAAATTCTACTTCTTTGTTACTCCATTTTACTCGTTCTCGGTTGTTTAATTGTTAAATTGAGTCGAAATTAATTTAAGAAATCTTTAGTCACAAAACCTATCTTTCACCAAGTTTGAAGGCAATCGAGAGTCAATTTTTGAAAAAGTTAAAATTTCAATTAAGTGTACCACTAGATAAAATCTACTCTTTATTCATTTTGGACAAATGTTTTGTTAGTGTTCTAAGCTGCAAAATAAGACAATCCTTTAACGCCATTTCCCTTGTGCATTAGGGTTTGATTATACGATATCATTACGTTTTCTATTTATTACGTTGGATAATACTTATAGGAGCCTCTTGACAAGGGATTCTATAAAAAAATAATCTTTGGAGGAAAAGAAATATCAAGAAGATATAAATGAAAATAAAGGGTGTTTTTAACAAATTTCATGCGTTTATTTTATTATTTGTATTATTTTGTTACCTTTTTTGGCGTTCCTCTGTGCTTTGTATAATGTAAGAGTTTCTCTACTTTAGCTTTCAAAGTAAAAAAAAAACTAATAAATAGTATACACATAAGATAATTCAACTCACGTTTTGACTGCAAAAAAAACAAAAAACTTTGTTTCTTTTTCTCTATTGGGATAGATATGTTTTGTATTTAGGTAGTCAGATGCTGTTTCCACTATACACGAGTTGTATACAAGATTTAACCATACATGTGTATGTACCTACTAGATTTTCTTTCCCAGGAAGCCTGGGATTTCTAAGGGTTTTTTACATATCACATCTTATTATTCCATGATGTAAGATTCATTTTATACTTGATCGACGGTCAAGCTGCGCCTCTCTTTGCAGACAACTAGAATAAGAAATGAGCCCACTTATATTGGAGAGGTGTAAATTAGTCAATTTGTTAACGTAAATGTTTCAAAACTTAAAAAAAAACAATTTACGAGCACAGTGTGCAAAATGACATCTTACTTTCTTTTTATAGTAAGATTTAAATCAACATCATGAAGAACAATATGTATATTGTATCAGAATCATTTTTTTGTATACCTATACATTATAATATGAACAATTATTTCTCAAAATGTCCACGTTCTACAACCACTATGGCTTCCTGTCTGGGCCTGAAGGTCTTCCATGACTTGATGACGTAATCATTAGACATAACAGCCACTAGTTCTCAACGGACGTCTTCAGAAAATCATCAATGCTTTGGGGGACTTGACAGATCTTGCTCTCCAGGAAGCCTGATCTTCCATAGACCAGAAAAGAAAAGCCTGGTGATAAAGGGTCACAAGTTGGGAAGCCCGAAATAGTTGAATTTTCCTTTCAACAAGCTTGAGTTGTAATAATATAATAGTCAAGTGCAGCGTCTTGTTGCAAACAGGAATTTCGTTAGGGAGTAGTTGGCAACCTACCAACCTTTTTCATCACCTCATAGTACTCCATGGTTCCCAGTCTGAGACACAACGGTCAATTAGGCTGTATAATGAAAGCTGATAAATTTAAAAAAGTTAATCTTTTTTAACTCAACATGGAATTGCAAGTAATTATTGAGATCTATTTGGCACTATATAATTAATTTTATACTATTTCTTAGCGAAGTGGGATTTCCTGTCCTCAAATTTTAATAAATTGAGTCAATTCCTTTTAAAGTAGATCTTTTAATTGTAAATTTTTTGTATGATTTTGAAATTTCCTTTAAACAAATCCCATTTTTTGTTGTTTTTAAATGTTTCTTGAAATTTTTCGCAAATATTGCAACTTTTTATCGAGGTTTAGGAATTTGATTATTTTTTTCCGCTTTTAAGTCGTTTTTTTTCCTTTTTTTTCAGTTTGATGTATACGCGTAGTACTAATCGTATGTCAGCTGTTATTTTCTAATGTGACACTCAGCCTCATCATAAATAATGAACATATATTTGGCAACAAGAATTCATTAAATGAGATAATTTTTTTATCGAGGTTTTTATCTAAAAATAAATTATGTTCCAACTATACATATAGCAGACATTCAGTTAAGGACAGAACCTCCCTGTAAAATTAAATTGAGTTATGTATCTAAATTCCTTCAAAACTTGTGGTTAATAGTGCATTTTTATGTTTTGTGTTACCTTCACCTTTGATCTAGAAACTCTCAAAATTTAATGGTCTCTTACTGTGATCATATTTAACCTTCACTCCAAGTTTGAGTAAAATCGATTAATAACTTTTGCCGTTATCATGATGACTAACAAATAAAGAAATAGATGCAAAAATTTATCTTCCATTCAACTTTGTTGCAGAGGTAATTATCACAAATTATATTGTCTTGATGTCCCAATTTAATACTGTTAAGATTAATTTTAAAAAATATGTTGTATTTTTTCTCCTAGTCGTGACATCAAGCAAATATTTTTATTTGATATTTACGAGTGATAAATGAATGAAATACTATAAAGAAAATTATAAATTTAAATCGTGTCATTTTGAGTTTATATAAACACATGTATTAAAATTCGCATAATGATTTAAATAAACCCTATCCCCAGTTCATTAACAACGGCAAAAAAGAATGCTTATTAACAAAGGGTTAACAAATATTATTAAATTTACCCTAGAACGACGCATATTGGTGCATCACTTCCCTTTCTAGACTCCTGTTATAAAAAATGATCCCACCAAATTTTCAAAACTATGCTGACAAACAAATGAATAAGGTTTGTACCTATTCTTACTCATACATTTACGATGGAACTTGCTGCTACGCATCAAAAGAAAGAATTATAATATAACTAAGTACATTTTTGAACAAGTAAAAATCAATGAGTATATACATTATTCAACTATTGGTTATTTTAAAGATCATTAAAAACTCTTAGACTCCGATACTTTAAATACCTAAAAAAAACAATTTGTTGCAAAGCCTAGGGTTGGAACATAAGTTGGAGAAAATGTATTTTTTTTTTTTTTTTTTGCTTTGTTGCAATACTTTAAAATAACTTTGGCAATCATCCAATTTAACTTGATACCACCAAGGATAAAACTTCATAATGCCCTTCTCTTAGAAACCTTTGTCCCTTTTGGCAAAAAAAAAGGACGACCCATTTTTTAATAACTCAATTGAGGCCAAACTTTTACGCTCAAGCGCATTGCCCATAGACAGGAACAAGTAGTAGTCACTTGGGGTCACGTCTGGACAGTAGAGATGATACATAAGAGCTTACCATTTGAGCTCCAGGAGCTTTTAAGGCGTCATCAAATATACGTGTGGCATGGCGTTGTCTTCATTAAGCACGATTCCTCTTCTATTTACCAAAGCTAGCCGCTTCTGTTCGATATCCAGCATCAAATGTAAAATATGGCGAATTTCTTCCTTTGAGACCTTCATACTGGACGCACGATAATTCACAACTGAACCAGCCAACGGCAATACTGTGCCAGAAGCTTTTGTAGTGTACACTCCTACTTTTTGAAAGGGTTATCCTATGATCCGATGTGACAAATCATAAAGAAAATATACTTAGTTAAAAAAAGGGCGGGAAATATGAAATAACTTTTTCCCCTACTTAATATTTTACAGCAGTCAAAATGGTATTAAAGTGATACAATCATCGTTGTAGTGATAAATATATACCGATAATCCAGTTAAAATTAGCTTGTTTATCACTAAAAAATGAATTATTTGTTTTTGAGTTCAAATCGTGTTACGCAGTTCAAAAAATGTGACCTGTGAGCTCTAAAAAACAACTCTACCACTATATGTATTTTTGTGTCGGCCCTTATTTAGGACCGTGGATCACAGACCAATTTAGTTCCACTTTTAGATCCTAAAGAGTGTAAGATTGATATTTCTTGACGTCGTTAAGGGTTTATTATATTTTATGCTGTTTTATAATTGAATAAATTATAGAGCAAGGTAAAAAATAAATATGTTCGATTTATATTGCATAATAATGAAAACATAAATATGTATTTGCAAGATATAAGGTGCGGTAAAAAGAGAATCATTGTTTTTAATTAATTTTTGTCAATTAATGTTTATCTTCTCGGGAATTAAAACAGTGATTACATGACGGTCAGACTAGTCGATTTCCATTAGTTTATCCACATTTTTGACAATAGGCCTTCCACAGCATTGTGCATCTTTGACATCAAAATTACTGGAACGGAATCAACCAAACCGAAATTGCACATAATTGGCTGTTACACTATCAGGACCTTACAAACTATTCACATTTTCACCCACCTGTCTTTGTTTTTTCCCTTCATCAAAGACAAACTAAAAAATAAAGCAAATTTTCTCTATACTGATGTCCATCCTTGACAAGAGATCAAACAGAGCTCAGTCAAATAATCACACAACTTTTTGCTAAGTTTTTTTTAGTACAAAATTTTGTTTTTATTTATTGTAAACCGATTGATTTTTTAATACGTGAGATACACATTAATTGAGCCATCCTTTCGAAAAATAATGGATATTTTATTACTAACTGACTATATCCAACGTTTAAATATTCTATTGAGCTTAATAAAAAATCGATATATAAGAAAAAATTTCAAGAACCGATAGGACTAGTCTATAGACTGGATGAGCCGAACAAATATGGACCAACACAGCACTAACTATTATTTATAATGGTACAAATTAACAAAAAATTCAGATTAGCTTCAAATTGAATATTTCTTCTTACAAAAAAACACAATTAAATACTACTACTTTTTTACGGTATTTATCATTTAATAACGGGATATTTTCATGGAAGCCATACATTTACAGTTTGTTTCCCGGAGAATGAGATACTTTAGTATCTACCTATTTTTTTTTATTAAATTTGTACGCACATATATTCAACTCAACATCCGTTACCTACCTAGCAATGGTATTATTAAATGTCCCACAACATATTGTCTCAAATTTCGTTGTATTTTGTTATAAGGAATGTGATTTTTTTTATTTTTAATCAAAGCAAAATGAAAACCTGACTTTTAAAAAAAAGTAAAGTTTCATAAACACATCTGTTTCTCAGACTAGGGCTGATCAATTCTTCATAATTGAAATGTTGGTGAAATAGATTATATTACATAAAATTATTATTAATTCTTTGAACTATTCTGCAACAAAGAAGACATTCGTTTCTCATGTAGATGTTTTATGGATAAATAATATACGAATACTACTCAAGGCCGTTAAAAGGATTTTTATTTCACTCGTTGATGAGTAGGATTGTAAATCCTACATATTTTTAGTCTGTAATTTTTTGTTGTGGTTGTTGACAAAACGAACACTGTTTTTTGTGTATTTTCTAAAGTTGTTATAAGCATTCTTATAGGATACATGCATAAGTTTGTCCGTACTCCATACTTTCTCTTTCTAGATTAACATTGGAGGCAGCGACAACTGATAGTTGTAATATAAGTATTGCAACTTTTGAATTAGAAAAGGTGGAGCGGGTGATTAGAATATAGTTTCTATTTTAATAATTTACTGTTTCAGGAGTTAATGGATTTGATGACATTGAAGCTCCTCTCCATGATACCTATTAGGGTGATGCTGTAATTATATGGCAATGATACATGATCCAAAAAGTCTAAGTGCTTTACACAATGATATGTAATCTCCTGCCGCCGTTTCATCCCTCAGTCCACTCATCGACTCCGAGCCTTTTATCTACTTTCATGATCCTCCAAAGTGCTAATATTCTGAATATCTCGAAAAAGTAAAAATTCATCTTTTCCTAATCCAATAATATATTTTTCGCTTTGCAAAATTATTTCCTTATTACTAACATGTTGTGATAATTAAGTTTCCAATATCCACTGTCGCTGCCTCCAATTTTGAGGTGGAAAGATAAAGTTATAAGTGTAAGTCTTTGATGGACTCACAGTAGAATTGAGGATCGACAACAAAGTCATTTCTGCAGATCTCCTTGTTATATATGGATTTGTGTTTATTTTCTTAATCACATGGCTGCTCAAAGCTAATCTAATTAAACGTCATGACAGCTAAGCTACTCTTCTTCAAAAATTCTATATAGTATCAAGATCACCTTGGGTTAATTCCAAGGCAAATCAGTCACTCAAAAACAGCACCATCTTCGATTTTTTTTGTTAATTTGGAACATATTTTAATATTAGTTAAAAACTGAAAAATCCAAAATTTCAGCCTTTTTTGTCCTAGAGTCCAGAATTTAGAGGCTTCTAAAGGTTTGGCTTTGAAAGAAAATCTAAGATGGTGCTCTATTTAAGTGATTGATTTGGCTTGCAATTGCCATATATTCAGAAATTTTTTCTATCTACGAACACATTTTCACCTGTAAAATTGAAGTGGAATCGAATGAACCTTTATAAACTTATGATATATTACAAATTAAATTATAAAAAATTGAGTGAAATTGAAAATGGACGTATTCGATTTTTAGAGGTTAAAATATTGACCTCCTGACCTTATGGGTAAACCCCCATTTTGTTGGCGGTACAATAAAATACAACAAAAAATAATGCAATTATTAAATTGTTTTTAATGTAGATCGATATCTTCAAAAACAATCAAAATACAATGATTTAAAAATAGGGTAGGTGGCATCAAGGCCAAAATTTAAGGAGCCTCTAAATCCTTAATTGTTTGACAAAAAAGGTGAAATTTTGGATTTTTTAGTTTTTAACTAATGTTCAAATATGTGACAAATTTGAAAAAAATCGACGATTTTACTGTTTTTCAGTGATTGATTTGGCTAAGAATGACTGCAGTTTTTTTTTTTTTTTTTTTTTTTTTTTTTTTGAAGGAAGGGAATTAAACTCTTTTTCTGATTAATAAAGATATATTTTTGATTAAGTTATTTATAAACAGGCGAGTGTCCTGCTCCATACTTGTTCTCAATCTATATTAAAGATTTACCTCTTAATCTTCAAAGTGTCGTAAATCACTGTGTCGATTGCACAAAGATAATCTGTTTCATTATCGATTAATCCTGTAAATAATTTTATAGATTAATTTCTTGGAAGCTACCTATTAATTTAAAAAAAAGTTGTGCACTTGCGTTACCAAAAAATACATTTTTTTGAACAAGCTCAAAATAGTATATGAATGAAGTATCTTTGTAGCTTTGATGTCATGGGACTTAAAATTCTTAAAGTATATACAAAAAAGTCAACAAGAAAGCAAACAATGTACTTCGAGTAATCAAGAAAATTTCAAACTACGCTTCTTATATACTTTGACCAGGTTGTATTCCATATATGCCTTAGCTATCTTGATGTATGGATTCAAAGTGTCGAAACCAACGCAATTCCAGCTTTTCAATGCAGTTGAGAAATATTAAAGGAGATTTGTAAAGGACATTTTAATATTTCATCGCTTATATCATGGGTAGTTTTGTGTCAACATACCTGATTAGAACTCAAATCATGTTTATTCTACGTACATTACTAGAAGATCTCTTAACTATCCGACAGAGTCTCCTCTAATCACAGAATGCTTAACTCAGTTTAGAGTAATTTTATACATTGAAATTCCACTGTAAATTTTACATGTTTGATTTTGATCTTTCTAATTTTTTTATTTTATTCAATTTTTTTGGTGCTAGGTACTTTTTTCATTGAACAGTTTGCCTTAGGATATGTTGCCAAAATATATTAATAAATTAGACTTATAGGTAATTTTTTGTTAAAATTTACATTCCTTTTGAATTTTTTGATTAAATATGTAGAATATGTTTCTTTAAAACACATTAAATGGATGTTTTCTGTTGGAAATAGGATGGAGTCATACCCCAAAACTTCAATAAATACACTAACAAAATCTCACAATATAATGAATTCGACCCAAAGACAAAGTAAGTAATATCATTTGCATAATAAGAAAAACAACAACAAAATAAAAGGGGAAAATTATAATCGAAGAATTGTTAATCACTTCTCTGTCGGTAATTATCATTACACACGATGAATTATTCATACTAGAAAAGATTTTGAGATTGACAAACAAGCATAATATGAGGCAAAAGTATAGTTCCATCTTTATTCCAACAGAAAACAGACATTTAATGTAATTTATAGTAATAAATATTACATATTTTTATTTAGAACATTCTAAGGGAATCTCCATTTAAAGCAAAAAATATAAAACACCAACGTAAAAATCTCATTAATGTAAATGTTAAGGAGAAATATCCCTGAGACAAAATGTTTTTAAGGCAAGATGTCCTAAGGCGAAAAAGCTTAGGGTATAACTACTGGGCACTGATTTTATCTACTATTTGTCCCAGAATAAATGGACAAAAAAGTAATTATGGTTGTACGCTGCATACACGAAAAATGATATATTTATTGAGTTGTGAACGGTTTTTTAACCTTTAATCAATTTTGAACCTTACTTTGATAGACCCCACTGACTCATGGGTGAGACTACTCACACCTAAAATTAAAAGTTTGAATACCACATAAATAAAATATCAAGAGGGGGGGGGGATAAGGCTCTGTTACACCCTTATTATTACGAATGAGGAAACACATTAAAAGTATAGAAGGTTACTTCAGAAGGAATGAACGGAAATTCCATTGTTTCATTCCCTAAAAGCAGACATACTCTTAACTTTTTATCCATTCAGATAATATGAGTGCCTTTGACTCATTAAATTAGTTATTAATTGTTATCAAAGATATGCAGGCTGTAGGATCGATGCTTTAAATAAGGCCAATTAGAAGAATTGAGAGGCCACTCCTGTCCCAACGTCAAAAAGAACTCTGTTTTCAGCGATTTCAGCAACTCTTGAATGATCTGAAGTACAACAGGAACTTGGTAATTTTTTTCTCTGATGAAAGGAACGTTACCGTCGACCTCATCTACAACAAGCAAAATGAACGGGTGGTATACTTTGGCAAGCTGACAAGAGCATCAGGACAGTCACTAAGACCAAAACATCAGACATGATGTTGGGGGTTGTGGTATGAAATGGAGAAAAATTTCACCAATTTGATTTCCTGAGAGATTTCGATTACCTGCAGCAGACTACTTATATAATATGTGCAAGGGGTTCCGGAGGACGTTGGAGGCTATTATTGAGGCTAATGGTGGGCAGTTTCATAATTAATGTGCATTGTTGATGTAAAAAATATTATAAAAAATACTTTTTGTGTACAACATCATCCTGAGCCATTATTTGCATTTTAATGACTACTTAGAGGCAGGTCTCAGTACTTTTTCTACACCTGGTAAAACTTGTGCAACTATTTGAAGGGAAGAATGGAAGAATTGTCCAAATTTCTTGTAGAATTGGCTTAGCACAAACTGATTTTGAACTATTTTTTTCTGTTTGCAAATATTGAGGGAGTAATTGAATATAATATGTGATATGTGTTAAATAAAAATAGAACATAGGAATGACAAACACAACCAATTTCCCGTTACTAATTCTGCTCATTTTTCTCCTCATATCAATCAAAATTACATTACTTATATTTAAACTTCTTCCTTCACCAAATTCATTTAAAGAGTTTTTGAAGCAACAAAATTATTAATATTCATATGCTTATATTTTACGTACATACACGACTTAAGCCATTGGATGATGATGATGATGAAAAACAGGGCTCTACTTCATCATACTCCAAAAACAAAAGGTTTATGCATTTAAGTGAGTATATGAGAGCTGAAGAAGGGATGATAGATACTCTTTAGAAAGACAGACTTTTTTGTATGTAAATATCGAGGAAGACAAAGAAAAGTGCTATAAAGTGAAGCAGAGCCGGTGCTAGGATTTTTCTTTCTTAGGTAGGGGGAGTAGGGGTAGGCAAATGTGTATAAAATATGTCTTGGAAAGCAGGAGCGGCTTTTTCTAGTTGGTAATCGGAACAGGCTTTTTTACCTTCAAAAGCTGCTTTTATCGGATCTGAACCGATTATGTTCATTTTATAAATATTTAAATCATCACTATTCGCTTGACTATATAAAGAACTACCCGTATTTGCATTAATTCAAGGCTAATTCGTTTTCCAGAAAGAATCAAGTAAAGATACGTCGTGTTTCAAATAGTTTTTTCCAAAAACGAATTACAAGAAATTAACATTCTTCTAAGGAAAAAAGAGGACAAGAGAAGCAGGAGTAAGACATATGGTACTACTAAATCCATATCAGCTGCCTGTTATAAGATTTTGGATAGAGATAATGAATTACTTTTAAAAGTCAAAAGATAATATTTCTTACTAAACAAAAATTCTTAGACAGTTTTGTAATTATTTGACTCAGTATTTTTTGAGCGCGTGTCAAAGATGGCCACCAGCAAAGAGAAAATACGCTATATTTTGCTTCTTTTTTTTTCAATCTAGGGTAAAATTCAAGTCGGGGGATTGGGAGTATAAATATATTTTAGGGTCTTGATACTCAAACAACCAATCACGCGGATTTTTTGGTTTCAGCGATTCTGTTCCAATAATATTTATGTCAACGAAGCACCAGCCTCTGGAAAGCCAATTTACTAAAATGCTAGTAAAATAATGTAAATATTCGAGTCCTACTGTCTTGTAAGCATTGTTTTGATTGACAAGGAGATAAATATTAATGGAAAATAAATAAAAAATCCTTTAAAATTAATGTATGTATTTTTACAATTCATAATATATTTGCTTTATTATGTATTCTTAAAACTTTACACCAAAGATAAACTAGACTGCTTACATCATAGGAATAAGTTTAAAACACGATGTCCTATTAAAAAACAAACAAAACGATGAAAGAGCACACCTATCAACTGTTTTCCCCCAAAAAGTATGTCAACTCAAGAAATAAGTGAAAACCAATTTATTTGATATAATCGATCAAGTTTTTATCCTAGTCTTGCCTTCTATATCCAAAATTATCATAACAAGTTCAAATTGAGAAATCTGCGCTTTAGCTGTGTCTGATTTATAGTAAGGTTGCAGTCATTTTATTTCAATTTTCCATATTGAAAACTTGATTTATGTATTATTTAAAGCATCACTAGTAATCGTTATTAGGGAGAGATTTGAGAAAGGGTGTAAGAGAAAGGGTCATTCAGCTAATAAAATGTCTTTTATAAATTGAAATAATATAGTCAGGGTGTAAAAAAAATAAAAATAAAATAAAGGCTTCATTAATATGTTTGTTACTTTAATAATAATAATAATAAAATACCTGGTGGGATGGCCCCATGTGAGACCATAAAAATATTTTTACTGCAATTTATTGTGCACAAACCCATTGCCTATATGAATTGTTTTTTTATACAAAAATAAATATATAAGAACAGAAATAAAACCACTTTTAATGGGTTAATATAATCAAAACAGCAACAATGTTTAATGATCTTCGTACAATGTTTTCTTTACAATTATTTGGAAAGTCAATGTCTTATATAACTTGGAATTTATTATATATTGTTACATCTAAATCCCAGTTGAAAAAAAGGGGTTTGGCCTTTTGAATGAGTCTTTTTGATTTAGCAATCATGGAGAAAATAAATTTCCCATAATTTTTTGTTTTATATGTAGATTGAATTTCAGATGAGCATCCAGTTCAATATTTTGATACGAAAAACACTTGTTATAACAAGAATTAATCAGATAAGGGACATTTACATACCAATTCGCCATTTAGAGAGAAGACGGATACGTGTCTTAATAAAAATGTGGTGTATTTTTTATGAATTTTCTTTTCCTCAGCTGTTGTCATTATTATTTAATTTCCTGAGTAGCTAACTTCCTTTTCTACTGTATTCAATTATATTCAAAATTATTCGTATGTGCTCATGAAAAATGGAGATAATTCTGAGATAGAAAAAAAAAGTATGACTTGCTGGCAAACTTATACAATATACTTAATTAAACCTCTATATATTTGTAACTGACCACTTTTTTCTGTCTTTTAATAACGCACTGTATATAAAAAATATATTTATGAGTTTGTTCTTTTTTGTTTTTTACTTTGGTCCAAATTGCCCCCAAGGTGCTCAAACACAGAGTATAAATAAAATAAACATACGTGTAATTTTCTTTACTTTTTCTTCTTCAACATGACTTAATTAAGATTCATGGCATCTATAAAATCCCTGGTTCCTCAATAAATAAACAAATATATGTATACATGTATCCATATATATGAGGCAGTTTTTCTAATTTAGAATTATTTATGTTCCTTTCAAATCGACCATTTTTCATTCATGTCATCACAGGAGGTAGTGATATGGTATATTGTTTCTTATATCAAAGTTAATTTTTAGAGTTTTGCTTATTTTTATTTTAATGTTTTTGTGAATAAATTAAATAGTTATTATTTATAAAAAAAGTTGTAATCAAAGGTCAAATTCATACAAAATAAATTGATGTGCACTATTTCAAATTAGTGTCATTTGTTGATAATTTATAAGAAAATGATTTTTGCTTGAAGTTTGCATTTTATAGTCCTTTATAACTAGTAGATTGTATTATAACTTTCGATTCCAAGCCGAGTCTTTGATTGTATGATCATGTCAAGTGGCAAGCCTATCGTGCGTATTAACCCATCTTACTACCGTCTATTTAAGCATACATGAACTAAACCTACATAGATGAAAGTGCAAATATATAACCCAATTTGAGGCCTACAAAATTTTCTATTTTTTTTTATATACTCATCATTTTTTTTTTTTAGTAATTTGTATTTGCACTTTGATCTCTGTATTTACGAGATCATAAATCATACATGGTGTAATTACAAATAGGATCTATGAAATTCGTAGAGGCCACTCCTATTTCTTTAAAGTGTATCCAAGTCTTCTACCAATTCCCTTTAAGCCACTATGGGTTAATTGAATAATTAAATAATATTAAATTTTTGCATTATCTTGTTTTTTTCTCCTTAATTGCATTGTTCTTAAGAATTAATTTATAAAGGCAGAGTAGAATGATTAATTTATGGTAATTACGAGACATTAAATGTTCATTCATTTACCACTAATTGCCTAATATTACTTTTGAAAAAACACCATTGAAATATGATAGTCTTGAGTAATATTTTCTGAACAAATTTATCATCTTTTTTTTTTTTTTTGCAATACATATTCATTATTACAAAGTCTACAATCACACTTTGGGAGAAATGGGTGCAACATATGATTAATCAATTTATATAGGGTGGGGTTTTTAGATCCAGAACAAGTTTAGACATCAATATCTTGGCAACCCTGAGATCTATCCTTATAAAAGTGTGCTTATCGGATTTAACTGATAAAACTGTATAAGAAAAATGCCAAATGAAGGATATGTCATCCGAATACAAACCCCATGCGGCCATTATTGTGCGCTTACCTCCCAGGAGTACGTACAGGAGATTGTTGAATTCCCAAATCAACTATTTACGTCGTTACCAAGGCTTTAAAGGAGCTTAATGGTTCAGAAACTGATGCAAAGAAAGACGTAGGACCGTTTTGAGAGTAAAAAACTCTCACCAGACTTCCTGAAGCAAAATAGCAGGGGAAATGTGGGATTTTAACTCTACGGATCTGAACCCCTTTGATCACTATTTGTTAGGTGTCTTTGAAAAAGAGTAAAATTAATGAGCAAATAACACATCTGACTCCTTTCAGGATTCCATTTTAGAGGCAGTGGCTAACATTGACAAAGGGATCCTCATGAAGACTTGTGTTAGGTTTTAGGACCAAGTTGGAGGGTGTGGTTGAAACTGGAGGTTGTTCGTTTGAGTGATTGACTTCACTGATCTCTACAAGTAAAAACAAAAAAAATAATTGATTTTTCTTCATTAATTATGGGAAATAAATTGTAATATCTTTAAATTTTCTCTATTTGAAAATCCATATATATGTCGTTTACATGTTGCAACTTGAAAAATATAAAGATAATTTTAAATGACGATCTCAAATTCTTGTAATGAGGATATTGCAAAAGTTGATCAACGAGAGTTTTCGGGTGACGTCAACATCAACCAAGTTTTACAAACCTAAAAACCCTTAATTATTCGTACTAAGAAAATAATGGACTAAGGACGTCAAAATGGGACTAACAAATAAAAGTACATAAAACTTATTGTCTATTAAAAGTATTTATAGTATATTTCAGAGACCAATAGGTATTCAATATATGTTATTATCTTATTATACATTCCTGTTTCCATAGTATAGACAAATAATTATCAATTTCGTTGGAAAGAATAATATATTTATCTCTGAACATCTTTACTTTAAGGTCCTTAATCAATCAAAAGGAAAATGTACAAATCTGGCCATATTTAAGGACTTTTAATATATATTACTTCGATGATATTCAATTCTATATTCAATTCAATACGAAATTATCATTGGCAGCAAGCACCGAGTATTCAATGCATGTCCTAAGTTATTGCTTTTTCTTAAAGACATTTGATGAAGTAAAAATATCATCTATAATCCCCATGATGACATCCGTGGAAAAATTCTTTTCTTTAGATGGTCAATATATGAATGGTTGAATGGTGTATAAATATACATCATGATCAAGTAATTTTAGTAGATTAAAATTAAATCATTGCACTAAATTTATAGTTAGCAATTGAAGAGACTCATATTGAGATTAAACAAGACTTTTTTAAACGAATAAAGTACAATTAGAACAGACATTACAAATTTTCACAACTTATATACAGTTTGCAAAGCAGAAATCTAAACAAAATGTTAGTAAAATAATATTTGATCATATCTCAAAAATAATCAGATTTAGAAACATAAAATTCGATTTTATAAATTAACATTTATCTAAGTTATAGTTTATTCAATATGATTCCCATTGGCTGCCATAACAGTATCTTAACATGTCCTAAAGGCAGAACAAGTTTTATGTAGGCCTCATCCATTTTGCCCCAGGTTCCAATTATAGAATCCTTCAGGTCATCCACATTCCTGTTTGAGGCTAGACAGGGCTCTTTCTAAACATCACTCCATTTGCTGTAGTCCAATGGATTCAGTTCTAGTTATTATGAGGGTCACATGGATGCAATCCAAAAATTACATAAATTGGACTCAAGCCAAACTTTGGATGCTCAATCTATGCTTCACTTCATACCCCAACTGTTTGACAATGTTTCTGGGCTGTATTGTCATGCGAATCAAGGTCAGGTGTTGTTTCTTTTTTTGTTCCATGATTTAAATCAAAATAAAATAGTAAAAAAGTTACATGCAAATTTTTGTAATAAAACGTCCCTTTAAATTTCAAACTTCTGACTCTACAACTTAGTCTCCATTTTAAACCTTTTAGGATTGGTCAGATTTTGGTTATGCACACTGTATATCAAATAAGCAGTTTAGAGAAGGTTTGCTCCCTTCGTTTTTGAGTATTGATAGTGGGTTGGTATGTTCGAATATTGTTAATTCTACGTTTATCGATGTACACATTTCATTGTAATATTTGTTTGTTAAAAAGTCTTGCCCATAAAAATACAGCGATAGTTTTGTAAGGTTGCTTGACAAAAGATTTAAATTAAACTTAAATTAGTCGAATAGATGACTAACCCATTGTAATAGTAATATAATTTATTGAGTACGAAGTTTATTTTATTTGGTGTTAATCTCCATACCTCTAAATATTCGTTTTGTATTACAGTTTATCAAATAACACAATGTCACAAAATGCATGTCTTGAAATGACCGCCTGCTAAAAAAACACATTTTTTATTATTATTAAAGCCATAGAACACTTATTATTCTTTATTTTTAGCTTGAATATAAAGTAATTGAAAGAAATATTATTACCCTAAATGAGATCCTTTATTTTACTCAACTTATGACTGGACTAGTTTTGTAGGAATATGTTGATACAAATAGATTAAAATAATTATTTACTGATTGAAATATCAAATAAGTCACATACATTTTACATATTATTACATTTTAGATATCATCCTGGAGTTTAAAAATGGGGTTTCCGGCATACTGTTGAAATTAATGGGAAACCTCATTCTCAAAAGTAGATATTTTTCATGTTTTAAAACTGGATTTTATAAGTAAAAGAGTTTTGAAATTAGGAAACCGTATCCACAGAATGGATTAAGTCCATAATTAAATGAGTATTGCTATAGATTTTACAATGCGGTATAGTATGTCAATGATGGATAAATCTTTTTTTAAATTAATTAAAAAACACTTTATCTATCACCTATACAATGATACACTAACTTTTAATTTCCTAAAATAAAGTAAATACGTCATCATGACGTATTTACAGATGATTACCATCTAAATATTAAATATTAGTTATATATTAGCCATTCGTAAAAAAAAACCTTTTACGAGTCTTCCGTTTGTAAAGATTCTTTTTTTATTATAGTAAGTAAACAGGTGTAAAACGTTACCCTAAAATAATACAAATTTAATATTTAATACACAGTTGACAGTCTATTTTTCACTCGTAAGTACCAATAAAAATGCCATTAGTAATTATATCATATCAGAAAAAAATACCACTTTAAAAAAATTAATCTACACATAATTAGTTTGGCGTTTAAATACAATTCGAATTTGAGAATTTTTTTAGTTAAATATGAATTAGTTTTGATGTGGTTCCTTGCGATATACAACAAAACAGCAGAGCTAGGTAAACGTCTTTATAATGCTAGTCTAATTTGAGTCTCAAGTATTTGCCTACAAATCTAAGTCAAGTCAATGCTTTTTCTTGTTTACTGTACTCACTGCCCTCAGCATTAATTGGTTGAATTATAATTTGCTCTTGTTAAGCTATGAAAATTCCCCACTAAAATGTAATAATAATAATTGAGAAGAATTATGTGATGTTTGGCGATAATTTCTTGTTTTCGGTGGAAAGGTTGTAGGATTCCATACACATAACGATGTTTAATAGCAACGAGTACGCCTTAAATGAAAAGTAGAATTAACATAGGTACGACGTATTAATTCTACAAAATTAATAATACTCACCAAACCTTTCACTACAAATTGAAAAATATATAGATAGTTTAATGAAAATACATTATCACAACAACAACAAAATTACATATATGTATTTATTTGACTTTTTAGGAATACACTAAAATATGTTGGAAATAAAATGAAGATTTAGAAGAATTTGAAGCTGTTTATTAAAGTTTATAATAATGATAATCTCAGTTCACTAAGAAAGGGCCTAGCGATATGTTATTTTGATTACTCTTTTCTAATTGTACCTGAATGGCATTTAACGTCGAAAATGTCTTAGTACCTAAATTGCTTAATGTTCAACTGTTGAAAGGAATAACGTAATAGCTACCTATAATATAAACTCGAGTCTCTACTTACTTTTTCTTTCGAAGGAAATACTATGTGATATAGTAAATATCGTTAAGAGTAATAGAACGTTTGTATTTGACCTCATCAGTCTGGAAATCAGTGCAGTTGTCATCATGGAGGTGAAAAGGAAAAGGGAGTCTGTTTTTCTCAAAGGCCTAAATGAGTTTCGAGGAGATCATGAGGGTTCTAGGATGCTCTGGTATTATTATTGATAAAATGAAAATTATGTTGGCTTCAGGTCAGAGCCTTGAGAGGTCCCCTAGCAGAAGTAGACACTGAAAAATCTGGATCCTACCTCTAGAACGTGACTTGATAAGTCTGGTCAAATCGATGAGACAGCATGCCAAGGCTCTCTATATTAGTTATTGGACTGTGAGGGGATATTTAAAGGATTTTGGGAAGGTCTCTTATCTACGACGCCATCGGCATTTGCCTTCAACAGTAACCAATGCTAATTGTTTCAATAGATGCCAGAAATTGTTGAGTGGATTAAATCATTGTGGGACAACAATTTGCATTTCTCCCCTCACTGTTTCATTTTTGGAGTTGTCTAGAAGAAAGCTTCTGCTACTTCTTAACGATTAATGAATGTCTTCAATGCCTATTTCGAGCAGAAATGGGAAGTTGTTAAGTCTGATCCTTTGTCAAGAAGTGATGTGACCCCTTAAGGGAGGGATTGAAGGCCATGGTAGCAGCCAATGGAAACCATTCAAAATTTAATATATTTTATTTAATATAATTTGAATAGAACAAAAAAATTTCCTATTTTTCTCGTTTTTCAAAGAGTCCATTTCAGGGCCACTCTAACGCATAGGTATAATAGAAATGAATCATTCTAAATACATAATTAAGTATGTATATTAATATACTATGAGAGTTCTAAATTATAGGATTTCTCATACATGATATATATTTTGACAGTTTTACTATTCAATCTTAGAAACATATCGCATTAATGATGTAAAGATGAGACATTTCTACGTGTCACTCACATCAAATCTTTTATTTTTTTTCTCAATGATATTTTCACTCAGTCCAATTGGATGTATTTCATTTTAGTGACTTTGGCCTAAGTTTCATCATAAATAGTTATAATGTTTTCATCTACTCTTAAGAGGCCACTTTAGGTGCTTTTTGTATCTCAATCATAAAAATACCAAAAGTATGTAAATATATTCTTAGTAAGTAGTTATAGGCTATATATTGATAGTGAATATTAAGGTTTCTCATTTCTTTGGAATTTTTTTTAATAATATAAGTAAATATTAAATAATGTGACATTTTTTGTATTTCTTTTTAAATTTAATTTTAGAACTTTTCGCGCAACCTCTTTTAATGTTTTTATTGTTATTTGATTATACAGAACAATAAATTACATATTATTTTATGAATTACTAGGACGTTTATTTTATTACGAATTATTTTATTGATGCTTTAAATTACTCTAAAATTTAGTAAAACTTACCGATAGACAACATTTGAAGTTTTTCCATCCCTTTGCCCATTAAAAATTAGAATCATTTGAAATATGTTCCTCCTTCAATCATAATGAAGATACATACAGGGCCGTGGACAAAATCTGCCGCATTTTAAAGACGGCATTACTCCATTAGCTGATGTTTGATCCGTCTGTTTTCGGTGTTAAAATTTTTCCCGGATCATAGGCTTCAGTTATTCTGGCCCCTTTTATCAATAGCATCATTTTAAGTGGCAAAAAAGTCACTATGTTCAATGAGAGAGATCGTAGGTGCGCTGCTATTCAGATTATGCTTAGTGATCACATGAAATTAGCAATGCTGACATCTCTGGCCTTCTGCCAATGCCGGTCAGAAGTCTTAGAAAGCAGCTACGGGAGTCATGGGACCCGATGGACGTTGTTGACAGGAAGAAAAAGGAGTAGAAAATCCCCAGGATTGTCCAGGACGTCACCTTCATCAACAAGGTCAGGAACATCATGGACGAGGGCCCCCAGCGTTCCATGAGAGCCATGGTAAGTCTGTTGTCAGCGACAGGCCGTGGATGTGGCAGTAGGACTCGGCTCCGGCCCATAAAGCTAAGCGGACGCAAGAATGGCTGAAGAGCAATGCTTTTGCGTTTGTACCCTTCTCCTCTTGGCCTCCCTCATCCCCGGATTTGAACTCGTTGGACTTCCCATAACACCGAGCAGTCTCTCATCACCTGCATCAAGGAGAAATTCATTGAGGTACAAGCAGCGCCGATCCGAAATGCATGTTCTCGGTTTCGTATCTGCATTGAGCGGGTTTTTGCCGGAGACGGCGGCTACATTAAATATGCTCTATATCCTAATAAAGATATTCGTTTTTATTTTATCAATAAATATTATAAAATGAGCTTGTAGTTGTTGTCTTGTGAAGCGGCATATTTTGTCCACGTACCATGTACTAGGACTAACTTGCTGATCTTCTTTTTCCTTCATTTACCTAATTCCCTTTTTTAATACGTAAACATTAATGTTGTTCATTTTTCAGATTTTCGATATTTTGGGTACATTCTTGAATCAACAACCTCTAAAAAACCTTTGAGGCCCAAGGAATCAATCTTTTTCGATGAATAAAATCAACTTGTATGCTAAAACAAACTTGCCCTCCAGAGCCCAAGAGTCCTGTCTGATGAGAATGACACTTATCCCGAGGTACATACCTGAAATTCTGAACAACTTTTATTTAAATCTAAAGTATGTATCCTGGCTATACTTTTCTACTAGGAATATACATCTACTATTATATAATATCATTGAATGTGTACGTATGAATGTATGCCCGCTAATAAAAACGCATAAACAGGATATTTATTTCACAAACACGAGGAAAGAGCGGAAGCGGGACATGTGTTATTACCAATGTTGTGCCCTGTTCAAGTTCAGCGGTTCTATCAGTCCCGGTTCTTTCCTTTCAACGGTTTCAGTTTTCGGTCTCACCTCTTTTTTATACAGGCTCAGTTTGGTAACATGCGCCTAAAACAAGGGACACAGCTACTTTTTACGTAGAGTGTGTAGTGCCTCAGGTTCCAGCAGGGGCCCCAAAAAATAAGGTTACTTAAGACAATGGTTTTTAAAGTGGGGCCGTGATGGGAGGCTGGGGGGCGAAAGAAGATGAAGAATTGAGGATTGCTTTTGTCTACAAGAACAAAGTAAACCTAATTCTTATAAAGGGGGCATCAGCTAAAAATATATGAGTGTAGGGGGTCTTGGCATAGAAAAGTATGGGACACCCTTGCTTGGATTTTTTCTAAAAATGAAGTTTCTAATCTTATTGAGCTATCACTATTAGTACGCGAGTTGATCTTTTTTGGATGAAGCATGCGGGTCCTGGTTTTTTTTTTTTTGAAATTTCGTATCTCGATCTGATATGCAACTTTCTATTTAACGTTGAATCTACTTATTATATATTTATAATGTAAATAAATAAAACTTATATAATTAAATGCGTGATTCCCCCATAAAGTTATATTTTTGTAAAATCCTAGAAGAGAAACTCAATATGCTTTATGCATATTTGTACAATATTAGACATCTTGTTTTGATCTTAATATTTATTTATACTTTTTCAGTTGGGAACAATAAAAAAAATGCATTTGGTAAAATTTGAAATCTCTTAGGTCATTTTTGGAGTGTTGGAGGGTACTTTAATTTGAAAAAAATAGGAAATTAAGTCAAAATTTGCCATTTTTAGACTTCTTAAACCAGGCAAGAACATGATGCTAATAGTTAAAAATTATGATATTTAAATTTTTTGTGTTTGGTTGGCTAATACTCCATCAACAGAGCAATTTCAAGACAGTGCCATTTTTTACCAGTATTCGTTCAGACGCTTCGGGATCATAAAAATATGTCTGTAACAAAATTAAGTAAAGATATTTCCATTTTACTTCCATGTCAAACTACTCAGGCCCTGGTATATGTTTTGATAATAACATCATACATATATCTGTGGGCACTGTTCTGAAGAGTAGAAATGATCACTTCTTGGCGGAATCGAGAGTTCAGGTTGAGAGAACCTTCAGGACCAAACATTTAGCACAGGTAATGGTCGTCGGTGTCGTGGCGTCCAAAACCAATAAGATGCCTCCATACTTATTCAATGCCAACGAGAAAGTAAGCACGGACGACG
The DNA here is from genome assembly GCF_016086655.4 of Lepeophtheirus salmonis. Lineage (NCBI taxonomy): Eukaryota > Metazoa > Arthropoda > Copepoda > Siphonostomatoida > Caligidae > Lepeophtheirus > Lepeophtheirus salmonis. The sequence continues at coordinate 30,726,064 of NC_052131.2, forward strand.
TCTAATCATCAGATACCATGTCTCGCCATAGTCCATATATTTAATTATTTTGATTTGTAAATTAATAATGGGGTTTACGTCTGTAAAGTGCAAGTCCTTCTTAGTCCTTTTTATATTAATTGTTGTGTGTTTTTTTAATAATGGCGTGGACCTTGCCTTTCTCTGTCCCACCATGAATGTCTTAAAAATTCATCTTTACCAGTTCTTGCTCTAAAATTATCTAAAATTCCTTATGAGATCCACTCATATGTTACACTTAAAAGTCTGCAGCTCCACAAAAGATGATGAGTAGTCTCTCTTGCTTCATTACAAAACGGGCAAATACTCCTCTGATGTTTAAATAATTTTTCTCGAACCTCCAATGTTCCTGAGAGTAATCGATATTCGAACCATATCTCAGAAAATGTCAAATATTTATTTTTTATTAATTTGATGCTGTTATATGCTCCTTTGTTGATGTATCTCCTTTCCAAATAATCACAAAAAGGAACCATAGGGAATTTTTTGAGACATCTTCTGATCTCTGACGTAGAAACTATCGAGGCTTTCATCCTGAACGCCACTAGAGGCCTTTCGACGCCCTTAAAATGATTAACTTTGATCTAAAGGACTGTTCATCCATACTATCAATTAGAGAGGTCGATCATCGAACGTCTGCAGCAATATCGCCAGAGACGGTTCGTACTTCCAGGAAATCAAAGGGTTCTCCTATGGGAAATTCCCAACCAAGAAACAGCTCAAACTTTGTAGTAACATTTATACACACTTAACACAGATACTCCATTCGTTTGGAGTATAATGCAATATTCTCCAGAACATTTTCAAAACTAGCAAAGGGAATACCCATAAGAAAGACTCATCTCTCTTTCAGGAAGTGACTGAGAATAATAGACCAGGTTCCTCGCTATTTCATATATTTCTAACCCAATTATAGTTTAGTACCTTCTATATTTCCGAGACGCTTATCACAGATAGTCCTCCACTATTCAGTGGACCGTGAAACCTATCTTAGGAAATGTTCTTTCTTCTTTTCTTTTGGAGAAATGATCTCTCTATAGCTAATATATTTTTAGGAGTGTCCTTATTGTATACCGTTACTCTTAGAAGATGAACCACTTTTCGGACAACATAAGAGTTCCATGCTCATATTTTGTCCCACATATTCAGGTTGAAGTTCGTGAAAAAAGAGGTAGCCTGATTAAGTTTCCTAACGATTTCCTCATTATTCTTTTGACAACTCTCATTCCCCAACCAGACTCCAAGGAGTTTTGATGTTTCTTGTGGTACAAAAGCTTGCCCATCCTTTTTCTTTTATTCCTCCAAAATCACTCAATATCTCTATTTTTCCTAGATTAATATTTAATCCGGAAGTTGAGGAGAACTTTCTGAGTAATTTCATCCTTCTTCTAACTGACTTCCTTATTTCGAAAGAGCCAATACCAAAGTTAGGTCGTCAGCATGACAGAGGGGTTTTTGATGTGCCGGGATCGCCAAAAATCCAATAATATGGTCATCTTTCCGTATATTTCGAAGAAACTGTCAATCCCTACGTTGAATAACAACATAGACACGGGATCCCCCTGCCTTACTACTCTCCTATTCTCAAAAATGCCTCTTGATTCCCATACCTCACAATGGTACTGGACCCGCTAAGATTACTCCGACCATTCTAAGTATAAAATCGCCGAACCCTTTCTTATATAGCGTCCGAATGATGAGCTCATGGGACAACGTGTCAAAGGCTTTGCCAAAATCTAAAGCCATCACAGAAGTGTTATTCTACGATTCGAGGAATGTTTGTAGAGAGCAGACAATGTCGTCCATAAGTTTACCTTTCAAAAAATCCGTACTGGGAGAGGCTCATATATGCGTCCGTCATACTATTTATTCTGTTAGTCAATACATAAAAGAAAATTTTATACATGGAATTCTGCATAGTTAACAGTCGATAGTTCTGCAGGTATCCAAGCTACTTGTTAACTTTTAGTATCAGGACGATTTATCCTTCCGATGCAAATTCAGGGAAAACCCCATGACAGATTACTCTTTCGTAAAAAGAGAGTAGAACAGGGATCAAGAGGTCAGCGTATTTATTGTAAAATTGGAACGTAAAGCCAGTAGGCCCAGTGGATTTATTAAGCTTAGTATATATGAAAATGACATTTTTAATCTTAAAGTGCGTCAAATGTATTTCAGTTATATCTCAGCATCATCTTTGGTTCATACTTCAAGACCTCACATAAGGAAGCTGTATTCTTCGGGCAACTCCTGCATTTATTATCCTTCTTGCAATCATAACATGTTAGAGTTTAGAGTAAAATTATTGATCTCACTGCAGATGAATTTTGTGTCATCCGACTTCAAGCCATTATTATCAAATAGCCTAATGTATTTTTTTTTCTATGTTTTCTATTCTCCTGACGCAAACCCTACAGTCTGGAGTGTGAGAGGTCATCAATACTGTTAATTTTCATTTGGACTCATTTTTCCTATACATCTGATCTAACTTGGCTATTTTTTAGAAGTAAGAATGCTCTTGGAAATAGATTTGATTTTGTTAAGGTATTACCTCTCTCGGTTTGCAAGAACAGATTCTCTGTTACTGCACAAGACTTTTATTCTATGTAACATTGACTGCATCAGCAGAAACACATCCCCCCGCATACATCAGCTTTAGCGTGTATTACATATAAGAATCAATTGCATCTTCTACAAATCCCTTCATTAGGAATAAGTTGATTCTTGAGGACCTGGCAGAGAGTTCTTATCAATAAAAAAGAAGTTATGATTTAAATTGATCATTTTGCATCCAACATCACTAAAACCGAGGGACGAAATCATTGACAGCAATACTTTTGTGGATCGAGGATGGGAGTCTGGTGTCTTACTTGTTGTGTCTCTGGTCCTTTTTAGTTTCACGTTGAAATCTCCTCCTATAATTGTTGGCCCGTGTGAGACATTGTGCAGAAGCTTACACTGGATGAAATAGTGGTCGTCAGTGTTTGGTCCATATTGCCCAATCACTTCAAAGTTAACAATTAGAAAATAACATTGTGTTTTAATGAGAATACCCTCTATGCAGCATTATTAAACTTTTGGGTTTAGAGTCGACTTGATAAGTAAAGTTACTACACATTTTGGTTTCTGATTCATACTATTGAAGGACGAGAAAAACAGGTAATCTGGTGGAATACACAAAGTATGACAATGTCGGGTAATTTAGCATATTTTACAAATCTAGCTACGTCATATTGACAAAACAAAGCTTCATCTTATAAAAATATAGATTTATTTATAACTATGTTTCTCAAGTTTACAGTTAAGCTTTTTTTAATATTTTTCTTATGTGATACTTGATATAATCTTATAAGCTTATTAATATGAAATTTTATTGTTTGTAAAGTTTAAGCAGGATTATAAAAAGTAAAGATATGTTCTTATCATATAGGTTTACCTAACATAGGTACGTATCATATATTACCATTAAAAAAATGGTTTAACCTTATGGATGTATGAATCTCTAAAAGATTCAATCGTCCATATATCTTGATCAATTTATATGTATTTTGTAGGTATAATGTATAGGGTGTGGCAAGTAATTTCTTCGAAATTTAATCCTTTGAAAAACAGAGTGCAATTTTTTTTTAAATAACTCTGGGTACATTGTATATATTGGACTTCACGTCATATTTTCTTTTTATTTTGAAATGGGAGACAACCGCAGCAGAAAATTGAAATTCAAACATTGTAACTTCATAATTAATTATGAAAATCCAGTGTAGTACGGGCATGTAAAAAAAAAAAACAATCCCAAAATCAACATGGTAACCCTGACAATTTCAACAATGACTTGGAGGAGAGAATGAATAATGCAGATGACGTTACATTACATCAGTAACAATCAGCTGTGACAAGAGAAGAAGGAGAAAAGGATATAAACAAGGACATTTGCCAGAATTATTTCGATGTAAATTGAAAATTCTACTCTGGGTCCAAAAAGGACTTACAATTATAACTCTGCAAAAAATCCTCGGGGTACGCTCGCTCTGCCTTTTATGGGCACAAACACAGATGTTCATTCAGGGTTTGAATATAAATGAATTTGTTAAGGAAATGAAGTTCAATACTCTGGAGTTAAATAATAATAACCTCTGCGAAGGAAAAGAAAATTCCTTCATTATATTACCAATTACAATTTAACAGGCCAGCTAAAAAACACGCCAGATTTAAATCCTTACTTTTTATAATAAGATAATTTTTTGCCAGGTGAAGTGAAGCGACATGAAGAATAGATTATGAGGTGTAGATGAAGGTCTCATGATATAGTGGAGGTTTTGTGTTTGTCTCTTTAGGAGTATGATCATCAAAAGCCGAGGTCCCCAGCCTTTTTATGACTGCAAACACCAGTAAACGCTTGACAATTTTACTACTCACCGGATAGGGGCGTGAAATAATACTAATAATTAACATGAAGACGATTTATACCCATATGGAATATTGTTTGCACATTGGTTTAATATTTTAAATGATATTATAACACTAGGAAATAATAAGTATATTCAAGGCCGTCCGCAAGGGGTGGGCAGAGGGGTTGTCCCCACCCTCTCCAAATTAAATAACTTTTACTTTTTAATAGAAAATATGATATTTCAATTTAATTTTTTGTCAATAGATAAAGATATACAAATTTTTCTTACAAAAACATAATATTTTCAACACATTTACTAAAATTTTTTTATATGAAATTGAATTCCTGAAATTTTTTGTGATCAGCATTCAATTTTTGAACTTTTTTTTCACTGAATTAGTTATTGTACAATAGCTTTGGATTTTTAACTACTACATTACACAATTAATTATTTTTGGTAATTTGCAAAATATTCTTTTCCTACTAACTGTAGCTGAAGTAGTAAGTCCACCTTTATTATCTTCCTAGATTTAGACAATAAATAAATCATATATAACTAAATAATTCTTGTGTGGCCTGGTACAAACTTATTCACAGACCTGTACCAGTCTGCGGACAGGGGGTTAGGCAAAAATGCTATAAGGTATATCTGAAAGTAGACATTAATGATGATGTATTAATTCATGCAACTCCAAACTCCCCCCTCGCCCCCCGCCCCCTAATGCTTAATGCCCCTTAGTTTATTATTTTGTCCCACGGTATATCGTATATAACATTAACATAGTAAGCATTTTTCTAAGTCACACCTTTGTGAGATAATCTGTTTTTTTTTGTCCTTGTTATTTTTTACAAGGTTGAGGTTTTTTAGAAATCTGGCACAAAATTTTTAAGACTTTTCCCAGTGCTTAAATTTCATTTGTGGTACTTGTAGTTAAATTGTTGTAGTCCAGAAGATTGAGATCAAGTGAGGATGCAGGGGAGTCCACAGGATTATATATGTTTTGAGGGTTTTTAAATTTTTTTGGTTTAAAATCAAAAAAGTATTATTTTTAGAATTTTTTTTCAAAATTCCCTAACTATTCACAAAAAATTTGAAAAATACATTTGATATATTTTTTTTTTTAGATTCAAAAATCCATTGCTGGTAAAAAAAATGATTTATTTTTTTGAAAAAATTTTAAATTTCAAAAATTGAATGTTTTGGATAAAAATTTCCCAAAATCCAAAGCTATTTACAAAAAAAATTGAATTTTGGAAGAAAAGTTTCAAAAATCTATAGAAAATATAAAATTTGAAATAATAAAATTTTCGGATAAAAATCTCAATAATTTATGACTATTCACAAAAAATAAAAAATTTTCAAAAATAATTATAAATATGAAAGTTATTTCCCCGATGTTAAATTTTCCCGAATACCTATTTTTTTAAGGAAATATATCTTTGAAAATAAAAATTTATCCCTATTTTTTTCATTCTGACCAAAGAAATTCTAGTAAATAGCAAAAATTTTCTTAAATGGGAGGGGGGTGACATTTTTGGCCCAAGGAGAAGTATAAGACAAACCCCATTCATACTTTATAAATATTATCACTCAGGGTAGTTGGAATTCAATCTTCCTTCTTTTTTTTTTAATTGACTATATGGCAGTAAACCATGATGGTTATCATAAATAATGTTCCTTCTCCTTTGAAATAAGCTCTATAGCAAATATATTTTTAAGAGTGTCCTCATTGTATGGGGATACACGAAGAAAATGATTTACTTTTGTACAGCGTAAAGTTACCATTCAATCTTGGCAAGACAGCTCATCTCCAACTCTTGTAGTAGGCCTTGCCATCAACTTTTCCATGTTCTGGAAAGGATACGTGTTTATCGTCTTGTCCTTTAACGCTACGACCAGAAGCGTAGTTTGGATTTTTCTTTGGCCGGGTTGGAGGGAATATTCTAATATACATTTTTTTTTTGAAAAAACCGATATCTTTTTTAATTCATAAAAACCCTTTGAAGGTGTTTCATCAAGTTTTAAAATGGAAATTAGTCCATTTAGATATTAAAAATATCAACAATGAGCCTCAAAGAGGCGTGTTCTTAAACTATGATTCAATTTGTGACATCAGCCAAAGAGTATAACCTATTTATAAATTGAAAAATATAAATATTATCAATTATACAAAAACGAGGTTGTTTGATTCTGTTAAGAGTAAAAGTTCCGAATTTATACTCTTCCTATGTTCAAATTTATTAGTAGTATTGATGTTTCGCGTACCTACTTGTGAATTTTAGCTATATATCCTTAATTACAGAGAACCTTCAAATGTTTAGAATAACACTCTAATGGAACTATGCTACTAATACGTGATGAGTATATTTAGGTAAAAATTGTTGTTACGCTCATTTTTTTGCTATATTCTGAATTTAAAAAATATTTTCTGAAACAATTATCATAATTCTTATATTCTTTAAGAGGTAAATAACATCTTAGTATAAAGTAATCATTAGTTCTTGAAAGACGAAGATAACTCCCAGGATTTATTGTGGAGTTATAAGTGTAAGTCCCTGTTAGACTTAGAGTAGAATTGAAAATCGAATCGTTGAAGTTATTATCTATATCATTACTAGATACGGAGTGAGATTTTTGTTTCGGTTTCTAATCTCATAGGTACTTGCAGCTAAGTTAATGAAACGTCATGACAGCTAGACTGATCTTCTCGCAAAAATTCTTCAAATTGTGAGGGTTAACGCAAAAAGTTGCGTGATTATGATGCTAATATTATTATGACGTCATTTTCTTCATATTGAATCCCCTTCCTAACTTTTAGATTAATCACAGAGACCTTTGTAATGAATGAAAGTGCGGGAAAAAATAATTGCAGAGTATTCAAGGCAGATGACGACGTCACAAGAAAAGAGGAATTACTTGGTTTGCTAAGTCATCACTCTTAAAGATAAATACTGAGACAAACAGGGAATTATTCAAAATTATTTGTGAATAGTAATTGATAGAAATAAGACGAATACCGGGTGGTCCATTGAAATCTAAACACTGTGATTGAAATTTTATTCATATCCTGATATATTAAAGCATAAACAATGAATGGCAAAATAAAACAAACCTGAGCTCTATAGCTTACGTACAAGTCGAGAAAACGACATCTGAACGTCATCGACTTTTGAAAGACCTGAAGGTCCAACTTACGTCCACAAGAATTGGAAGCTTTGCTGTATTTCAAATGGATCTGTGAAAATTCCCATGGAAATAGCAAGTTGCCTGTGTATAAAAACGGAGTCAGGCACTAATTTGTTGCTTACAAAGAGCTTGAGTGTCGAATGTCATTGAAAATCCACTTCCTGCCTTCCCACTTGAATTTCTTCAAGAAAACCTTGGTGCAGTGAATGACGAACAAGGAGAGCGATGTCAAAAAGATATTCGCATAGTGGGAAGTCGCTACTCAGGATTTTGAAATGAAAGTATGATGCCGAACCATTGTTCAAACCATGCAAAATATACAAAAAGAAAACACATTATCAACACTTCTAATATATAAGCTTTATAAATATGTATATTTGTGGTCTCTGTTCCCAAAATTATATTATTATAATAAAGTTCGATCTATGTCATATAAAAATCTCAAAAAAAATTATAAATTATCAAACCACTGTATTTTGATAATTCTACATTTTTACGAAACAAAATCAGATTTGATAGAAGCGCATTAATTCACAACTCCTTTCATTTTTTTTCTTTAAGAAGATAAATTTTTTTATGGACGAGAACCCTGGATACTTCAAATCCATAGGTGATCAATTTTTACAATACTCTTCACTATACATCATCATTATGAAAAAATAACGCAATTTACCCTTTACGCCTGTACGTGACTAATTCCTCAGGCTATAAAAAACATATATCAGGAATAAATAAAGAAGTAGAGGTTAGAAACAAACAAGGTTGGTAGAATAAAGGTTCTGTTTACGTTTTAAGTTAGGGTTGCAACGGAAAAGCGCACCACTTTTGTTTCAAAAATATAAATTTGGTGGTGCATTTAAAGCCATTTCAGTTCTACTTGACATCCGTTTCATTTACAAAATTCCTGATAACCTAAGTAGTTTTAAACAACCATGTACGTTTATGAAAGTATCCATTTATCCTACTAAAACACATTATAAGTTGAAATTAAGACATACACAACAGTTTTATTGGTGGGGCTTTTTAATCAAATCTGAAGTACTAAATGACAATTTTTACTTTTATAGATGTAAATTTTTCCAGACTGTCAAAAGGGAAAAAGAGAAAAATAAAAATATCAACAATACGCACTCTAATATTCATGTTTAAATAAAATTTTAAAAATTATTTCCATTTAATATACAATTCAGGGTGTAAAGGGTAAATAATTAAATAAGGTGTTGTATCTACATAGTAAAGTACCTCTAAGATATTTCAAAAAGGAATATGTCACAACTGACAATTACAAGCATATCAGCAACAAGAAAGAAAAATCATGCTCTCCTTTTACGGAGTGTCCAATTCTTTCCTCAAAAATTTTTAAATATTACATTTTCTAGTAAAAAGCAAAAAATCCTCAAATTTGGTGAGCTACAATCCCTCCAGCACACCTCCTGCAGACGCAACTAAATATAATATTTTAGTGAATATATGTTGTGTGCAACCTACAACTTTGTACAAGTAATGATTTCAAATGAAGGATTTAACTTACTTAGGATGAGGATTATGCAATAATTTAATTTTCCATAAATGAAATCTATGATCCAAATTATGTTATAACTAGATTGTTTATTTTTTCTATCATATTTGAAGTATATTATGTAAATAACCCATATTTAGCATAAAAATAAAGTATATTAATATAAACGTCTATTTAATTGATATGTTCAATATTTGGAAAACGAGGCACACAGACATGTATAATATGTGAAATATGTCACATCGGGCATACAAATGCAAAATGTCATAATATGTATTTATTAGACGATTATACTTAAAATATTGATTACATGAGCACATATCTCACAGGATTCATAGCAGAAATAGTTAGGAATCAAAACACGTGCACACCTATTAATGGTTAGATGTAACTGAAATACCAGGTGTTTTTTGCACAATATTCAGTGTTATTACAAACGTGTACTTAACCCGTATATTAAGTTTCTGACAGATGCATTTCACAGTTATTTGATTTATAAGTAATTTTACAAATGTACCAAATTTGGCACATTGTGTCATAAAGGACTGATTGTTCCTTTTTTGATATTTTTTATACAAATTACTTCAATATAAGTATAAAGTTCAAATTCCCAAAGTTAAATTACCTATGAATTCATAATAACTATGTAATTTTAATAGATCAAAAAGAAATATATAGTAAAGTTGGTAATTAGAATGACTAAAGTTGTAAGTAAATATTGCATTTTAAGACGAAGAAATTGCAATTTTAACTTAATCTGCCAATACAAGTTGCAACATTTACAGATATTGCAACTTGAATACAACATTTACATTTTAATAAATGCAGTAAAAAGAAATCCATTATTTATCCAATAGTTGGATTTACTAATGTGTATCTAGTTTTGTATAAGTGTCATCAGTTTACACTAAATTGTGGTAGGAATATCAAGTTTCTACAAGGAGAACCCGCAAGACAGGGCGGTGTAAATGTGAAAATATTTATGGTTCTGATACTGTAACACTCAATCAAGCGGTATCTTGGTTTCATCGATTCCGTTCCAGTAATGTTGATGGCAAAAATGAAACAAACTTAGAAAGGCCAATGTGAATAAAATGATAGAAATTTTTGTATCCAATCGTCATACTAGCATTGTTTTGATTGCCAGGAAGATAAATTATAATGGAAAGATAATAAAATAAAAAAAATTGATCTATTTTTATTTCATCTATGATAATGCGTGCGTGCTCTTTTTTGGGTGATTTAATTAAATTACTTTGGCCTATTTATTGTAGTTTATTTACATTGGTGAAAATGGAATGAAATTAGTATTGGATCAGTCTAAAAAAAATAAAAAGACTTCATTCCTATCAGTCCGGTCCTAATAAAATTTGTCAGTCCTAGGACCGGTCCTTATCGGTCTTTCGTAGAAACTAAAACAACTAAAGTTACGTATTTACTACTATCTACGTCATGTGAGTAGCTGAAGTTACATCATAGTTCATAACCTCTTTCAAACACACCTATGGGAGATGTTTGACTATTGAATGTATTATTATAGGTACTAGCTATCAGTTATTATTTTCTTAGTTAATATTTATTTCAATCCTAGCAGCAAGTTTGTAAAATACAAATATAACTACAACCGTAGGACTGAAAGACGGATGTACGGAAGGAGTCCTTAAGACCGTTGAAAGGTAAAAAAGATTGGACTGATCCCAAACTAAATATAATATATCAATAAATGGGCCAGAGTCTTTATGGAAAATACATTAATTATCAAAGTAATTTCACAATGACATCAAATTATTTGACCCAATGAATAATAAATAAACCGACTTTTCTCTTTTTCTGTACTTTTTGGATCACTTTAATTCTACTCACTATTAATGAAGAAGTACTCTCTGACTCTGTTTTTCTTGTTAATTATTAATGGAAAAAATTGTAGGGTAAATATATGTTTATGTACTTGTAGAGTGCTCAAAGAGAGAAAGAGTGATTGATTGATGTAGATATATTGAACAAGGCAACAACTTGATATAACATATCAACAAATACAATGCTACACTTACTCTCTGAAAAAGTCAGGACCCCTTTTTTAAAGAGATTGATGGATGTTAGTTATTTTCATTTTCCACCTAAGAAAAAAGGTCAAATATTTGGACACACACAAAAAATATTCATACAAGTAATATGTAAAGAAGTACAAAAAACTCCATCATAAATTACTCGAAGCTAGTTTGACTCAGGCATAGTATTTTTTTTTTAAAGTTAATTTAATTGGTGAAATGAATTTGCACGATTCATTTTGCCAACCAGTAGATGTGAAACCCTATAACGGTCGACTTATAGTATGTAGAAGTAAATACTAAAATATGATTTATTTGTAAAAGCTTTAAATATAAGGTAAGAATATTAAGATTTAAAAAAGTTGTGAGTAAAAACTATTCTATATGGTACATAATATAAAGATATTTGAGCCGTGAGTTAGGCAGTTCATATTTCAAAGACAACATAGAATATTTAACTTAAACTAAATGAGGTGATTAGTTAAGAGATTTCTTCAGTTTGTTACCAGCAGACCAGGAGTATGGATGGACCTTCCACCAGAGGTGGAAAGATCATGCAGTGCACACGATCCATTAATGAATTATTTGTCCGTAGAGTGAAAAGTAAGCTGATTGAGTCAAATTATGACTTTGAAGGTGTAGTTTGTAGAAAGGAAAATTCTAGAATGTTAGATCCCAAGCGAAACGATGAATTCATCTACAAGCTCAAAGAGATGCAAGACAACAATCCCAGCAGGTCCATGGACTTGAAGGCTTGTTTGAGGAGATAAGGATAAGTAATTCAATATAGTAAAACCGTTCAACATTTGAGTGTCTACACTTAATTGAAGGAGGATACCACAGGATCCACAATATTGCCCAAGAGTGAGATTTTTGGATGACATTTTTTTCAAAGAACATATCTTCAAATAATTGTACATACAGCATATTAGAAAAGAAAAGAAGTAGTCACAGATGCCCAATCAATATAAAAAGATGAAAATTACCACAGATGACTGTATTATATTAAATTGAGCTTGGATAAGTTGACATTTATTGATCTTTATTATATTTGATAACATGAGAAGGATTATAAGAAAAGATCTTATGATTATCAAATTGGAAGTTAACTTAGGAGGCCTGTAATATGAAAAACAACTGAGATCTTCAGAGCAAAAGATTGCTGCAACAATTTTATATTATCTTACTATCCTTTACATAAACTGCACAATAATTAAGATTGTAATTACTCAAGACGATTTCAGCATTGCTATGATCAAGTATAACTTAACATAATATTATTAAAATGAGGTTTCTGACCTTTGAATTGCTTAAAAAGTCATTATACATATGACGCTATAAAACTTAGGATACCATATAAACATATGCCTACTATTAATTATAAATTATACTGGTCTACTTTTTTTTGCAAATTGAATTAAAATAAATATGTCAAAGGTGGCAACTGCCAGCATAGACAACTCCCTTGCAACAGTTACAAAAATTGAGTTTGATTGAGTTTTGTTTTACTTACAAAAAAATTAGTATAAATCTAACAGACCCAAAAGAGTCATTTAAACCAAACCACCTCAATAATTGGTCAAATTTACATTTTTTAGTGAAATTATAGGGCTAGTTTTGCAATTTTAGAAAAACATATTGCTGCATACCACAATTAATTTAAATGACCATACATTTTAATCCTGTGATTCAATTTCGACAAACAAATTAGTTTTGAAGTGTCAAAATATGTGATTCAAATGTGATTTCATATTACCTCATTTTGGGACAATGAGTTGATATTACAACATTTGCCCTCGTGAATTAAATGTTATCTTAGTCAAGCTGGATTTATTTATTAGCTTTAAATGTCGTACCCATTTAAAAGATCTAAAATGATAGATATCATCTTTTTGTTTTGTTTTGGATATATTTTTTTTAAGATTATGAATAAATTACAGTTTATTAAGGAAATATTAAATTGTAAATTAATGACCTTTTTTAGAATCTGATAAAATATTGTTTTTAATTAATAATAGTTGATTTCTTTAATAAACTAATTTTCAAAGTATTTTAGAAACAAAACAAAAAGCTATCTTTAATGTAAAAAAGGCGAACTGAAAAATTGTTGACAAAATTAATTGAATGGAGTAACAGATAAAAAATGTCACAAAATATTACTCTGGAAAATGGAACTTCCTATTATTATTGAAATTGAATAAAATATGGCCTACTGGAATGTAAAAATAAAAGAAACCGAAAAATGGAAAGATGGTTAGAGGTATCACGTGAACCAAAAAATTACTTATCAGGGGTTAAGGCATCTGAAAATTGAACCATTCAAATAAAAATCCGCTTACAGGAAAATTCCCCTTACTCTTTTCACGCCGAGGAAAATTTATCCCTAGACAAGTTTATCGCGAGGAACGATCATCCAAAAAAAGTTCATCGTGAAGCAAGTTCACTGAGAGGAATGTTCATCTCAAGGAAAATTCATCCCAAGACAAGTTCATCTCGAAGAACTAATACATTTTTATATATTCTAAATTACAATTATTAGAGAAGGTGAAATGAGTGCGTTATACTCTACATAAGTGATATATCTATATTCAATGTAGGAAAATAAAAATAACATAAACCGATGTAGCTAGTTTGTTGCTATTAGTTGTTAAGAGTTAGTTAAAGTTTTTGTCAAGCTTAAGAAATTTAAGTCCTTGTTTCAATTAGGAACTTATTAACTGAGATTATGATTATATTACTGAATTATTAAATCTTTGTATTAAAAGTATAATAAAAGATGACATAAATGCTTTTTTTTTCATTAAGATATATTCCAAATATATGTATTGTTGGGGATGAACTTGTTTTGGGATGAACTTTACTTGCGATGAACTTTTTTGGAGAAGAAATTTCCTCGCTACGAGCTTTCTTCGGGATGAACTTGTCTGGGAAGGAGTTTGTTTTGGGGTGAAAAGAGCGCAGTCAATTTTCTGTACACGGTGAAATCCTTTAAAATTAATTATCTCAGTGATTTCCTTATCAATCGTAGTTCTCAGCAGCATTTTATTATATAGAAAAATATTACACGTCTCAAAAACCTATAAAGGATAGAGCAATAGAACAAAATCTCACTCTGTTTTTTCATTACAATGCATTTGTAACTTTATATGGAATAAAAAATAATATATTTGCAGGATTATCTCTTTTTCTAGATCTTTTTTAACTATTTTACATCTAAATATGCACTGAGCCGTGCAACGTCTTGTTTTTGGAACATATTATAGAAGTTACTAGGAAAGCTTCCCTGCGGAAAATTGCCCATCGAAGATTGCCCTGAAGTAAATTGTCAAGGAGGAAAATGACCTGTATTTTGTTCAAACTTCATGATGAATAATAAGACTCATATAACAAACATACCCTATAAGATTTTAAAATTGTTAGCAAATGTGAGACATTCACCTTCTTGGGTCGGCCAATGACACATGGTTTTTAACACTACAAAGACTTCCACTCCCACCCTAAGGGCTTGAAACTATTTTTTGGTATTAATTAAAAATTTTCTTTGGATGTTTGTATTGCTTTGGTGGTATTTTTGAAGGATCCATGGTACCCTGAAGTACCCCGCCAAATCCAAGAGGTCCAAACTGTTTTTTTATATTAGAGAGGTTATGTGGATGTATGTGATGCTTTGGTGGTGGTTTTTAACTATCCCACACTACCCCCAAGACTCCAGCCAATCCGAGGGCTTTAAATTAGTTTGTATTGTTACAGGAGTTCCTTGGATGTATATAATGAATTGGTGGTGGTATTCAGCAGGCCCACACTACCCCACGACACAAGCCAATCTGAGGTTGGAGAGAGTCCAACCATATTTTAAGAGACCCTAAGATATTTATTCCCCTCTTCTTCCTCATATCTTGCAATAATATTACTCAAATTTGAAGGTATTCCTTTGGGGATGGAACAAACAAATATGTTTAGATATTTTTAAGAAATAATATTAAGCGAATTTATAATGTGTTATTTGTGTTTGAACAAAATACAGGCAAATTTCCTAACTGGAAAATTTTGCTCCATGGCAATTTTCTCCAGGGCAGTTTTCCGTGTACGATTAAAGAATACAGATATTATTATTTTTTAACTAGGTAAGGCTTTTTCACTCATAAAAAAGTTTAATTCAAGCATTAACCTCTCCAGACAAAAAGGGGGGTCGGGAAAGGGGGAGGGAATTCATTTTAATACAAGGACTTGTAGCTACATGTGACAATTTTGATATACCTCAACTAATGATAGCTTATTTTTATATTCCTGTAATCCAATTTGAACAATTTTTGAAGGAAAGTAGCTAAACTATCATGAGATTAGTTGCAAGCCGCTATCATAGAATGCAAATAAACAGAAATACAACTTCAAAATTAGCAAGAACCTGGGCAAGAATTACTCCGATATCCATCCTCAATTCTACTCTCAGTCGAACAAAAACTTACACTTATAACTACGCAACAAATCCTCAGTCTTACTCACTGGCAAATCTGAGCACACTCTTTAGTGATTACTTTATTATCACACGAGTATGTTCTTTCTTCAAGAATAAAACAATAATATTAACAGCTTTATAAAATAAAATAAAAAACACTCTGTCGATTACGAAGAAGAAAAGTTTCTCGCAAGCGTAAAGATTACATTTAAACAATGAAAGTTGTTACCATGATAGAAGATTCAGTTAGCATACAATGACTGAAAATGATGTTTTAGTGTAAATATGTGAAATGTACAAATGAAATTTCTTTAGCAGAATCATATTTTCATTTGTAAAAGTACACAACCAGTTATGGGTGATGTAATCCCTTACATGGAACCTCCCAGGAATTACAAGTACTATAAATAATTTGATATTATTTTTATAAGACTACAACCCCCTAAAGACGTCCATTTTTTCTAAGAGATATGTATTTTTTTAAAAGATCTTGGTATGTTGATATTGTTTAATACATATATTGAATACTAAATGCCTCAATCCCTAGAAAGTTCATTTATTAATACTTTCATCTATTCATTGTAGATACTGCAAAGTTATACGTTTCCAAAGGCATACAGAGAGAAATTACCTGACAATCGTTCAAAAATGTATTGCATTTTATTTTCACCAGACGATAACTTTGTCTAGTTCAATACATCGTTGTAAAGGTTGTGAGTCGGTATGTTAGAAAGATCAACCGAAAGTGAACACGTTAAATCTGAACTTTTAATAATGTTTTGCAGGAGACCAGCTTAGCCACATAACGTTTCTTTTGATAAGCTACAAACAGTTTTGAGAAGAAGGAAGTTGTTTTTTACTATTACACGCCTTAAGGGTACGTAGATGGGATAGCCAACTCCCCTAAAGCCGCGGAAAAACCCATTAAATTCCGCAATCCGTGAAACAATTACCTTAAGACTGGGATATATTATCATATACTAAAATTACATCTTTTACAAGAAAAATTTATAAGATCAAAACAAGGCCCTAAAAATGTCTATAAAAATAACAACACCAATTTAAAAAACATCATTAAAATAGCCAGTCTTCTTAATGACTTAAATGCAGTGTAAAAAGTCTTTTTTTTAGGCTGAGTCTTCCATATTTCCCTCCTTATACTCTCCAGTGCATCACACACTTGGAGTCTCAGTTGTATCTCCATACAATCTGCGTGATGCATCTTCCACCATTCCCATTAATTTTAGATGCTTCCTTAAGGGAATATGCTCGGTAATGAAGCCAACTATAATGTTTATAGATGCTCTCCTGTTTTTAAAAGTTTCCATTCCGAAGTAGGCCCCTCCAAAAATAATTTTGCCTGTCGGCACGTTGTATCTTCAATCCATTCCTGTTTTCCTAATATACTTATTTATCTCAGACAAAACTGCCCTTTTGGGAACTTCCTCTTCTGATTCTTCTTGAATAGTTCCGCCATTCTTGGCAAGCGCATCTGCATATTCATTTCCTGTATAATCCCAATGAGAGCACGTAATTCCTTTAAAATACCCTCCAGTTCTGCTTGGAAAACAGTATTGTTCCATTTTAAGTTGCAACAGCCTTCCATGAGACAGTAGGCATACTATTCTATTTATTCCTCTCAACCTCTCAATCTGGAACTCCTTCGTTATTATATGGTGTACCCATATACTTGCTCCGTAAGTCAAAATCGATTCGGCATAGGTCTTACGTATCCATTAAGCATTTTAACCCCCACTGCGTCGCAATCATTTTACCCGCAGAGAATAAAGCCCCTTTAGACTTTTTGATAATAAAATCCAAATACACTTTCCAATCCAATCTTCTATCGATAACTAAACTTGTACTGGCTTACCCATTTTATAATTGTTCCGTTCATATTTAATATCGGTGTATTCACTTTGCGAGACCACGTACATAACATTGGTCTTGTTTTATTTTAACTAAGCTTAAGACCAATTGCTTCCACAGATCTGTTCATTTCATTTACTCGTTTTTGTATGATATACCCCAGGTGACATATCTGTTCCAGTCATTATCACAGCTATATCATACGCAAATCCAACTGTCAATATTGGTGCAGGATTGGGTAGAATTATATGCTCAATAGCACAGTTCCACACAAATGGTGATAAAATTCCTTTTTGCGGACATCCTTTTATTTGGAGTCAATGAGACTTTACATCCTTGTTGAGAACATTCTACCCTTCTATTTTTTAAGTACTTGTACCATTTGTTTGCACACTCATCAATGCCAAACTTAGCATAAGTTGTCTCCATAGATTTAAATGGAAGATTATCATAAGCTCCTTCTATGTCAAAAAACACACTATTATTGCATGTTTTTTTACAAAGTAACGTGCTTTCAGCCTTATCTACCACTTTTCCAAATGCCAAATCTGTGAACTTCCCTTTTCGAAATCTGATTTGATTTATCATAGAAACGTCCATCTTCAGGAACTCAATATGCCAATAAATTACTCTCTCCATTCCTTTTAATATGGCATTAGTTAGTGTGATTGGTCTATAGGCTTTTCAAACACTGTAGTATATTTAATCAGGCTTTTGTAAAAAAAATTACCCAAGCTTTAATCCAGATTTTTGGGACATACGAGAATCTAATTGATAATTTATACCGCAAAGCAGTTCTCTAATTATACTCATCTGGTAAATTTTGGAAAAATACAGGGGCAAGTTCATCTGGTCCAACCTTTTTAAAACGATTTACAAACATCCTGAATTAGAGAAACAGGAAGGAAGTTATTTTGTTGTCAATTAAACTTTGTAGAACCTATTTGCATGGAATTGTGTTCTTAGTATATTGTAAGTTTATTGTAGAATGAAAATTAAATTTTAATAATTAAAAACTCTGACATAATAATAAATTATTGAGTACTTAATTATTACAATTCGTGGCCAAAAATTATACATTTACTCATTACATACTGGAGTTATATGAATGGGAATGCCAATTACAAAGTATTGGGGAATGAACCATCATCAAATATATTTAATATTATTTTTGACAAAGTGTCTTACGACCTCAAATGTACAAACATAAAAAGTGGGAACCTCAAAACTTGCCATAGCATGATTACAATACAAAAAACGTCATTTTTATGTTAAAAAAATCTAATATTCAATTTGTAATGTATCTAATTGCTCTATATAGCTTTATTTTTAATACAATATGTCCTCCTTTACAAGCAAAAAAAGCTTTGACACGTCGCTGACGATTGTCAGCTTTTGGGGATGAATGCCGGTTTCTTGGAGTATCACACTGTCAGAATAGCAGCTCGTTGCAAAAAAATACTTTGATTAGAGATCCAGCAAACATTCTTCTCCAAGATGCTCCAAACTGCAAAGTCAAGGGGATGGGATCCGAGCTGGAGGAGGATCACGTGGAGGTAGTGTAGAAGTCAGCCATATTGTTGCTGCATAATTCTTGGTTTTTCACGACTGTACTCGGCTCTAATGGACTTTTTGATGTTATAAGCAGTCCGAATGGAGATACCAAGGGTACCTTCAATGTTTTCGGTACTGGCACGGGCTCAGAAGAGATTGCAAAACTGTTGTCTTCTTTGTTCTTACAATTAAAAACATCATTTTTTTTGGTTCAGCTGTCGTTTCCTTGCATTAAGAAAAACTGTTATAAAGAATAACCTGGATAAACTCGTTAATAAATCCTACTGCAAATTAGAGGCTCTCACTATACAATTATCTTTCACTATTTTGTCTATTTTCACTTCACTTTGCAAAACAGTGAAAATACCCTGAAGCAAAACCTTCTTATGAGTTGTTGTTTTTTCAAAAAGTTTTATTTTTTTTTTAATTATGCAAAGTATACAAATATACAACAATAAGTACACAAGAAAAAAAAACTTTAAAAATAAAATTAAAACTAACAACAGTAAAAAAAAAAATTTGTTGAGTTTTCAATGCTTTATTTTTTAATCAGATTGAAATTATGTCAAAAAAACGGAATAAAGTTTGTTTTTACGTGAATGAAAACACATCTTTGTGTTTGATAGTTGTATAATGTTGTACCTACGATTATATTACATTGGTTGTTATGCAATGACGTCAATTTTTTTCAGCCATTTTGTAAGCAACTATTAACTTTTACAACAATAAACATCATTTTTCCTTGATAAAAGTTGTGTTGGTCCTAATTTACGAGACAAGATATTCTGTCCCGTCCAGTTCAGTATAAGTCCGGTCCAGTTCGGTTTCAGTTCGGCCCGGTCCAGTGAAGTCCTGCATCTGAGTCTTAGAAACTTATAAAGTTCGGTACATGATGATGCTATTCAATTTTATTTATTCTTATATTTATCTTATTATTTATATTTATAGCATTCGGTCAAACTATGCGACAGAACAAATACAATAATATTTGAAATTTTTTTCTATAAATTTTTTTTTTTAAATAGTGATGAGTTTTTGAAACTTTTTTCGAAAAAATGTAATATTTGAAAAAAAAATTCAAAATTGTAATATTTTTAATTTAATTTTTGTTCTTTTTTCCAAAAATATAATTTCTTAGGCATAACAGTAAGTTTTTGAGTTTTTTATTCAAAAAATTTAATGTTGTGTAAACAGCTATGAATTTTTGAAACCGTTTTTCCAAAATATGTAATGTTTGAAATTTAATTTTCGAATTTTTTTTCTAAAAAAATTAATTTTATCTGAATAGTAGTTAATTTTTTTCTAAGACTTTAATTTTCAGTAAAGAGTTATAAATTTTTGTAACTTTTATCGAAAAAATATAATTATTTAAAAAAGAATTCCAAAATTGTAATTATTTGAAATTTAATTTCTGAATTTTTTTCCAAAAAATTTAATTTTATGTGAGTAGCAGTAAAAAAATCTAAAAATGTAATTTTTTGTAAAAAGTTATGAATTTTTGAAATTTTTTTCGACGAAATGTAATATTTGAAAAAAAAAAAAACCAATCTTGTAATATTGAAATTTAATTTTTTAGGAATAGCTTTGGATTTTTGAAATTGAAAAAAAAAAAGTTTAATTTTTGGGTTTTTTCCAAAAATATTGCAAAAACCAAAATGTTGTTTCTTTTAGCTAAATAGGAATTTTGTGACGTAAATGGAAATGATTTATTTGTGGCTACTACGTAAATTTTTTTTTTAAGTTGCGTGGTTTTGAGTGTTTAGAAGTAGTAGCGCATGAAGATCCTTGGAGATACAAATCTTTTGAATAATTTTTTCCACAAATTATACAATGAATGTTTTTCTTTAATATAAAATATGATGTTTTTAATGACTATTTATTATTAATAAGTTATAAGAGTCTTCCGACGAATATCGTTTTTCATCCTTTTTCACGCTAAAAATGGAAATATATCGAGTTCAGAACAAGATACAGAGTCTATGACAACACTTTTACGTAAGTTTTATAAAATTTAATTTTGGTATTTTTTATCGGGTGAAAAAAGACTCTGAACGATGATAGTCCCGAATTACTATAATTCAAGTTATTTCCGAATTAAGATGACTGAGAGAAAAACTGAGATCAGTTTTGGATTCTGCACTCATC
Source organism: Lepeophtheirus salmonis (assembly GCF_016086655.4). Taxonomy (NCBI): domain Eukaryota; kingdom Metazoa; phylum Arthropoda; class Copepoda; order Siphonostomatoida; family Caligidae; genus Lepeophtheirus; species Lepeophtheirus salmonis. The sequence goes on from NC_052131.2 coordinate 30,747,250, forward strand.
GATAAATTCGATTATTCTCTTCAATTTATTTGTACAAAATTCCCCAAAGTGTAATCTCTTGTTTATTGTAGTCCATTGAATCATTCCCATAAATAACTACGCACAAATTGATCCTTGATCTAGCAACAAGGTTATCTATTGAGTTCATGTGCTCATTAATTGTTGCCAGCTGAGACTTTTCGAACATTAACTTTTATTCTCGACAAGATATCAAACCACGACAGAAGCCTATATATTTCAATTGATTAAGGGCATTTTTAAAACTTTTACAGGCACTATGATGGCTGACGTATCATCGGCATAAGCTTACATAGATACAAAATCACTTATCCTTGTTTTTGTACACTTTGTTATCTTGTGCCTATATTGCGCATTTATCTTAGGATTAGTGATTGGTCAGCACAAATACAGACCATTTTCCATGCACTTATTTATTAACTGAAAATTGAATTAGAGGTTATCTAAACCTATCAAGGAGTAGAACGGGGTATTAAATTGTGTACGTACATATATAGTTTTGCTTAAGAAATGTGTATATTATGAAATTACATTTTCATGGTTCCCTCGTGGATATGTTTCTTGCTTAAAAATATATTCATATGTATTTATAGTTATTCTCGTATTTTTTTTATTGCTAAGTTGGGAATTCACCAATGAAATTATGTATTTATGTATTATTTATCGCAATTCTATTTTTGAGCCCTTGCCTTTTGCAACCAAATAACAGAAGACTATGCAGTGAAGGAACTTCAAACAAAATACCTATATACAATACAACTTCCATCTCTTTAGACTTTTATTATCCCCGATATAGGTGCTTTTAAATAAAATCAATTTCTTTCTCAATCCTTTATCATGACAATCAATTTTGGATAATTTAAATGCAACTTACGACCCCTCAAAAAGCTTGTTAGAAATTAATATTAATGCTAATTAATGGAAAAATACAATTTCAATTCACACTCAATATAAAAAAAATAATAATTATATCTAACTTTTGGTTTGACAGACCATATATCTGATGCATCAATAACTCTCGAACAAAAATTTCAAACATTTAATTTTACTTCAAAAATACACCCTATTTTAATATCATCCTGGGTATTTTTTTTTTTTTGACCTTCTCAGTGTACTTATGCCCTCTTAAGAATATTGTGATGCCATATATAAGTTTGAATGTGAAGTCTCCATTCACAAGGCACACATTGATTCAAGACTTAGAGCCTTGTCATGTTACCAAAACTATCATTTATTAACTCGATAGCCAGTTTCACGTCTTTTATCAAAGCTGATGAGTGACCTTCTAACAGCTTTGACCTTACCAGTATGATTTCTAGTTGTGGTCAGACGGAAGGTAAGCGAACATCCCCATAGTTCCTTGAGGTCCCTAATCTCTCTGTGAAGAGAAACATGTCCCGCTTTAACAAGAAGGATGTAATAAAGGCCAGTTCAGCCTTTATTTCCCGTTTATAGTTGATGATCAATGCCGAGGGTGATCATATTGAATTATACAACAGCTAATTTTTTAATTTTGATTTTATTTGTTATAAACTTTTAGTCTTTAAATACACTCTACTACTAATTAAACTGAATGGAAAATACTTGTCACCATAAGTCTGCCTGGGCCAGGGAGTAGAACTACGAACAATGATGATATCGATTTTGGTGAAAACTTTGTGGGAAGACCATATATCTATGTTCACAATAAGAAGCTATAAAATTTTGAGAGATCAAGGTCACGCCATATGTTTAAAAGACAAAAGCGATCATAGCTTTAGAAAAAATTGAGCTACATAACTCAAATATAAGGTAATTTTTAGGAATAAAGTTTATGGGGTAATTAGCACTTAGTACTTAGAGTGCTGAGGCTAGTTTTATATATATTATGTCATTGAACCTCCGTTAATGAAGATTCTTTAAAACAGATAGTGAACTATGGTAAAAGGTTATCCCAAAAATTTAAACTTAATTTAACACACTCGAAATAGACTAAAAATTATACTATTTAAGTTTGTAAAATTTTTAAAATCATTTTATCAATCTTCTATTGGGAAAATAAATGAAAAGGCTAGAAATACTCGTATGATCCCAACGTGTTGCTTACAAATATATCCATTATTTCAAAAGTTAATCTTAACAGTATTAGTTTGGGGTCTCGATAAGGTATAATTTATATTATCTATGTTAAAATATTATAATTTTGTTGTTCATAAAAATTTCAAGACCTCTCCAAGAAAGGAGGAAAAGAGGGCTTACTTTATATAGGAATCTAGAGTTCATGTGCAGCTTGGAGAAGAAGATCAGGGAGAACCCTACCAAATGGCCTCACCAACGATTTTTCTGTTTCTACTAGGGCCATCAGGAGGGCCATAAAGGGATATTTGTGATTTTCTTCGAGCTCTAGAGGTAAAGAGGCAAAGAGATTTTGACTATTCCTCGCCAAATTTTAATCTACTGGACTTTGTTGCGTTGAACACTTAGGAGAGAGAAACCAACAAAACTCCACAGCCAAATGTGTACTTATTGAAGACCAAGATACTGGCTGCGTGGAAAAACTGGTCTGAGGAGTTTGTCATCAACTCTTGCAAGGCCTTCCGGTATATATAAAGGCCGTGATGCTGAGGGTGGCCATATTGAGTCACCAAATTTGCAAGAGCCTCGTTTATATTTTCATTATTATTGAAAATAAAAAAAATATTGATTATTTTTAGGCATCAGGAGGGCCGTAAAGGGTTAATTGGGATTGACCTCATACAGGAGGATCCCACGACACTTTCTGACAGAAGTTATGAAGGCCAAGAGGCTTGTGAGTTCATGTCCCTCCTACCCAACCATGTATTACATTCAAAGCCATTCGAAATATCTATAATAAAAGCCATTATGACAAAATCAATAAAATTAGGACTATAGAAAATATCCGTTCACTAATGAAGGATTAAAAAACATATGACCAAAGATAATCAGGATTTTTTTTTTTGCAGAGAGAAATGTTATAACACCTCGACAATCTATCCAGGAATTAACATAATTTTCAAACATAAAAATAATAGTAAAAGTTATTTTCTTTTCTGATGAGTAAATTGTATTTTTCCTCAAAAGTAATCCCATCCCTCAATTGATAAATAAAAGTAGTAAACCTTTGCTGTATACAAATGTTTAAACACAATGAACAAAATATTTTTGGGTTGAAGGGAGGAAAAATAGACAGTTAAAAAAAAGTGATGTCAAAAGTTTTTTTTTTTATCTTTCATACAATAGGAATGTGAGGAAAATGTAAAATTGTTCTGACCAGAGGGCACAAAGCAGTCTTTTTTATGTGTTACATATTTAAAAATAGAAGATATCTGTTATGTATTAAAATACAATTCTTCATTGTTAAAAGTCAGAAATTCACAAAAAATAAAATAAAATAATAATTTAATATATGTATACATTTATTCCTATTCCTATTCCTATTCCATATACTATTTGGTCCTTACTTAATTGAAAAATTAAAAATGTTTTTTTTGTTGTGTAAATTTTAGTTAGGAAAACTTTCTAGGCTTTTTACATCACCTATAACACAAAAATGGTCAAATTATGAACATTTATAATAATTTGTGTTATAAGATGAAATCCATTATTTTTGTATTAGATGCCTTTATTGATGTCTCTCTCGCGTTGTATACGCATGATCAGTTTATGCTGGATGGTGTTAGTAAGATAAGAGTGTGAACAAAATAAAGTTCTCAAACAGTTTTGTAATTTTTTTAATTATTATTGTTTGAGGACACGTCAAAGATAGACATAACAAAGAGAAAGTCCACCGTAATTTACAATTTTTCTTCAAATAAGGGTAAAAAATAGGCCAGGTGACTGCAAATGTGAAAAGTGTTCACAAGTTATATACTATTTACAACCAATCACGTGCAATATTGGTTTCATTGACTCTTTTTTCGGTAATTTTGATGTCAAAGATGCACTACACCCTGGAAGACCCATTGTCAAAAATGTTGATAAAATAATAGAGAGCGTCTTAAATTTAAGATAAACATTAATGGGAAAAAAATCCATTAAAAATAATTGATTTTTTTTTTATTAAACCTATTATAATTGTGTCTTATAATATGATTGTTTAGTCTCGATAGCAATATTTTTGTATAGCGTTTTTAGTAGCACATTTGTCATCGATATGTCGGTATTTTTCGATACAATTTCGACCCAACACCAAAATGTCGTCAACAACAATGATGATCAACAAGTTGATCAAAAACTATAAACTGTACGTACTTCATCTGGTTTGAGGCCTATCAAAAAACTCAGGAAGGTGAGATTTAAAAGAAACATTCAATACCTTTTGATTACAAAAAAAATATTTTATTCATCACATATATTACTTGGGGTCAAATGATACCATAGTTTGCCTGTCTCCCTACACCCATAAAAAAAATGTTGTGCGCCCTCCTGTTCTCATTTGCAGAACAAACAGATAAGTTCTACATTGTATAAATCCAAGATAAAGATTGTAGATTAATACCTTGTACTTTAACAAGTATAGAGAAAAATCTATGAACCCCCGCCCAAAACAACTATTAAACAAAACAAAAAAAAAGGTTAATTGTATATGATGACAAAAAACCCATAATTTTTGATAACTTAATGATTAATTTGATTAATTTCTTGATAATAACCGCTGTTTTTTGCCAAATTGATTGCAATATTTTACACCCCTCCTTCTGAGGGATGTTAAATTCACTCAAGTTGTCACAGGTCTACTAATAGAAAAAATAAAAAAAGATTGAAGATTTATGACAGTGTAAATGAGATTTTCAGAAGACTTTAAAGCATTTTGATTCCCCATTACACATGGCGGGTAAACTATAGATTCGTTACAAATTCGTTATTTTCGTATGAAATGCACTCACGGGCCGGACATGGAACATGGACTGCCGTTTGAGAATTCCTGCCTTAAAGTATCCTTAATTAGACCCATGTAATTCTCGGATCATTTACAAAATAAATACCTTACAACTTATTTCAAAACAATCTCTTTTTGTGAAGGAAACCAATCAACCATGGAAATTAAAATTGGCTAGGGGTAATTAGAGAGAAGATGCACAATAATTATTTGTCAAAATCAATTATTATTAATAATATAACGCAAACACCTATGTTATAAACTTTATTACTTGATATTAGTCTTATAATTGATAATATACGAGAATATTACAACTATAACAGGTTGGGATCAACGTGAGAACAAATCAATTTAATTAAAAGTTTTATTTAAAAAACAAACAAATAAAAAACTTTCGTAACTCTTAGACCGGCGATTTCTTGAAATTGTCATGTTCATGATACCCGATAGTATTTCTCCATTTACTAACTTTTAATGATAAAAAGATTTTTATTCATACTAAAATATGGTTGTTTAGGATCCCAAGATGGCTTACATCAAGATTGGGGGAAGTCAAATGGAATAACTCTATTTCCTTACCTCAATATACATATAATAAATGGAATAGAAAAACTTTGCCAATTAAATAAATATTTTTAATTTTAGTAAATAAGATCAGGTCTGTTTTTAAATCTAGAAAAATAGTTATTTCTTTGTAAAATTGAAAGTATTTTGAAGCTAAAATTAAAACTTATGAAGAGTTACTTCTACTTTTACCAATCCTACAAGCTCATTTATTCAGATATTGATGAAATTTTTCAAGATAGTAGTTTACATCAAAGGCCCTCTCTCATGAAAGTCTAGATAATCCTGAGAAAATTGTCTCTAAAGTTTCATAAACCACTAATCAGAAATATGTCTCTCTAATCTTACTATTTTAATTGATGGAATTCTTTAAATGTTCAAATAACAAATAAAGTTATAAAATATAGCAGGGAAAAAATTCTAAAATGGAAAAATCGATTAGTGATGTATTGCGTGCATAAACAAAATGGAAATCGCAAGTTAGAGCTCTTAATGGCTTTATAGAGCTCTAACTGGGGCAGTGCCATTTGTTACTTGCAATCGACAATGGCTTGAAAAAAAAATGGTTTCAAATTTATCAGTTTTCATACGCTGTATCGTTGGTTGAGGCAAAAAAGCAAAGGATATCAGATCTTCTCCTTGTCCATCACTCTGCAAAAGAGGTAGTGGGCACTGTGAATTTCTCTGTTGAGTTTTTATGTAAAGTCAGTAGGCCCATTAATATTGCCGAGAGCATCTTCATGAAGACAGAAAGTTGAGGACACAAAACTATATTGCCAGATAGACTTCTTGACCGATGTGACTCAAGTTGGGGCGATGGAGTACCAGAAGGCGATGAAAGATGAAAGAAGTTGTAAAGCCTGATTGGATGACAACTACTCCGAAGGGGAGTACGGTTGGGAAAAAACACAGCACTTAGCCAAAAGGCCAGAACAACTTAATCTTGTTGCATGTAGACCCTCGCCGATTGCTGGAATACCAAATTTTGCCCCCCCCCCCGATTACCGGACTCCTCGATACTGGAATATGGATATGAGGCTTTGTGTAGAACAAGGATTCCAAAGGCCCCCAAAGTAATGTTGAACTTTTTAAGTGAACACGTTATCTAGGCGTGCAAGATCTTTAAGCCTAGACTGAAGGCCATGTTCGGCGCTGAAGGAAACATTAATAGGAAATAAAAAAATAATCCTGATACTATGTACTTGATGTACTGGGTTAACAAAATATTATTAATTTAAACGGTACGATTTGTCTCCAACTCTGTCTAATAATGTCTACGAGCAAAATGATAAAATTAAAAAAATCACAGTTACATTAATTATGATAAAATCTTTGGTAATAATTTTCTTGTAATCTTCTGAAAGTACGTTTTTTGAGAGAATACTACTGTTCTGAAAATTTTAATCAAGGTCTGAATGGTCAAAGTTGTAAAGTCCTTTTGTGGGCAATAAAATCTCGAACTCGGAAGTCCAACAATTTTTTTTTTTGACTCGTTTTGTATATATAATTTTGTAATCCTTTTAAAATTTGGTTTGAGTTATAACATGAATAACTCTATTCGGAGTTGATACAGCCCTCTTTTGCTTTCCTTCGAAATTGTTATATAATTTTCTATAAATACGTCAGCTGAATCCCTTTTTGTGTGAGAAAAAGTATTGGGAAAAGTGGTAAAGTAATAATTAAAATAACAACACAAAAGTTATATCTCATATTTTATACTTCCTTTTACAAAACTTTTAACTTTTATGAGCATCATTTCAAAAAGGCATGTATAATAAAGACAAAAGCCACTTAGTCCTCATATGGGTAATCATAGCAGAATCATAAAAATGCTACTACGCCCTTATTATTTTAATATTCAACTGCCATGAAGATTTGCTCATTCATTTATAGAGTTAATGTTGTTATTTAATTAAGTAATGAAGGTTTTGTCATGTTTTTATATTACGGTCTTAAATTTTTTTATGTATTTAAGCATTAGGGCGGTTTGTCTTTCAACTTTATTTTAAATTTCCATTACGGGTAGGGTGGAAAAGTTGCCACGTGTAGAAATAAGACAGATTTACTTCTTCTTGGATCCAGGCATTATTTTTCGACGTAAATATTTAAAAAAATTCCTGGTGCCCCAATTATTTTGGTCCTGATCCTAAATCAAAATTAGACACATACGTATTTCGAATTTTATGACCATTTTAACCAAGGTATGGAGCTTCATAAAATAGATCCGGACTACAATTACATTTTTACTGATTCCAAAACAATGATTAACCCATTGTTAATACTATTCCAACATAATTATAAGAAAGTGTTAAAATTATTGTTATAAAAACATTCGACATGTTGTTACCTATATACTATTTCGCAATCTCCCATCTAAAAATATCTCAACTGAAAAAAGGGCCCAAGATCAGTTGTTAACTAGCAAATTTTTCCAACTGAGGAATAATTATTCAATATTATCTTAAATAATTGTACATAGAGAATAAAAAAAAAACATTTGCATTTTTCTCACCAATATTAAAAACACTGAATAGTGGAAAAGTAAATGAAACATCGACAGCTGACAATCAAATAAACTGTAAATTTCTGTATTAGTGAGGTAACACTGCGGGGAATAATACTTGGCAATATCTCACCTTTCTAACAGATAAACATACCGTGTATTTTGTATCAGTTGATTTATCTGCTTCTTTTATCCTTATCAATGTTCTAAACCTTCATTGGTTGAGTTAGAATTAGCTCCTAACAAGTACTAATCAAGATAAATATAAATGCTGCTATAAAAAAGTCAATATATAGGATTAACCATAATTATAAGCTTCGTAAGATGCAAAAAATCTATCCATTCTTTTTTAAGATCTCTAAAAGTTCGATTACCTGAGGCCAGTCCGGATAATATAAGTTTACTTATACTATTGCGGAGTATGTAGGATCCAAGTACACGATACATCATATTTCTTTTATGTGGTGAGAAAATACCCTATGAAAAATTAAATTTTACTCAATCTAATTTTGAAAAACTGCAAAAGTTATTTATTTAGTCAATAGTGAATAATTAAGTTACATAAAGTCATTTTAATGGATATTGATATAATCTATCAAATATATGAATAAAATTTTATAGTAAAAAAATGTATTTATTCAAATTATGATTAGTAAAAGGCCAACACAATATAAAAATAATCCTCCAAAGAATTAATATATATTTTACTAAAATAAACCTTATACTTACTATTGAACCCTTTTAAGTGCAGTACCCTGTCCCTCACTTAACAATTTGTATTTTATAGGACTTTTTCAATTCATAAAATCAAATCTTTACAACAGTAAAATAAATAACGTTTTTACACGAATTCACACATAAATTCACTAAAAAACCTTAAATCCCTACAAAAAAATCAATAAAACAAGTAATTTATATTTAAAAAAGTAATAATAATATTCTAGTTTGTCAACTTTTTCAATATTAAAATCAATCTTGATCTTTTTTTATTCAACCATGATCGACAAAATTGATATGCTTCTAGGCAGAAAAATATCATAAAGAGTCCGACAGATAATAGGAGATTAATTTTGTGGCAAAATCTCCAGAAACAGGTAAAATTCCCTGGGATTGTCAGAATCAACCTAGTTTTTTTATAGGTTATGAATGTTTAAATCAAAATTATTGATTATAAATAAAGGATACTTTATTCTGACCCTCTGTTAGGATATTAGTATAATATATACCCTGAGATTTAAAAATTCGCTTTTGATTTATTGGAAAAGAAAATTGTGTTGTTTTATTTAAATATCATATTATATTACAAAGTTTGCTGTAGGAATAACATAAACATGTAAAAAAAAACAGGACGATATTTTGAAGATAAATTGGCTATAACGTTCTTAATATTAAAGCTAAAGTAATAACTTTGATATAAAAATGTTTGTTTTTTTTTACCATTATCAATCAGATAAAATAGGTTAAAAATGAAAATGTTTAATTAATTTTTTTTAAACTTACCTACTTAATGATAATGGACTAAAAAATTATTCTTGGTCATTCATCGATGTGAAAACTAAAGATAATACAATTAAGTAATAAAATTTTGCATGGGTTTGTTGGTTCTCGCATGATAATTTTTCCACAGTATCTTTAATGGAAATTTGATAACAGTTGAAAAAACCACTGTCCTATTAAAATAGAGCTTTACCTATTTGTATCAAAACCCTCTCACAAATACGCCTTATCTTTAAAAAAAAATGTAGAAAAAATTTTACTCGAGTTTTTTCTTATCAATTGTACAAATTTGTTTAAGTAAGCTTTTGTAATTGTAGCTAGAAAGTCTTACTACATACATAATGGAGAATGGTAAGATATAACATAGATATTCATCGTCAATATGTATATTTTTTCAAATACCTAATTTTTACTATTTCATTAAATATGAGATGTTGAAATCAATCTTTGAGATATAAAAAAAGGTTAAAACGATATTTCTGTGGTTCATTATATAAAAGACAATCATTAGCTATTTGTCTAATTTATGGCTCAAACAAATAAAGAACCATTAATTTACATATCTACGAAACAAACACTATCCCTATACTATTCAAAAGACTAAGTAATGCACTCGCATGGTTAGTGGCTATACTTTATCCAACATTATAATTTTGGAATTTAGAGATGTGGGGGAAAGGCAATTGTAAAGGCTATAGAACACGTTTGAAATTTGTTAAGTAAACCTATAAATGAGTTACCTTTCAAAAACTAATCATGCATAATGCCTATAATTTATGACCTTTATGAACATTCAAAGTAAGCCTTAGATTATAAGTAAGTTTTATTTAGATAAATTATTTAATTTTTTGCCCTGATTCCATTATATACAAAATCTGATTGAACATTCGTATGTGATCATAAAAGACGGGGCTAAACTTGGGGTTTTTTGTGGAGTTATAATTGTTATTTCTTGATGGACTGAAAGTGGAATTGAGGATCGACATTCCAGTAATTCTTACAAATCTTCTCGTTTATTTCTTTCTCCCTCTCCTCTATTGTCACAGCTGATTCTAGCTGATCTAATGAAGCATCATTAGAGCTAAGCTGCCCTCCTCATAAACATTTTTAAATTTTCAAGTTCCCATGTTGATTTTCGGTTTCTTTTTTTCACTATACATGAACACTATGATCAAAGACGGAAAAATTGTCAAAGTGCTAGTGACTATCAATAAAAAAAAAAAAATGTTGGTAACTTTGATGGACGACTTATCTACTGAAAAAGATCGCTAAAATCACAATGGTAATCTTTATATGCTAATACGTTTGAATTTTCAAAATAGGGAGAAATAATTAATCAGAGTACTAATATCCTGTATATTACCAACATACAGAGTGCGAAAGGAAAATTTTCCGCCATCAAGAAGCAAAACCAAAATCTTAATAACTTTTTATAAAAAAAGTATAATGTATTTTTTTTTACCAATTAATCTTGGCAAGAGTTATTAAATATGGCCGCCTCCCGTCTCTATCACAGCCTCTACACGAGGTTGGAACTTGGTGCAGGTTGCCATAATATAATCTCGTCAGATATGTAGGCCCATTACTTCTTGATACTAACCTTGAGCTCCTGCACACTTCTGTGTGATATCTTCCCCACATTGCTCTATAAGACGCTCAACACACTAAAGTCGAGAGTATTGATATGATGACTTAAAGAGGCCCAGAATGTCTTGTCCCATAAGTCAGAAAAGTGCTCATTGCAGAAGTTTTTTTTTTCTTGAAGGTCGTATGGCTAGGGACACCATCCTAGGTCCATTGATAGTTGTTTTCAGGATAATTAGTAGTCAGGCAGGTTAATATTTTCCACCTTAGGACCTTATAGTAGGCCTCAGCTACAATTTTCTCATTGTACTTGAAGAAGAAGGGATATATTTTCGTCCCATCAGAGGCCACGACTCTCAAACACATTGTTTGGGGCGTATGTTTTGTCTTGAAGGTACCCTGGACTTCTTCAGGTGTTGCTGCTATAAACAGATCATTTCTGCTAAACAAAAACACTTTTTAGACTGTGAAGATCTTCTTGTCTGAGAAAATCTTCATAGTCGACGGATAACTCGATAGATCACACAGAACAAGACTAAGTTTAACCCTTGCAGCATAAAGGATCCCCTGCACTTTAGATATGAGGCCCTCAATCATGGCTGACTCCACTTATCTTGGGGTTGTAGCAATGAAACAATTGGAGCTACTAAGGTTTTTGTCATATTCACTTTTTATTAGACTCTCTACCATTTCTATTGCCGGAGTAATTTTCTGAAAATCATAAAATATATGGGAGGAAAAGTCAGCCTCTCTTCGAGAGAGGGAACACAGTCTATATTTAGGTTCTGCTCGAACTTATTTCTAAGCAAAGAGTATATTGTCTTGCTCTAACGCAGTTATTTTTGGTGGGAGTCTGTGAAGGAGTTTTTCAAAATAATTCTCGATATTATTGTTAAGGTTTAATCTTCATATTTTTTTTAACAATAGGTGATGAGTCCTCAATATTGGAGTAATTAAGAGGCACCGTTTTGATTATGTAATTAAAAAAAAAACTTCTTGTGCCATAAAGAATGAGTAAATTAAATTTTAGTCCAACTTTTCAAATGCAAGAGCATCTTTTGAACAGTCTATAATAAATTTAAAAAATCCGGTCAAAAAACCTCATCTACGCCGAAAATTGCTTTTTTGGCCTATAAATGTTTATTTTTTAAATCTATTTTCAAAAAAGTAAAAAGAAGAAACTTGCAAATGTCGAAATCATTAAAGCCTTTTAAAAAATACAACAAAAGAACGAATTAACGTGTCACACTAGAAGTTAGACACCCTTGTACAGACGTTTGAATAATTTTTTTGAAAAATTGACGTTGTTGTTAAATTTGACCTTCTATATGACCTTCAAACTGTACTAATAGACATAAAAGGTTATATAACTATTGTTTTAAGTATACAAAGGCGTTAATGATTTCGATATTTGCGAGTTTCTTCATATTACTTTGAAAATAGATTATAAAAATACTTAATAAAGGTTGAAAAAGTATTTTTTGGGGTAGAGAGTGGGTTTCAGCCGGTAATTACATTCATTTTTATCTTAATTGCTTAAATGACTCTCTTGCATCCGAAAAGTTGGGCTAAAATCTAATTTGATCAGAAGGACCTTGCCTTTTATTTGGTCAAAGATGTCACATTTAATGGAAAAACATTTTTCTTCCTTATTTATAACATATTAACTAACTTAAACAGTTTCAATCAAAATATTTTTGCCGTTTAAGATTTAATTATTGACGTACCCAATATGTGTTATAATCTTGTGGTATCATTTGCACCTATTGTTAACTACAGACACAATAATTTTATCCTCATTGTTTTGCTCTTAAAAATGAACAAGCACTCTAATTTCAAAAAATCACAAAATTATGTCCAATATTAAAAAGTGGGGTTGTCAAGATGAAAGTCTTTGATGATTCATTAATTTCTTCATAATATATTTCATTATATTCATATTAATTTCAAACAAAGATCTTTCATGTCATAGCGTTATTTCACTCAACTGCTCAATAAACCCCTACTACCATAATAATTATAATATGAACTCATTTTCATCTTAATTTCATCAAGTCGAGGCATGACGTTAAATAATTAAATAATATAATATAACACTATTCATAATGAATGTTTTTTGAAGAGATCATTTTTTGCTGTCTAATAGTATTCATGCAAAAAAATAAAAGTCGAAGTAAAGATGGTTGATGAATGATTTTGCAATTTTTACCAAAAATTCCGTGTAGAATGTTATTGAAGAAAACTTTTGAGTGACCATGTAATTTTTAAAAATTTGTTAAATCATGCGTGTATCAAGTTTTGTTAAGTATGATGATAATTAGATATTCGTATTTTTTTATAGAAAGATTAAAATTTGAACTTTTGAATTTTGTATCTCCATTTTATCATTTAAATACTTAATAACAACAATAAAAATTCAAAGTTATATCTATGTATTTTTGTACAAATATTTTTACCATTTCAAACTCGTAACTAAAATTCAAAATAAGTAGTAGGCTTTTACAACAGGGCATATAAGATTCGTATAAAACATTGCCTTTTGGTATGTGAAAATAAAAGTACCAAAAAATGACATGGTTATCGAAACAAGTTGAAGGAAATTTGGAAGAATATCAGCTTAGTTGTGATGGCGTTTTATTAGATTATCTACGACAGTAAAGGAAATAAATACAAGTCTGACTTTTTTTCTAACAAATAAATGCCTAAGCAGGATTTATTCCGATGTCGATTTTCAATTCTACTCTCAGGCCATTAATTCTGTTAGTAGATAGCCAATTCTTAGTAAATATAAAATGATTGTTCAATAGCTATTGGGAATGGAACGATGTAGCTCAATGGACCACACAGTCGGGGGAAATTAGTCTCTAAAAATCAGTCATTTCAGGTTCACTACTCGGTGTTTCCTAAAGAAGGAAATATACTTGAAGTTGAAAATCGTGTATATTTTGGGCATGCTAAAACAAAAGAAACCGATCATCGCCATGATAACCATTACAGTTTAAAGAACATTATTAAGGAGAGCAGTTTAGCTGACATGAAATTTCATTAGATTACCTAAAACCCGCTGAGACAAGGGAGTTTAAAATTAATAATTAGTTTACTAAATGTATCCATATTTCTACAATTGGATCAATAGATTGGCTCAGAATTATATTTTTACATAAAAATTCAAACTTTATAACGGGAAGTTTTTCATTTCAATTACTACTTTATATCATTTCTATCGAAAGTTTGAGAGTTAAGTATGTTGTGTTTATTCATTACAAGAGCTTATAAATGATGGAATCATTTAATCAAAAGAGTGGAATGGGCTATTTATTTTATCCATCGGCTTCTGGAAGGGGGAAATGTACTTGGGAGAATTTAGTCCCAGATTTGTCTCTTCCTATTTTTTGTGATAGGATGTTGAAAATCCCGATTGATCCTATCGGATATTAATCTATCTATATTGCTCCTACAAATCTTTAAAACCTAGATTGACCTCACTTTAGTATAAGTTTAGTTGAAATACAAATTTTTCCTCCATATAATTGAAAAATAGTATAAACATAGGGTTTTTTCGTCATAAAAATTAAAATTAAATACATTTTAACAACTGTAATAAAACTAAACACATAGTTAAAGTTATCTGATTATAATCGTCTAGTTTAAGGAGTGAAGGGAGACTTAAAGAAGTGATTCCGCTTCATCTAAGCCCTTATAGTGACTTTATGCATTGGTTATATAATGTTTGAGATTCTACTGATCCAGGATATTTTTGAAGGTAAGAAAATATTTTTTATTTTTCCTCAATGGACAGTTAAAAAGCAATTTTATTTTCACAAAGAAAATGGGTGTAAAGTATATCAGTCCAAAAGATTTATTGATGTGAAATTATGAATAAATTTTTGATAAATTAAATCCACAAAATATTTTTTTTCGCCTTTACACCTTGAAAACGGTTGATGGTAAACTCAATTTACCATAAGGTCAGTTACTACATTTATCAAGCGTGTAACATGCAATTAATTTCAAAAAAATATCAAAAACTTCAGACCTCATCAATTTTCATTTCAGAATGAAGATGTTGTATGATTTTAAGTTTTTCTCTTTTATGGAAGAAAAAAATGCAATTGTTGTTATTCTTACTCCTACAAACAAAATATATTTTAAACACCACATCTTCTTTATTTTAAAAGGCCAAATTGTTGAGGAATATAAACTATGGGGAAAATAAGGCTTGACTCCATCAAAGGGAGATTGGACGGGGCCATGTTCTGTTAAATTTAGAGTGAACAGGGCACAGAAAATAAGAATTTGATGGGTATTGTACCACAAAAATTACCAATAACATAAGGCCAACGCATCAAAGGAGTGGGCTGAGAAGGAACACATTTAGATCATTCAGTGGCTTAGGCAGTCTCTGGACTTTAATCCTTTATAAAATCTTTACCAGAAGGCAAACTTACAAAATTGAAAAGCGATCAATTTCTTATTTCTAAAAAGGATAAATGTTGTAATCAACCTTAATTCTGCTAACTCTAATATATTTCTTGATTAATCTTCTTTATATTTATAAATTAGGCAGTTAACTGGATATACAACTAATTTTTGATGAAAAAAAATCGACAATGTCAAATTTACCTGGTGTAGGACTATAAGATGAATCTAAAGGTTTTGATTGGAAAGGTTATTTGCAAAGACAAACGAGTATAGTATTAACTTATACTCATCTTCTTTCAAATCATAATGTGAAAGCGTGATAAGAGTTTTTCAATAACCAATCAAAGATTTCTTATTATGATTATTAAACTATCATGTTTTAGTGTTTATTAATTTTTTGACTACATCAAAAATTCATTTCTTATAAAATATTTGGGTGAAAAATATTCCAAAAGTGTTTTTGTATTTGATACATTTTCAGAAAAGTTCTGGCACTTTTCTCTTTGCAAAAATAGACAACAACAATGCGCACTTGTTTGAGCACAATCCTGTGTCTAAAATCATCGTCCTTGATTATAGTCGACTATGAGTTTTTAATGGTTTTTGTAACTTTGATCTCTCAAAATTTAATTTGAGTTTCATCAAAATTTATTTAAAAGTCGTCGTCAATTGTGTATTTTTAACGTTTTGTGTGACTTTGACTTCTCAAAAGTTAATGATATCTTACTGTTAACATAGTTATGTAATCTTCTTACACAATTTTTATGTAATTTTTTCAGAAATCTGCGTAGAAATTTTTGACTCAAAAAAAGATTTCCATGCCAAAAAGTGGTAGAAATTTTTTAACAAATACATCGAATAAAAAAACTTATGAAATCCCATTTTTTTACCAATACACATCAGAAAATGGCCATTGAAATCAATAAAATAATTTAAAAAAAGAAAAAATATCAAGGCTTATTTTGAAAGTACTTTTTGTTGAAAGTTTTTTG
Organism: Lepeophtheirus salmonis; assembly: GCF_016086655.4. Lineage (NCBI taxonomy): Eukaryota > Metazoa > Arthropoda > Copepoda > Siphonostomatoida > Caligidae > Lepeophtheirus > Lepeophtheirus salmonis. The sequence goes on from NC_052131.2 coordinate 30,763,709, forward strand.
TAGCCAATTTTACTTGGCTAGATGCAAAAAAAAAAAAAAAAACGAAAAGTAAGTGGTAACAATTTCTTTTTCAAAGTTCTTATGATCATTGTTTTGTTTCTGAAGGGAGAACACATCAGAATAAAGTTTCGTTATAAGTTCGTGTGCTCATGCAAGACAGTGAATACCATTGGAGGATTTGTTGAATAATTATAAGGGCAATTCCTTGTTGTACTTGGAATAGAATGGAGGATCCACATCGGAATAATTCTTGCCTATTTCCTGGTTAGTTATAGAGTTGGATTAGTATTTCTATCGTTTTTCTGATAGCTGTTTGTAAGTAATCTAACAAAAAGTCACGAAAACTAAGCTGCAATCTTCCAAAACATTTTTCTAATTCCTACTGTTTCTTAGGAATACCTATCGGCTATATCTTCTACTTCTCTATAAATGTAGGTATTTATATATTTACCGAGTGGTCCATAAAAATCTGAACACTTTGATTTTAAAACTTCAACAAGATATAGTTTATTAATTTACCCTTATAATCTCAACAAAATTAATACTATAAATAGATGTGTGTTTCAGCTCTTGTAATCATTAATGGAGGCGGCCCTAGCGGCAATGATGGCTTCCGGGTTGGGAGGAAGGCTTGCGGCCCGCTGCAGATGTAGTTTTCTGTCATTTCATCCCACTGCTGCCTAAAAAGGGACTGTGTTTGGATGACGGGCATTTCAAGCCTTCCCCTCGACATGCACACAAAAGCTGTAGTACATGGCGTTGACAGGGTTAGATTCTGATAATTTAAAAAGACATTGGAAGAAGAATTGTTCTTACTGAGTCGTCCTTTAATCAACTAAGATAAAAAAAGTTATTAGGTACATACAAGAAACATGATATTTACGCGGACAGCTAAATATAAGGACAATTGCATATATAAAACTCTAAGTATATTTACACAGATCAGTATTTACAAAATAATAATAATACTAACAGACATCAGGGCTGTAAGTGAGCCAAACGTGTCAAAAACGAGTTCAAAAGACTCATATCAAAAGAAATATGGAGTTCTTCATTATTGTTGTCAAAAGTGGCCTCTCTAAGCTCTCTAAGCTCTTTCCATCCACTTTCTTTATAGCTCTCTGGATAACCTGGTGTGAACCCCCGATATCTTTCGCAGGGGCCCTCACTGACTTGAGGGAATCGGCCTGGGCTGTTTTCTTTCACTCCTCAGGATCCAGTTTGGCCTTTTTGACAGAGACATACTTCCTCTTTAACATTTCAAACTTGTTGACGGCGTATATTCCAAAAGATACATGACTACTTTAAAAATATTTGTTTGGAGATCTAAATGCTCTCATCGAAGAAGACCAATAGATTTAATACTACGTTTTTGAATTGTATGTGATTGATAAATATAATTTTGTGCGTGTTTTTAGGTTTATGTCTTGTCTAACAGGTTTAATTTTAAACTGAAATACTTATTTTAGGTTTATGTTACGTTATGTAATTCGCTCTAGCAAATCATATTATTTTAATTTATGTTCCATTTTTATGTATTACTACATGTATAGCATGAATAAAGATAAAAAAATGCTTAATATTTACAAATTGACCTATGCACATTAAATAACAATATCTTGTTCATTTCTAATCGAATTCCTTGACTTAATTTATTTATATAAAGTGTTAGTGAAACGTTCTTAAGACTAAAAACTGGACAAGGCGTTAAAATTTTGGCACTAATACATCCCTATTGATGTTCAAATGTTGTAATTCATCTTCTTTCTTTTTTAAGAAACAAAAAAGCAACTTTTTCGTATATTTTATTATTCTTAATTTCTTTATTCTCATAAGTGAAAATCTACCATTTCGACGCTTATTACATCCTTTTTTATTTATTTTTGCAAGAACGAGACCATTCAAAAACTTGCATAAAAATAGATAATAACCATAAATAGGTAAAGAACATCCAACCACAAAATTCCCGGTAGTAGAGTCGTTAAGATGTTCTTTTTTTTTTACGAGAAAAGTAGAGTCCTAGGAGATAAAAACTCCTGAAAATAAAACACTATAAATATATTTAATATTTGCTATACTTTTGTTGCTTTGTTTCACTTACATAATCCTTCATTGAATTATACACTTTTTAATGGATGAAGATATCTTAACTCTCGTAAAAATGGGTTTCTATCGTACCTTAATCAATATATATAAAACTTGAGCCATTGACCAAACATAAAATATAATTTTTTTTTACTCACAAATGACAAATCAAGGTTTGCTAACACAATTACTCTCAACGTTGGCCACAAATTTCCGTTTATGCATCACAATCAACAAATTAGATATAAATACTCCAATGTAGTGTTGTGTTGGTCCGTATTTATTCGGTCCAGTCCGAGGACCGGTATTTAGGACTATCAGTACTAAAACTGATTAAAAAAAAAAGAAATACAGTTGAGTGACGTTATCAAGTACAAAACTGTACAAGTTTTTAGGACTGATATGCAAAACTGAACTGGACAAAACAGAGGCTGAACTAGATGGTACTGAAGTCTTTAGTCCTACTTTAAGACCGACACAAGACTTCTCAAAAATTTAAATAGATACGCAGGGTTTTTTTTTTAAATTAGAAAGATTCTAATATTATATAGAACAAAAATAAAATATTTGTATGCTTGTCTTCACTGAACTAGTGCTTTGATCGTTCTTTCATTGAACTCTCATTTTGTTGTTAAGTAGTGCCTACGTATTATTGTTCATTCTTTGTTTGAGACCGTATTTTCCACAATTTTTAATGTCACTTATTATTAGGCCAAATTAAGCCATGGATCGATTTTTTAGACCTACGGACCATGTTTATTGCGGTTATACAAGTTGTACAAATATTATATATTTTTAAACACATATAGAATCATTCTGTTGATGTTTATAATTTGGAAACACACCTAAACTCATCAATTATTAATTTAAAATATTGGTCTCTCACGAATTATAAGCGGGTTTTTTTTTTACTAGGAAAGATACATTTATTTCTATTTGAACTGTCAAAACCAGACTTCTTAGAAGGATTGAATGGTTATATCCCTATTATTTAGGCTCTTTTACTTCCCTGGGGTATATTTTAACTACAGATACTGAGTTTCTGTCCATACGGAAACGTTTTCTGAGGAAACCCCAAAATATTTATTTGTTGTAGGGTTGTATCCAGACAAAGTGAAACGTTCCATTTCACTCTCAACGATGTTTTTTATAACTGCTTCTAGAGTCAAGAATCCCCAAAAAGAATACTAAACTTTTTAATCTGTATTTACAAGTTATAACCTTTCTAAGCAATAGAGACAGAATAAGTTAAGGGATTAATTTCAATAAGCCGTAAGTAAGTGAACATCTTTGGGATTTGGAAACGTTAAAAACAAAAAAGATGACAATTTAATGAATTTCTTGGGAGGGAGCAGCTTAGCTGTCCTAAAGTTTCATTAGTTTCGCTCCTAGCGGCTACGAGATGAAGGAAATCCCCATCCCAAATCTGAAAATACCAAATTTATGCATAAAATACTTCAAAATTGATATTCAATACTACTCTGAGTCAACTAGGACTTAAACTTAAAACTTTCAATAAATCTTCATTGTCACACATTCTTAGCTACACTCTAAACATAAATGTTCTCACATTAATAATCTTAGTATTATGATAGCAACAAAAGGAAAACCAACATTTTGATTGCCAACTACAATTATTTAATACAGAATAATTTGAATTCAATATGAATTTCATACACTCATACCTGCACATTTTTCCAAACATGAGTAGAATATCTTATTGCAACATGTGTGTAAAACATAAATAAAATTTATTTATTTAAAGAGTGGGAACTCAAAACTTGCAGTATATGGAATCAAGAAAAAACTACTCGAATCCAATTTGTGATATGTTTAAATACTATATTTAGCCTTAATTTGTACTCAATATGTCCTCATTCACAATCAATAACATCCTTTAAACGCCTGCAAACAGATTGGCAGATCTTGAGGATAAAGGCTGTGGTCATGGCGTACCACACTTTTATTGGCAGCTTGGAAATATTCCAAATTTGAATTAACAGTGCTGCAGAGATTCTTCTCCACTCGCCTCAAATTCTAAAGTCCAAGGGTTTGAGGTGAGAGCTCCAGGAGCTCAACTTGTAGGCAGGTCAAAAGTCAGCCATATTGTGGTGCATAAGTTTTGTCTCTTTGTGACTGTATGGGGTTGTAATGGACTTATTGATGCTGTAAACAGTCTGGATGGAGATGTCTAAGGTCTTTGTAACCTTTTCAGCACTTAAACCATTGCATGCGACATTGCCCTCGCGTTATACTTAAAAAGTTGTTTAATTTTGGTTCAGACGTTCTTAACATGCGTAATAAAAACTTTTTATTAAATTTAGCGGGGATCAAATTTGAAAATAAATGCTGCTCCAAGTTTTAAATCCCCACTCTTGATATATATATAAATGTATATAACAAAATTAAAAGTCAATGAATTGAAAATGACAATTTTATCCGTGATTCTTTTTAAAATTTCAATCACGAAATTTCAAGATGAAACCCTCCCTGTACTTAGCCCAAATACAAGACTCCCTTTTAACTTGCAACATTATTGGTACCCTTCATATGGCCTTTGATCTCATTAAAAGTGATGCGATGCATTAGCAGGTGTAAATTTAATGCACCTTCAAGTAACATATTTATTAAAAGTATGTAAATTTAATTATCCTAAAGAAGAAAAAAAAGGAGGGGGGGGGGAATAAGAAAGCCGATACAAATATTAAAACTATTTCTAAATTAATGTAGATATTTTAATAAACTACCACTTGTATATAAGATGCACAAAAAGTTTTTGTATTATTTATTTTTGGAATTCATTAATTAAAGAATTCTTTATAAAGATATACATCCTTAGATTTTATATACATACCTACAACAGGGTGAGGATTTGGGATTATATCTATGAATAGAGATTATTTTTAGGGCATACGTTTGTATATTTACTTACTTTGTCTACAAAACCAAAGATTTCATATAAAAATTACAATTTTTTATTTTGAAATTTAATAAAACTATCGATAGAGTTGTTGAAAATATGACCTACCGTTATACTTAAATAAAATAAACCAAAAAATCATATAGTAACCGTATGACAATCGGATAGGGAAATTGTATACTTTGATCAGTTTGTAAACAAAGCAATAGAGAGTGGTAAAATAATACAACTCCCAGAATGATAATATTATTTAATTTGAAATATAGGTGTAAGTTGTTCGCATGGTAGGGGTGTGGCCCTAACTCTCTCTATACCCTGTGACGATTCCAATTTGTATCTGTGAAAATACAGAATGTCGCTGCTCAATATTAACAATGGTATTAATTCAGTATTACCGTATGTCCCTCCTCATAAATAAATAAACTTGTTAGATGCATCTTCACTATGCTTTATTCAATGCCTTATTTTTCTACATATTTAAACTTCATTATAAGTAGAGAAGGGATTTTTGTAGGAGTGCAAGGAGAAGGCAGGAGTGATACTTATGGTATTACTGAATTATGGCCATAGTTAGTATCAGAACCCAGATATATATTATTTGGGGTGAGAAAAGGAAGTAAACCTTTAAAGAGAATAACTTTGTCCATATTAAATAGGATTTGTGCACAGAAAATATTAAAAATATATTTATTTAATTATTATTTTTTATTTGATGAACTATATTCTTCAATAATAATACGTACACGTACATTAATATATATATATATTATATAGACAGGAAATAAAGGAGGGTTTTAACTTTTATTTTTCAAGATATTTAAATTTTTTAAGAATTTAAAAAAACTATGGGACATGGGTCAACTTTTATATGAATTCTGAATATAACAATCGTTGTTTTTTTTTCAGAGTGAATATTAATTTATTCAGTTCTAGATCGTTATTACAACCTGATTGAAAATTTCACCAAAAATGCCGGTACATAGAATAAATTAGAAGTAAGACAACAGTATTTTAAAAATGAATAAACATGTGTCAGCATAAAAACAGGTAAACATCTTTTTTTGAAGGCGTGTTTGCTCTTTTCTCAATAGATCCTCGCTCATTCTTTTCCTTTTCTCCAATATATCATTCAGTAAGGACTATGCATATACTACATATATGACGTAGTATCAATCAATGTGACGTCATTTAGCGGGAATCTTGTTTACAAGCTACATACTATCACACCGCCTTGCAGATAATATACTTTCTTTTATTTTCATCATGCCTTTATCAAATAATTTTAAGAAGATGAATAGCAATGCTGTCATGACGTATTTCTGAATAAGGTATTAGCATATCAAATACCCATGAAATAATAACAAATTTCACTCCCTTTCAAGCCAGGACATAGCTAGAAATTTCTACGATTTTAATCTTCAATTTTCTACTCTGATACCATCAGGGACATACAATTATAATTTTTCAACGAATACTAAGAGTTGCTTACGTCTTTCATGAGCAAACGCACTAGTGATTACTTTATATTAGGATGTTATCTCCTCAAAAGTTATAGAAATTATAAAATAAAACAAATAACACAATTTGGATTGCCAACTTCTATAAAATCTTGCGCATGTTAAGTTTGTTTTTATACAGTTATAATTATCGATGTTATTCATCTTCTTAACTTCACGCTTACTCATAGTAATAAACTTTCAATTCTCTTCCCATCTAGATACAACTAAGGAACGTGGAATTACGAGGTCCATGGGGCCTCGGAGATGGAAGCCCAAATTTAGAGAGGGTACTCATTTTTACTATAAAAATAATAATAATAAAAACAAAAATTAAAATATATCTTCTATAAAAAAAATATTTTTTGAAAATCACAGATTTGGAAAAAAATGAATTAAATTAATTTTCTTTATTTTCTTATAATAGGTTGAAGAAAAAGTAATTTGTGTTTCCTGCCTTTGTTAAAATTTAGTATATCTCGTTTTTTATTAGTCACATCAGATCATATGATAATGCGTTGTAAAAGTATGAGAGTATACTACAATTACTTTTGGGCAGTATTACGCTTGTAATTATTATAAGTCGAATATTGATGTCTCAAAGGAAGAAATTCCTCATACTTTACATTTTTACTTTCTGAAAGGGAAAACGCTTTAAAAGCGAGCAAAAAAATTTGTGATGTAATTACAGCCGATACTCTTTCGGTTCGTGTTGTGCAACAAACTGTTCTAGATTTTGTTCTGGTGTAGTGGAAGTTAATGATGCACCCCGCACTGGCAGACCGGTCGTCGAAAATGTGGATAAAATCAAGGAAGATATCCTAACAGCCGTCATATTAGTAGTCGTAGCATCACCCAGGAGCTGAATATCGATCATAAAACTTTTTTGAACAATTTAAAGAAGGTTGGATAGAAAAAGAAACTAAAATATGAGAGGAATATTTTTTCAACAAGACAATTCATGGTCGTGACACAACTTTGATGATGCGCCAGATTCTCAAAAATGTCGGATGGGAATTTCTTATGCATCCCCCTACAGTTCGTATCTGGTAACAAGTGAGTAAAACTTGTTCTTATCTATGGCCAGTGTGCTTGTTTGTCCGAGTTTTTCACAAATAGGGTCAATGGTTTTCTATAAAGTGGGACTCTCGTTGGCAACATGTTATTGGACAAAAGAGGGGATATTTGCCTTAAATCACATGATTGTAGCACTTCTAATAAAAATTTGCAATCAAACAAAGAATACTGAATTACTTTTTCTCCAACTGAAGTATTAACACTTAATATCAATCATAATAAATTTTAATTTATTTAAACTTATGTTTTTTTCTTAGGATGATCATAATAATTCCCTATTATTACATTTTGTTTTATATCAAGTACTTTTAGAATAAATATTTGTTCCTTTATTTATCGGATTAAGTTCAAAATGACAAGCTTATTATTTTGAACGTAGTATAACATCATTTTTTTTTACTTTTTCTATACAAAATATTAAATGATTTACAAGAGAATATATTTATAAATTTTGCGGCTATTATATTAATTTTATATTTTAAAAATGGCATATCAAATAAGGCAGGTTTTATCAAATTTTATTTAATTTGAACAACAGTTCAGAGTGACTTGTTTAATATTTTTTTAGGAATAAATACTCAAATTTGGAGACTTATAATTTCATTTTTTATTTCAATAGGAACAGATGGTCAAATATGAAGAAGCTTAAAGAATTTTGGTCCTAATGGGTTAAATATAGCTCAGTGATCTAAAATATAATTTTTTTCAAAAATTAATCTCTATGATAGAATGAAAGCTAAGAAAAAAAAATATCCGAAATTTCCCTTGGGAAAATTTGTAGTGCGATTAATCGCCCTGAAAAAATTTGCCTGCTATAAAGCTCGCATAGAAGAAGAATCGTCTTACTTTATTTTTATGTTAATAATATAATCTCACTTATGTAATGGCTAATGAGTTCGAACCAGATACAAAAAAGAAAATATTAACAAATAATCATTATAAATAACAGAAAAATAAACAAACACGATATCAATTCAAATGGAAATAAGTGATAATCACTTAGTTATAAATTATCAATTATATACACCATGGATTATTCAGACTGGAAAATTCACGTGGTTGGACCAACAAGCATAAAATCAAATTAAGTAAGAGCAGTGACTTATTTTTGAGCGAGGATGTGTCCGAAGAAGAGACGAATGGATGTGGTGAAGAAAATCATTCCAAGGATTTAGGGAGGCACTCGAAGGTGGGATTGAAACAGAGAACGATTAAATGAGGGATGTAATGCCAATATAATCCGCATCAGAGTGAACAAATATATTAAGTACACAACTTGGAACTTAAATTTATTGCAAATATTTAATATATTAATAAAGAATAAACTTAATTATTATATGTCGAATGTCCTATAATCTTTTTCTCATCTCTGATTAGTTAAAAAAACTATTAGCTACTGTCACCTGTCCCAATTTTCAATTTATTTCTATACAAATTATAACTTATTAGCAAAATTTGAAAAATTATTGAGATTACTATTAAAAAAATATTACTTTACAATATAATATATTATTTAAAATACCCTATAGCTTTTTCACTAACGATTCATTTAATTTTTAATTCATTAATGAGTAATAGTTATCATTAATAAAAGCCACATTTTTATTTTCAACTTGAATGAAAATAATAATCTTTTTTTTCATCTCTGGTTAGTTAAAAATTGTCAGCTATATACTTATCGCAATTTTCAATTTATTTAATATACATATTTTAATTTATTACAGAAATTTGAAAAACATTTGATAAATATTTAAAATATTCTTTAACTTTTTTACTAATGGTTAATTTAATTTACAAGATTTTTACCATATAATATTTCAGTATTTATAATTTTATTTTTATCACTCAACTTGAACGAGAATGCAATTGGAAACTTTTAATAAATTAATATTTGTAACTCATTGTAAGTAAACAGGGATTTTTTCCAACTTTATTATTTTCTTTATACTACTTTTAATTCCATTTAAACTACATTTCATATGCTCCTGAAACGTACAATTGGAATGAATTGTTTTTCTTTGTTGCTGCAATAAAGCTTTTTTTCAGAATAATTGGTATACAAGAGGTTCTTGCATAACAGGGGTTATAACACAACGGATTTTGCATAACGCAGTATTTATATAGTGCGGTATATTCATGTTATATTTTTATTTTATTATAATAAATTATAAAAAAACTTTATATTTAGGTAACAAGGAATTTCGTAGTTGTTGATGAGTTCGTTTATACTATGCTTATATATTCATATAATAAAAATGCATGATTTTACATAAGGAGAAGTGTCCTGAAAGTTTATGATTGAATAACAATAATTAAGACTTTTGGTTATTAAATATTATACAAACTTGAAATAAAAAAGTTTCCTGAATAAATATTGTTTAAGTTTCGATTATTTATATTTTACAGTTTTGAAATGGATGGAATAAAAATCAAGAAAATAGCTGGTTCAGATAAAATTTTACAATTGTTTAACAAGTATCTTCTTTTGCATATATTTTTTAATTTTTATTTAAAAACACTAAAATAAAAAAGTAAATAGAGGACATTATCAATAACAATATGCAACAAAATGAAGGTCATGGAGTGCCTGCACCCTGATATCCAAATTTATCATTGTTATTTAAGCTGTATATGACCATTAAAACTTTCACCTCCAAAAGATTTTGCCTTTATAGTTTAGTTTTTTTTTAATTTCCATTTTTTGGGAATAACTATTATTCAGTGCATATTTCGACATGAAATTAATATATAGATGAAAATCAAAGTAAAAGATTAAATAAAACAAACATTTCAGCAATTGGAAAATAATTTATTTATTACTTTATCTTGATTGTAATAAATAAAAAATGTATATAACCACTAAAAAATCGAGTAAAATGAAAGACCTTACTTAGAAGTTAATATTTATTTTATTTTTACTTCAAGTGCTTTATAATCCTAGCTGCAGTTATAAATTATTTCAATTAAAAAAAAATCACTTTAAAAATTGTCGTTATTGATTTATTTTATGTTATAAATAAGATTTAAGTTATATTAAGAAATTTAAATAAATTAAGCTTGTAGGTTGCGTAATTATCGACTTCAATAATATTCCGAGGGAAAAAATTGAATCGTTTATCACTCTCAATTAATTGTAAATATGAAGCAGCTATAAACTTGTTTTAATCTCCTTTTATCTCAATTATTAATTATATTAGTATAAATTATTAGAATATTTTCGTGCTCTACGGCTTCAATAACAATAATAAATGCGGGGTTCAGCCTGCAGGCCAAAATGGTGTTGCATGGTGTTATTTGTTTCATTTTACAGGTTTTATTACAAAAAGTCCCATTACAACACCGATACATATAACATAGATGTTTCTTGTTCCCAAAAACTGTGATAATTTGGGACCCCTGTATTATACAATTTTTTATCCAGATTTGTTGAATATAAATTAATTTACTCGCGGATGATTTGTTATATTTCCTTTTAATGCAAGGCGTCACCACTTGTTTTATGAGATAAACGAAAATAAAACTTATATTCTCTTCAGCTGTTGTCACCAATTATATATTTCTGACTAAAGCTGTATAAATCTTTGTATGACTCTGAGTAGAATCAAAGATTGGGATTCGAATAATTCCAGCTGAATTCCTTTCTTAGAAATGGAGTGATATCTATGTGTTAATCTCTTTCCTTTCAAATCTGTTCATAGTTAGTCAAATGGAACGTTATGCCAACTAAGCCTCCAAATATTTTTTTCAAAATGAAGGGTTAGCATGTCATTTATGGATTTACTTTTCTTAAGCATTTAATTAAGTCTATTTGAAAAGGTGTATAAGTTAGGTACTCGTATGTGTCGATGTTTTCTTCATTGGGAGGTGTTATTTCTAGTGATGAAAATCGTGCGTATTTTTTAACTTGTCCGTTTTTTTTTGTTTTTTTTGAATTGGTAATCCGAGGAATAATTTTTTCTCTTAGCTTTTATCATGATTATTTAATTCCTGAGTAGTGAATTTCTCAGCATTGATAAACATAGTCTTTATAATAAAACAATGTCTGGCTGGAATTACATATCTCTATAGTTTCGTCAAGGAAGTCAAGCTAGCATAAATAAATTTATTTTTATAAATTTTTTTATTTGACATATTTATCAATATATTATTAACATTTTAGAATTTTTTAGAATTATTATAATTTTATTTTAAAGTCTCTTAGCATTATTATTTAATATATACAGTATATCTTTTACTAACAAAAATATTTATATATTTTAATTCTACAAGTTATAATATTACTAAAGTTTTACCGTTCTTTTTCTTTATCTCTATCAGCTGATATAAAAACGAATTAAAAAATACATTTTTTATCAATTATTAAACAATGATAATGATAAATTATATACTTATAAGACTCCAAATAAATGTTGATATGATTAGCTAAAAGAAACTAAATGTTTTTTATCCTTGCCTTCAACTAATCCAATATTTTTTAGTAAATTTTATTTCTACTTTTTTGTAATGTTCCTTTAATTGTTCAGATAGAGTTGCACTAATTTAGCTTAAGTGAACATTACATTATTACATTTACTCCATCTGACCTAGGAATCTTCTTTGAAGTTTATATCTATAATGTATATTTCCTTCTCTAGGAACGACTTGGATGCGAACATATGCACAATGAGTTGTTCAACAGAATAATTTCTCCCAATTATGTTGTTGATTTATCTACGTTGTTCAATCCTTGATTTTTACAATTGCCTAATGTATGAAATTTTCAATAAAATCTCATCCATCTAAATAGAGTCACTTTGAGTCAATGTCGACTGTATATAGTGTAATTTAATTCATTTTATCATAAAGATACAGGCTTCGGTTAGCGTGTTTGAAAGTAAAGTGCAAAAACTGTAGCTTAAAAACAGAATTTTTTTGCCTGTTACATGAAGATTGACAAAACTTCTTATCTTTATAAATTCATGATATGTTAGTTAATTGTGGTTAAAGTAAATTTTCATGAGTCGAAAATAAGATATGTTCTTGATAAAAGGGAACTGTTGGTCTGCTTAATTTCATGTATTAAGAAATTTCAGCGTTAAAAAAAATAAAATTTATGAGAATTTAAAAATAAAAATAAATATTTTTTTTTGTATAAAAAAAACAAAATCACAATTTAACACTAAATTTTACTAATTTCACAATATTTAACTTCTCCACCACTACACCGATACCAATTGAGCCTTCTTTTTTTTTTGTAAACCAAAATATGGACACTCTTATTTTATATAATAATTATAAATTATCAAAAAGGAGGTAACGTTTTATCACATTTCAAAATATACTTTAATAAAAGGATGTTTTATTTACAGAGGATAACTAAGAAATTACCTATTAAGGGAAATTGTGACACATAACTAAAGATTTCAAAACATATGTTGAGAGAACATTGTTTATTGTATATTTACCTTTTTGTTCCATGACAACGCTGTTAATTTGAATCAATACATAAATTATTTACTCTAGCAATATAACTATAAAATAATTAGTACATACTTATTCGTAAATATATAATTATTTTTTTATTTAAATGAGGTAATTAATTCATAATTCACCTTTATCTATATTTTTTGAGTACAATGGTTACTTATAAAGGTGTCATTCTATAAAAACTTCTAACCTGGAAACGGATTTGACTCAAATGTTGTGTATGGTATTATGTATAGTAGTCTTACAAGTTTGATTAGTTATATATCTTAAACTGATATAATGATGGGCAATTATAATGATCATTGAAAAGCTATCAGTTAGCTTAACAATTTTTAAACATATATAATAGTAAAAATAAATAAAATATTTTTCAAATAGTTGGCTTTAGTTATGAGTATATTGCGTTGTATAAGTGCGATCGGTGTATGTTGGAAAGAGTTAGAAAGATAAGATTTATTACTAAAAAATTTTTATACAGAGTTCTGATTGTTAGACTCAGTATTTTTGAGCTACCATGGATGAATGAGACCAGTAAAGAGAAAATATGCCATAATGTACAGTTTTTCTTCGATAAAGGGGGAAACGAAAGCCAGGCAGCTAAAAATATCAATAGTGTTTAAATTCCATATTACGCTCAATTCTGGTTTTGTAGATGCTGTACCAGTAATTTTGATGTCATAAATGCACCACAATTTGGAAGATAATTGTCCTACATGTGGATGAAATAAAGGAAATTATCGAGTCAAACCATTGTTTTGAGTGCCAAGGAGATAAAAAAAATTGGGGAAAAATAAAATTAAAAATCATGAATTTCTTTATACCAGTTATATAATTTCACTTTTGCCTCAAATATTTCAAGGTTTGTGGTCTTTTATTTTTTTGATTATTTTAACAATTTAAATTATATAACACATTTAAATAATTTTTTGTAGTGTTGATTAGTAAAGTTATGCATCTATCAAAGTAATTTTAGTATTTTTTAAATCATCATTATATTTATAGAAAAATATATTAATAAGGTTTCATTGAACATAATAAGTGTACAAAAAATACTTTATTAATAAAATTATGATGTTTTCGTAATACACCATTAATTTAAATTCTATTACTTAACCATTTTATAGTTTATTCTATCCATAGACAGTTAATGTTTTATAAAAAACGAAGATCACTAATCTCAAAAATATTAAATGTCAAAAACAAAGGTCACGGCTTCTTTTTTTTTTTTTTTTTTTTTTAAATAAAATTTTTAAATAATTACAAAATATTTTTTAAACTAACTGATAGCTTTTGATTAATATATTATACTAATTGATCATTGGTATCACTCATTAAAAATGCATCTAAATGTTATTTTTTTCATAATTAAGAATTTAGAACAAAGAGTGGATTAAGATGTACATAGATTCAATATATTATCTTTAAGATAGAGTACTTTTAATGATACCATATACCAAATTTGAGGTCAAATCCATTCTTTCAAAATAAATTTCCCACTTTAAGGTATTTGTTTGAAAATAAAAAATTGGATGTTTTTTATTGCGTAATGACACCAAATATTGCTCAGAATTTTAGTTGATATTCAATAAAACAAGGGTTGAAACATTAAATTTAATCATATAAATTTTTTAATTATCCAATGTCTTTTTTAAAATAAATTCGTATATTTAACAATTTTTAATCTCGTTTCAATAAAGAATATAAATACTGTAACTATTATCCACGCAACCTCATTAAAACCAGATGGGTACCAATTATATTCTTCTAAACTGGACAAAGTAATGAATATTTTATATAAATCTTTATTAATAATAATAAAAATTTACTACAAGAGTAATAAATTATATTTTGTTGAAATACAAAATGGATGTCCTTCAGGTTCTTATAAAATGTATTTTTTTTGTACTAGTACGTTAAGCATTTTAATTAATATTCAGGATAGTAAAATATGGAATAATAAAAAAAAAAAAACTTATAAAATTTATGGTACATTATTATTATAAATGTTTATCGTGTAATGAAATACGTTTTTATACCCTGTACCGTAGTAAATGGTGTGGTGTACTTTTGCCTTAAACTTTTATTTTTAAAGGCATTTTATGTTAAGCAATTTACCTTAAAACCATATTGCTTCAAAGAAAATTTTGCCTCAAAGTATATGAACTTTTTTTATTTGTTTATATTTTGGTTGAAATTGATGATTCCTTTAATTTTTTTTTAAATTAAAATATGCACTGTGTATTACTAATAAATACGTTAAATGGTTGTTTTCTGTTGAGATAATGATGGAGTTATGCTTATTCCTCAATCAATGAGTCTTTCTTACCATGTATAATCCATCATGCCAAATAATAATTAATAACGTAGTAGTGATGAACACTGTTTCTGTTCGAATGGTTTGTTTGTTTTCTTTTTCATAATATACTAATTTAATTAACTATTTCGTCTCTGGTTCGAACTCTTGACACAGTGAAATTTCTAGAGAATGGATCTATTGAAATTTGGAAGTAATATTCTATAATATTTAGTTATATTTGAATTAAAAATATCTTCAAGGCAAAATGGATTTAAGGCTAAATTTTCTTAGCCGAAATAGTTTAAGGTAAGATGTACAAAGGCGAAAGAACATACTGCATAATAATAAGGATGTTTACAAATGGAAAAGGACCCCAGTTCACTAACTCTGTTGAGTACATGACTTTCGCTAACGAACGGTTAAGTACAATCATCTCAAATTGAAAACATTTCCATTTCTACTTCAATTCCAATATGTATGTTTGTAAAATTAAAGGACTCTAAGCAAATATGGAGCTCTTTAAAGGAGAAGAGAGCTATGTTCTACCCTGAGTATGTTTGAGTATTTATTATTTATTTGATTTAATTTGTTTTCAAGTGTTATTACTTATTTTCTTCTGTAACTCTAAGCAACCGTAACCTTTTTTATATACATACATAAGGGGGATATAGGAGAACTTTGTTTAAACAAGCTTAATCTCATTTTGGTACTTTGTGGGACAAAATGCACACCAGGGATGATTGTTTTTCAAGTTTTTTCGAATTTTGATTACCGCTAGTGCAGAAAAGTTGTGATATTGTATGAAAATGACCTATGAAAAATTGCATTGTCATTCGAGGTCATCTTTAGGTCACACATCTCAATCAAACTTGCGACAAAAGACAAAAATTATTTATATAGTAAATTTAGATACTGAAAATACATTTTAGGTATTTTGCATTTAATATTTTTGTTAGACATTTTTCCACTTATAAAAACTTTTTTTAAAGTTATGTTTTAAATTTTCCTATGGAAGCAATGAAAGTAAAAGTTAGTAAAAATTTATTTAAATCATTTTTTTTTACATTTTCAGAAAATAAAGATCAAAATTTAATAATGCTATTTTATCTTTCTGATCCTTAGGATAGCTTGAGAAAAAAAAACTTAATTAATAATGGTTAAAATATTAAAGGATAAAATAATGTTTACTATGAATTTAATTTATGCCAAATAATTATTTTTTTTTAAATCTTTATTGACAAAATAAATAACTTTTGTCTCCTTTCAAACATTGAACAGGACGTTCCACCTAATGGGAAAGTAAAAGTTTACATAGACTATTTCCTCAGCATATCACTCACATCTTTTCCGAACTAGCTGTACTCTAAATACTAAAAAAGTTGAAAAACAAAAGGGCCTAATTCACACATTTATGCAAATAAGTTCAAATAAACTTCAGAGTGGGACTAAAACCTGAAGTAACATGCCTAAATAACAAAAAACTTGATTCTTAAGAAATCAAGACAAGACAACTCAAAGCCAATCATTGATATGTTTAAATGTTATATTTAGCTATATTTTTTTGTTCAGTATGTCATCTTTGGCAAAAAATAAAAGCCTGGACACTCTGGCAAACAGACTGATAGCTCTTGACGATGAATGCCGTGTCCATGGTGTACTTTGCAGTTATGATGGCAGCTCAGGGCGAATTCAAATTCTTGTTTCTACAGACATTCTTCTCCATTACGCCCCAAACGTAAAAATCGAGGGGTTAAGGTCATGACTAGAAAAAGGTCAGAAGTCAGCCATATTGTTGCTGGATAAAATTTGGTTGTCCTTGTATGGGGTTGTAATGAATGTTGTAGGCCGTTTGGATGAAGATGGCAACGGTCTCTGCAGCCTTTCAGCACTGACACTGGCGCGGAGGAGATCGCACATTAATAGTATTTTTTGATGTTCATCCGACATTTTTACACGGAGTTTGTAAAGTTCAATCTGTACAATTACTAATTCAATAATTAATGAAGTTTGAGGGATTGAAATTAATTCATATTCTGATATATATAAAAACATGCATAATTAGCTACAAAAAAAAGCTGAGCTTTCTAGCTGACATACAAGGTGAGAAAATAAACGTGATCGACAAATTGACATTCTCACACTCCAAGTAGTTGGGCGTCACCAAGACCACTATCTATATCGTCAGCAAGTCCAAACCTTGAAGAAAAAGAAGGGTTCTAGAAAAAAGGCCAAACTGGACCCAAAAGGAGTTAAAGAAAACTGTCTAGGCCAATACCGTCGATTCCATGAGGGCCCATACAAGAGAACTTGGGTTTTCATACCTCTCTTTTGGGTTTTTGAATGCTTTTAAATAAAATATTATGGGATAATGGAGAAATAGAAGCCCCTTGGTATAATAAGACATCTTAATATACACTTTACTATTCATTCTACAGTATTTTGTTTTTGACATGTGATAGTCATTTTTTACTAAAGCTAATTGTTCTAATCATATGAAATTTTTTTTTTTGAATATGAATATTTGTTATATTTATTTTCATTTTCGCATATTTTTTAAATTTTAATGTAGGCCTCGATTAGTGGATTACATTTGTTTTGCAAACAAATGTAAAATAGTAAATAAGTCATTACAATGTGGAGATTTCTTCACTAATTTTCAAAGATAATACATTTTTTTAATTAACATAATCAAATATATGAAAACGCCGCTGTGGGTAATATGATGCAAACATATTTGGATAATATGTGCCTGCTATTTCTATGAGGCTTCCAAATCGTAAGTAGGAGGTGTATCCACAACTAACTTTGAACTTTAGCCTAGATTTGTCTCCTACTTTTGCAAAGAAGGAGGTGTAGGCTATATGAACAATTGTTTGCTTTATGAGGCATTTAATGAATCATATAAAACTCTTGATACATTATTACCTTATTAGTAGCTATAAAAAAAACAATAAAGCTGCTCTACGCCAAAATATTCTACAAATTGTTGGGGTAATCATGTTAATTTTCGGCTTCTTCAAGTAGTTACCCCTTTCCCATAAATTAGAAAATTAGGCTAGGCTGAATAATTTTTTGAAAGTTTTCATTTCTTAAAAAAAGGTTACTCGGGCAAATTATGCAGCAGAGAAAAATTTAATATTAGATATTTTTTTCCACAAAGTTTATATTTTTGTGAATAGTTATGGATTTTTCAAATTTGGTTTTTGAACAATTTTATAATTGAAATTTAATTTTTGAAAAATAAAATAAATTAATTAATAATGGAAATATAATTTTTCGATTTTTTTCTAAAAATTATTATTATTTGTGAATTGCCTTTTCAATATTTGAATTTCTTATACAAAAAATGATATTTGAAATTTTATTTAGCGAGCTGTTACTTTTGAAAAATTAAAAAAATTAATTAAAAATGTAACCATAATTTTTCAATTTTTTTTTCAAAAATATATTATTTACAATTATGATTTTTCTTTTCAATATTTGAGTTTTTGTTTACAAAAAAAAATTATATTCGATTTTTTTCGAAAAAATTAAATTTTTTAAAAATCAGCTATAGATTTTGAAGTTTTTTGTTCAAAAAATATAATATCTAAAATTTTTTTCTAAAAAAATAAAGTTTTTTTGTGAATTTTTAAAAAAAAATTCCAAAACTTTAATTTTTCAATTTTTTTTAATAGCTATGGATTTTGAAACTTTTTTCAAAAAAACTTCACAGACCAACCTAAAAATGTATTTATACATATATTACATTGCTGACGCCCCTGGTACTACAAAGGACGTTCTCCTGTTAATAAAGATAATCCTATTTAATGGGAGCATGACACTTACGTCTCCTCGGAGGTTATTATACCTTAAGTGCTATCATTCCAAATTTAAAACATTTTTGGCTACCAGCTACACCCTAATCTACATATCTATACATATAACGGTTAAACAATCCTCGTACGAGTATAACGAGTTATTTATACTCATGTACATGTAAGATCAAGGCAAACAAGCAAGTTGATGATTCATATTATATGTAGTTTGTTACTTATTTCATGTTTGATTTCTTTCTGAATATATATGTTTTATATATTAATCATAGAGCGGTAAATGATATAACCTAAATATACTCCATTTATATTGAATCGAATGAAAATAACTCAAAATATTAGGAATAAGCTCGAGACACATATACTTGATTTTTTCAGAAAATCTCAGGATAAAATTTGTTTGATCTATTTCAAACATGTCATAGTTTATCTTCAAGTATGTGTGGAGATGGTATTTTTGTAGGAGCGCGAGGAGAAGGCGTGAGCGAGAGATATAATATTACATAATTAAGACTCTTGTTAATATGACTTTGGGAAGAAAAAAAAATGAGTTACTGATACTTACCTCCCCCAATTGAATAATGATCAAAAAAGAAAAAAAAACACACGCATCATCCATTTTTCTTTTTCTAATTTTGTTTAAATTCTTTTGAAATGTTCTTGTTCTTTTAGTTGGTCAGATAGAGTCGCATTGATCGAGAATGAGTAAACATTATAGTACTATATTAACTCCATTTGACCTAGGAATAATCTTTGAAGTCACTATACATAAAGTATATTTCCTTCTCTATGAACAACCGCGGTGCAAACCTTCGCACTTTGAGTTGTCTATTGAGCTACGCCATTTATAGTTTTTTGTCTAGTCAGATTCCTACTTTAGGTATATGATAGCTTTGCTTCAGGATCTTAATATGGTGATTCATAAATTGTTTAATTTTAACCCGACTGTAGTTATATTTTTGAGGTGGTTTTACAACATATTTCACTATGAATTATATATTTTTTCATAGTTATGTAGCTTATTATGGTTTTAGATCCTTTCATCTGTGGTAATTTTGCGTCTTGGAGACTTTGCCACATGTTATATTTACTGCTTTTTTATCTTATAGGTACGAACTTGACCTTTAGTCTTTAAGATTAAAACATTATTTTCATTCAATCTATTAAGTTTATTTCAATTCTGGAAGCCTCTACTAAGATCAAGACTATGATTAATGAAGTTGCTATAAGTCAATTAATCCTTTAAAAATAGACTCATAATGCAAAAATCTGCAACTCCTTACTTTTTCATCTAAGTAAATAGTATTTCTTCTTTAGTCTATTATGTTATGTTTGGTGTAATATCAATTGTTGACAATTTTGAAACCAACTTGCTCATCAATGGAGAAGTTTGCTCAGCTCTGGTATAATCTCACATAGTAGTGATTATAGATAAATTAAATTAGTAATTTTTTTCAAATTGAAATATTGGGTATATAAGTCTATAACTTCAGCTAAAGCACTTGAAGGAAAATAAAAAGATATATTAGCTTTTAAGTAAGGTCCTTCATTTTACTTTTTTTTTTTTAGTGGTTATATACATTATTTATTAGTTGTAATCAAAATAAAGCAAACAATAGTTCATTTTTCAAATTGCTAAAATGTTTGTATGAATTTGTTATTTACTTTGATTTTCATCTGTATAGTTCTTTCATGTCGAAATATGACATTGTATCGTAGTTAGACGTTAAAACCGTGAAAATACTGAAAAGGTCAATTCTTTTGAGGTTGAAAGTTTTATTGGTCATATTGTGTCTAACAGCTTACATAACTATAATTAATATTGGTTTCAGCCTGCGGGCAACGATGCTGTTGCTTGATGTAATTCCTAAGAAAACCAATTGTCAATTAATCCTCTTGCAATACCCTCCTTATACCGTGATTCCGGGATTCTTTTTCGTCTTTATAAACACAATTCCTTCTATATTTCTATTTTCGTCTTCTTCTTCACAGTTGAAGTACATTAGTAATGACTAAAGGTGAAATTTGAACCTTTAATGTGACCTGTTTATTTGATCTTCTGTTCTATTTTAATGAATATGTATGTAAGATTTGAACATGTAATGAAAGTTTTTTGATCTTTATAGCCATTTGAAAATTACTTTTTTTTTTAACGGCGTTCTCTATTTGAAAAGTGATTCAGAAGTACTAATTTTATTACTGCCTTTATGAATAGGAGAAATCATTGGACAACCAATCATCCAAGGAAATTAGAGACCCATATGCTTCTTGTACCAAAAATAAATCCAACGCTACAGAATGGGAGACTCGAGGGCAATTATGGAATAAACGGCACTTGGGTAATTTTGGCGAGCTTTCAAAAGAGGCATAAAATTATTTATTGTGTAATTTTATGAAAATTTAATTTAAAAAATATATATCTCTTATAAACATGCAGCAAATAAATGTTATTCAAAATGTTCTGGGCAAAATTACCACTCACGGTTTATTATCTCACTAATAGAATGATAACATCAAAATAAAATAACGTCATAATCAAATAATAACACATATATATTGTTGAGTAAGTCCTCCTTTAATCAGTTAAATCTGGTTCAGTCTTGGGACCGGTGATTAAGACTGTCTGTCGGTCTTCAAACTGTCAGTACTAGAACTGATTAAAATTATAGGAAATTAAGTAGAGGGGCGTCCTAAAAGACTGAATTTTATGATATATATGGAGGACTGAACTTGACCGGCCCGATGTTGAACTGGAACGGAGACTGCAGTATTCAGTCCTAAATAAGGACCAACAAAACCCAAAATAAAGATGCAATATTTCCCTTGATCATATTGTATCTTCAAAAACAAATAATTTTCTTTTATAAATGTAGAAAAAAAACTTCAAGCCTCTTTTTTGCCAAAAAAGAAAGGAAAAAAGGAGAAAAAATTTAAATGTGTTGTTCATTCATATGTATTTACAACACATAAGCTGTCACTGAGACACATATAATAAAAATATAAACGAAATAAATAAAAAACCATTATCTGTCAAGCAATGTCTTTTTTTCCATTTTTCTACTCTCTCCCTCCTACATTTTTCTTCTCTCTTCTAAATATGCTTTAAGCAAAATAGTTACTTATTACTATGCATAATTTAATAGTCTATGTTTATATGTATACATACATTAGGGTAACTATTTATTTGCAATATCATATTCAATAACAAAGTTGTGAAGAAACTCATGCAGTTTTTAAATTAAATTACATTTTTAAACTAATTAAAACAAAATACGTCACGCATAAATGAATTAAAAGTTAATGTTATAGGCTCATTTATATAGTCTCAGATATACAAATGATTCTTTTTTTACAAATTTGAGAATCACATCAATACAAAATAAAGTTAAAATCCGTAAACCATTTAAAAATCCAAACGAATTTGAGGGATGGGCTATCTTTTTGTATACAAATCTTATTCAAATGCATTTCATATCTTATAAATATTCAACATCGGGAGATAACATAATATATTTACACTTTTGATCAGCTCTCTAAAACTTACTTAGATCCTTCACACGGTCACAATCCACCTATGGAAAAACATTTCTCCGTCACACTTTTAGACATAGCAATATAATGTTATACAGTCAAATCTTTATTAATCAGTTAAGCATGGGAAAAGAAAAAAACGAAAACTTGTTGCAGGTGACCATTTCAACCAGTGTACTATTTTGTAGCAATTTTAAATTTGAAAACTGGATATGGGGCTTAGTGTGGTAACAGGGTTAAAACAGATGGGAGTTAGAGCATGGTTGACCTTCACAAAATTAGTTACATATGTGTTGTATCTTCCCGGATATTAGCTAAAGCCACTTTTTTTATATAAAAATACTTAATGAAAAGATGAATTTCTTGATCGTGGTCTACAAAATATCAACAAACTACACTATTTCTAATGTTTCTATTATTGATCAGATGGAGTTGCACTGATTATCCGTAAAGATTATATTATTAAAATGAATCAATTTGATCAAGGACCTATCTTTAAAAAATCCATATACATAATGTATAGTTTCTTTTTTAGGAGCGGAAAGGATTGTTTTTCTTCTTTTTAATTAATTTTGTTTAAAAATGTAAAATTTTCATAAATGAATATTGTTTTGTTTTTTTTCAAATTGTAACAAAAGAAACGCTAAAATTTAGACAAAAATATTGTGTTTTCCAAAGATTTGACAACAAAATTTCATGCATTGGGCTGTAGCACTCTCTATAACCCATTTAGTCACAGGCCTTATTATTACGTTAATATAATTTAAATACAAATACATTTAAATCTTTTGAAATAAAAATGAGCTATGCGAGTTTTTTTTCTTGATTTTTATCAAATAAAAGTAATTTATGTCAGTGTTAGGTAGTTAATCATATAAATGATTAACAGGGAATTTAAAAAAGTTTAAAGTTAAAAAAGGGATCACCCAATTCTATATTCAATGTTTGTACACTGGTATCTAAACACTATAACTTATATTATGTTGTTTTTATATACAAATATATTATAATGCACAGATTTTCAAGTAATGCCTCATAAACTGAGTATTTTTTTGGTTATTTAAGAAGAAAAAACGCCAGATAAGGAAAAAAAAATCTAAATACTCATTTAACTCTTTTTATTTATTTTTTCAAATTGTTAATATTACATCATCATTCGAAAAGTCGGCCATCTTGAAAGAGGTATAAGAATCAAAAAAAATTTGGAAGGAGGGGGAGGGGGAGGCGTGAGTAAATTGACTGCCTTTATGCAACATATTTATCGAAGGAGTATCCTTGATGCAAACATAAACAATATCTTGTAATTTTTCTTGAATGTAAATATCAAATTTTCTTCCTTCATTAGCCTAAAATCAAAGCAAATATGTCAATTTTTTTCAAATACATAACATTTGGCGCTCCTTATAATATTAAATTTGGAGGTGCCACGGCTACTGTGGGACTTCTCCTCCGGATAAAACATAATACATTTTAAGAGGGAGTAGTACTATGGTATTAAAAATCCACCTTCAACATTAATTCAAACTGTTATTCAATAAAGTTAATGGAATTAATTAATATTTCGATATATTAAATAACAAACAATTAGTTACAAAAAAACAAAAAAAAAACCCTTACCTCTTTAGCATACGTACAAGTTGAGAAAATGAATGTGATCGACGAATTTACATTTGTGCACTCCAAGCTGCTGGGCTTCACCAGGACCTACATCGATGTTGTCAGCAAGTCTGAAATGTGGCACGGGAACAAGGGATCTGTCAAAAAGGCCAAACTTGACCTGGAGGAGTTAGAGAAAAAAATCCCAGCCAATCCCCTCATGTCTATGACGGCCCAATTAATATATTCTTTGGTTTTAACACCTGACTGTCAAGAGAGCTGTCAAAAAAGTGGGTGGAATGCACATTGATTGAAAATACTTTACTTCAAAATAATTTAACTACAGTGTAAAATGGGAGTTCTTGTTTCGAAAGAAAAAAATCATATCTCGAAAGATTTTGTCGTAGATTGAAAGAGAAAAAAAATTAATATTTTCATTTTTTTTTCTTTGTAAGCCATGTTATATATATTTTAAAAAAATACTAATTATAATTATTGGTTTTCACTATTGATGCTGGTTAAAATAAAGATATATATTTTTTGTATTATAACTGTAATAAAAAACTCTCACTTAGCATAACTTTTGGGTTTTCTTACAATATGTGACGTAAGTTGAAACACAACAGTAAATGCACTCATCCCTTAGTATTTATAACCAATGACGATGGTATAGCACCTCCCTTTGTAGAATGGTCATAAGTGATCCCACAGGTTTTTAAGCAATGCAAATGAGTAAATTTGCAGTACAAAAATACTTGGAAATTTAACCCATTGCAGACTATAGGCATTGATTCCCAGAAAAAAAGTGAATAGCTCGTAAATTGTAGGGCTTACATTAATAGTAAATATTTTTGTGATGCAGGATGTTGCTCAAGATCAATTTTTAATCACTAATTTAAATTTATAAGTAATTGTGAAATTATGTGGTGCAAGTTTTACCCAAACATTGTGATTTATAAAGAGGACATTGTTTTCATAGGGAAAAATCTTACAATAAAAAAAAATTGAGAGACAGTTTCAAAGATTTTCCATTTTCCAAGACTACTTGGTAAAATAATGTTGGAAATAAGTATGTTATCCTGGCATTTCCATTTCTAAATATAACTAGGGCATAAGGGAAATTGATCTCTTGGATTCAAAAACAGCTGTCTATAAAGGTGAGAATTATATAAAGGAAAGGATGGGCACTAATACTTTTACTTTTCAAGCCTGGTGACACGTGATAGCTAGAAAAAATGTATATCTGCCTGATCATATTTTTTGAGAGGAGAAACAAGTGAAAGCTTGAGATGTGATAATGGCTTTCACTTTATCAGATCTACCTTTCAGTTAAAACGTAGCTGTTTAATGTAAAGTCGATATTTGAAAATATAAAATTGTACTCTATTTTTAATTATCTTAAATTTAACAAGTTATTTTATTATTTATTTGAAATGTTGTTTATGTAAATACAAAATATTAGATTGTAGTATTGTTAAAGTCAAAAATGTATTACTAAATGGACTGTTTTGTGGCATTTAAGAAAAAAATTGAAAATTAACGTTCGTTGACAAAAAATAATAAAAAAGGGAAAATTACTTTTGGTGAAAAGGAAGAATAAAAAAAATGGAAAATAAATTCAGAAAAGGACAGATAATTATGTTGAACCTTAATTTTTATGTTTCAGATTTATATTTAAACGAATTTCCAGACAAATGTCTACAAACTTGATTCGGTTTACTAATCCATTATTTCATTGGAAGTTTATTTTTTTGCATCTGAAAAAAACTAAATTGCAATTTTCACCAATTTCTTTTTTTGCCCATTACATTTTTGATTTTTGAGCTTCAAAAAACGTTTGATGTGTTTTGAGTATAAGGTAAGCCCCCTGATATAACTCCCCCCAAAACAGCACTCTCGTTTTAGCTTCACCAGGTTAAAAAGACGCGCCCATGCTAAATTTCAGTATGCTAAGTTCAAAAGTGTGGGAACGCATAAAGAACACAGACTCTATTTGTAAATATATTATATTTATATTAAACCAATTTAAATTTGACCTTTTTTTCTCAAACCTTTGCAAACTGATATTTTTCCCATTCTCCAAGGTCTATCCAACTACATATACCAATATTATGGAATTTGGTCCTTGACTATGCCACCTGCATGAACTATGAAGATATATTGTTTATCTGACCGTATAGTGACATCAAATATAGGATACCAGTAAAAGGTTACCTGGCGTTGCTCAAGCCAAGGATTGTGAGGAAAATCACATTGTAAATGGTCAAATTTATTGAGAAAATTAAAAAGATATTCAGAAAATACTTTTGTATACTAAAAATTATAATATGAATGTTTCTTTGTTGTCGAAAAAGATCCTGATAATTTAGTTCTCTTAGATTCTTCCCACGATATCAATCCAGTTAAGTAAGTTAATCCACAAAGTCTCATGATAGCAACATTGAAACCGGTGGCAAATATTGCAAAAATTATGTATTAAAATGTTCAATAAATAGAAAATATACAGTTGCGTCAGCATTTATTATTTTATATGGGTGCAAAAAGTTTTGTCTTGTTGCATTTTTTCTTAAAAAACTGAAAATTGACGTTTGATGAACAAATGGAAAAAAAGAGGGAAAAAATTAAAAAAATGGAAGAATTATTCAGATAATGACGGATATTTCAGTTATATAACACTTTTTATTTGGCAAACTTATATGCAAACCAATCTCCAGACATGTTTTTACAAGTTTTATTCTATTTTCTGAATAAATGAAATTGCAATTTTCACCGATTTCTTTTTTAGCCCATAACTTTTTTGATTCTGAATAAATTTAGAAAATGAAATTATTTGTATAATTGTTTTTTGAAATGGCAATCACTTATTGATAAATAACACAATCCCATATCTAGTCTCCATGTGCTGCAAAAAATGCTTTTGGGTTTTGGGTATAGCATAGCCCACCTTATATGACCTCCCCAAAAATCGACACCTTTGTCTTAGTCTTTCGAAGCTCGAAAGAGAGACCCATGCACAATTTCAGCGTTCTAGGTACAACGGTGTGGGAATGTATAAAATACATTCCCACACAATCTTTCTTTTATATTATAGTATGTCATGTCTTCTTTTCACTGTAACTTTGCCATGGTTGATGATATAGTGTTAAAAGTCGTTCCAATTGAAAAATAATACAATTTGCAATAATTTGAATGACAAGAAAAAAATTTATTTTTTGAATTGTAACTTTTTTAATATGTAAAACTAGTTATTAAAAAAGATAATAACTCTAATGGTAAAATTGAAATTTGCGGAAATGGATAATTTTTTTTTGGGATATTCTACAGCTTACAATAAGAAGCTTTTCTGCTCTAAGTCAGTAGTTATCTGACTTGCAAAGTTACTTATGAGTTTGACACCTTTTTCAGCTACATCATTAGTGACTTTGATTGACCTCACAAACCTCAATGCTCTACAATATTTTGGTCGATTTGCCTTAAAGTTATTCATGTATTTTTGGGACAATCTAGAGTAAAATATGAGTTCGCAAAGGTTTGACAAAAAAGGTCAAATTAAAATAGGTTTAGAGTATATAAATTAACAAATATATCTCAAAAACCTGGTATATTTTCTTACATCCAAATGTTACTGATACTCGCAATAGGTTAAATAAATAACCGGATCCTATCATGGTCCATTTGATTTTTATTTATAGATAATTCTATTATTTGGGTCATTTATAGAAAAGCTTTATACTCAAAATGTTTATAATTATCCTAAATAGTTATCGATTTTAATAGATACAACATATTGAATGATATTAGTTTTTAAAAAGGAACATTAAATACAGGCAAGAAAAATCAGGGAATAGCAACTCCGTTTGTGGAAAAAAAAATCACTTTACCTAAGTTTCAAAACTGTGGTGGCACAAAAATAAATGAAATAGTGTAAAAAATAACACTCTGATACAAAAAAGACAAAAAAAAACAACAACTGTTACTTACTGAAGACATTTCTAACTTAATTTGAGGTATTGTCTGGATGTTGGATTACGATGTAACAGCTGTTCTACTTATTCACAATGGCATTAATGCCAAAAAAAAAATCATATGATAAAAACAAAATTTTATCCAAATTTTTGTTGGCCTTGAGAAAATTTAGAATCTTCTCATCTCTTGCCAACCGTCTCGGTTTGTTCTTTTCAGAGAAAAGATGTCTTGTCCTTCTTTCTGATTTTGCACCAATGTCCTTCTGGATTGAAAATAATAAGTGTGTACTACTAGATAAGATTAACCCTGTATTTTTAAGATAAATGTACTTAAATATGAAGCAATGGAATATATCTATTATGAAAAAAAAAAAAAAGGAGAAATCAATTAGTGAAAGAAAAGGCTTTCTTATACTCAATACCCCCTTAACCAATAATAATTAAGCCTCATTACCTATATCCCATTATCTCCAGAAGCTTATCCACAATAACTCTGATGTTTTTTTATTCTTTTTTATATATTCTTTTATATATATTAAAACTGTATTTATATTCAATGTATATGTTTAATAATAAAAATTACATTTAAATCTTTTGTTTT
Source organism: Lepeophtheirus salmonis (assembly GCF_016086655.4). NCBI lineage: Eukaryota > Metazoa > Arthropoda > Copepoda > Siphonostomatoida > Caligidae > Lepeophtheirus > Lepeophtheirus salmonis. The sequence continues at coordinate 30,792,557 of NC_052131.2, forward strand.
TTTTTTTTTACTTTGAAAGAATTTAAATGGTTTTTTTTTTTTTTTCATTCAATGTCTTTTTGTTCTCCCTGTTATGTCGTATGTATACGGAGATAATTTAGATTTTTTGTTGGCATAAAAAAGGCAAATATGTTATATATTTATTTTGTAATTTTTGACTTGATTTTTTTTTTTTTTACCCCCTCCCTAGATTTGAGGTATAATAATTGGGATACCGGTCAGAAAATATGGTTTATTTAACTATTGTTTAGAAAGAATAAAAAATTGATAGTATCTCAACATACAAACAATTTTGAATTAAAGTAAAGAATAAAAAGATAATATCTATTTTTTATATAAGGGTCGGCATTCCATTTACATATATAAGTCCATTATAAATAACGTAATTGAATTTGTTAAAAAAATTAATATTTGTATCTATTGTCTAGAACCTTTCTTTGAATTTAGACACTACAGGCTTGGGCAGGAAAAAGTGGACTGTTAATTAATGTTGATTTTTTAATTAATATGGAGGGTTTAATGATTATTTTTTGACATTCTGGTACAGCCATTTATGGTGCATAAAATAATTTTACTAAAGATTGTGTCATCATGGGTAAGCAAAAAGCCAATACAGAGTACATCTCATATCTCCTAGATGCTGAAGTTGGAGTGGTGAGAATTATGAACATTGCGTAACGCTCCAGGATGCTGGTTTTATATGTGGCTAATACAACAAATGATGTAAAATATCTCTCCAGGAAAGTAGAAACTAGAGAACACAATTTAAAGAGGATATTGAGTTCTTGTCCAATTTGAAGAAAAATAATAAGGAGGACCCCACCAAATTGGTGAATCACCAATCCAACGACTTCTTTGTGGCTGCGCGGACCATCAGGAAGGCCGTGCAGGGAAATTTGGGATTGTACTGATAAGCCAGGACCCCACATCCCCTTGCACGGGCTTCATGAAGGCCAGAAGGTTTGAGAGATAAAGTGGCAAAGAGAATGTGGCCCCTTCCTTGCCCGATTTTAATCTGCTCGACTTTGCTTTGTGGGGCATTTTACAGAGAGAGAGAGAAATCAACAACTCCACACTTAAATTTGTACTCACTAAAGACCGACATAGTGGCTGGGTGGGCAAACTAGTTTGTGAAGTTTGTCAAAAAATATTGCAAGGACTTCTGGGTACGTATAAAGACTGCGATCCTGAAGATGGGCATATTGAGTTAAAAGTTTTCAAAGTACTTGTTGTTGTTTTTTGTTAGTATTTAGAGACAAAAACCCTACACAAAATTGGACTTTAGAACGAAATTTATCAATCTATATTTTTGACGATCAGTTTTGGCTAATTTTCTTATTTACTCCTTAGACCATAATGTAATAGAGTAATCGTGATCCAGATCTAGTTGCAAGGGACAAATAATATAATGATGACGTCATAATCAAAGAACCTTACAATTTTATTTTATAACTATTATTCTTAGTTATAAAGGTAATGGCTAACTTTGGTCCTATCTTCCGGTGAGACTGACATAGATATTGTTTTATTTATTTGTAGTACTACAGCGATAATGGAATCGAACCAGAAGCTACTGAGTCACATGATATATTTATATAATGATCATAAACCCTTTCAAACCCATAATGTATCTTAAAGTATTTGCCGTTGACGTTGATTTTTTCATGTATCTAGGATCATACTTACTTTATTCATATGAATAAAAAATTGTAGCTCATCCCATTGGCTAAGCTTTTGAGATTTAAGATTACGGGACTCTGGATTCCTTTTGAGTGAGAAGGGAATTTTATTTTCTTTAACATCGGTTATTATACACCCTGAGCTGTATCAAAATGCCTCTTATTCCTTTTGAATCTACATTTTATCGCCAATACTTTTCAGTATGCTCCGAAAACATTACATCTGATGATGATAAACCATTATATATTCATCTGGACATTTAGCAATTTTTAATCGAGGTTGAGGGAATTTGGTTAACAGTTGTAGTTCAAAGTCGCTCTTTTGATTTCTTGGACTTTCCTTTTTTTTCTATGTGAGGAAATGTTATATTGTAGCTTTTATTTGATATCTGGCGGTTCATTGAAATCTGAAAACTGACTAATTCAAATGTTAATGAAGTTGGAATGATTGAAATTCATTCATATTTCGATACATTAAAGCATACAAATTACTTATAACAAAACCTGAGCTCTCTTGCTAACGTACAAGCCGATAAAATGATACTTGCACGTTAACAACAAATTTTCAGCCCAGGACAATTCCCTCAAGTCCAAGTAAAACTTTATTTTTATTTTTAAGCTGGAAAGAGTCCAGCTTATAATTTCATAGAGTTGATAAATTCCTTTGACAACTAGAAATATAAGCATTCTATAATTTTATGTCCATCAAATTATATCTATTAACAAACATATTCTATTAAATTTGATTAAACTTGTCATACTGTGAAGACATTTTAATTAAATAAAATGAAAAATTCTATCTACATATATTTACTGAAAAAAGAAGCAACGATAATTAATAAGACATATGATCGAACATTAGAAGAATAGATAATCTCAAGGGATATATGTATGTTTATCGTGCACCACACTGCAGCAATCTCAAACAAAAATCAAGAAAAGCCGGAATTCCGAATAAGACTCTACAGGAATGTTATGATTCAATTGGTGCGTTCATATTCAAAAGGAATAATTAAGATTCTTTATTTGGCTCCAATATAGCCTTTTAAATCCTTCAAAATATTACATTGTGGGGATCCGAAACTTTTCATACTTTCAGACGTTAAAATGAAAGAAACGAGACTGGGACCGATATAATTGCTAAACTCGGACCGGGTACAGCTTGGCATGTTTGATAAAACAGGGTGCAGTATGGAATATGTAGTCCCATAAAAAAAGTACTCCCCTGTAAAAATACCATATGGGATAACTAGTACTTATACCATAGAAGATTTGTACTTCCCCTACGAAATAAGTACTGTCCCACTTAATGCAATAACTACAGCCCTTCTCCTTTATTTAGGCAGTACACATCTTGGAATACATGACTACTTTCTTGCAAATTATTTTTTAGAAATACAGAATACATGGATACAGAAAAAGAGACGAGGATATTTTTTTATACCTCAGTTATTTTAAAATGTATATCTGTATTCTTCAGTTTATCAAAAGTTTTCGATGACAACTTAATTATTTACATAACTCCTTTGACATAATCAAAATGATTGCTGTTGGTATGTCGTAGATATATAGCGCCGTATTTACAATGATTGGAATCACTCAGGACAACTGAACGATCCAAGATGTATTTTCCAAACAAGGACCAATAATTTGACTATAACCACAGCATTATGTATGTGTTAAGCAAAGAAGTGGCTGTAAAAAGCTCAACATCTGTTGCCCATTCATTGGGTAGTACCATTCTACCAAAAGGCTCTTCAACGTTCTCTATATGTTTCTTTAATTCTTCTGTTTTTGTCATCATTTGGCTAACAATAGCCTGTCTAATTTCGATATGCAATGCCTGTTTCCAGTTGTAGCAAACGACATACTCTTGTAAGAAATAATAAAATGTCTTCTTTTGTTAAATTCACATTGACTAGGCAAGTTCAGGTTTCGTTGGCCCATCTGTCCCTGAATGAGCTTGTGTAAAATACGTATTTAATTTCTTGAGTTGCTTGTGCAAGCTTGATATTATTGTATGTTGTATCAAATGCTTTTGTATTTATATTAATCATCATTTCCATCAGTTTCGTCACTTCATCTTTATTAAACCCACTGATTTCTTCTTCATTGATTCCATAAAAAAAAATTGACTCTTTATTAGCCATTTCACTGCCATCTAAATGATTGGCAATATCGGCTGTCTCACATACAATAGGAAAAATAAGGTCATCTTTGTTGATCGATGTACAGTTGTACGATGAGTAAATAGCAATGGCTCAAGACATCTAGACCCTCCTTCAGGTTTTCCATCTAAAACCTCAAGAAGTTTATTTTTAATAATTCAAGTATGCCTCTCCACCAGACCATTAGTCGTTGATGGATCCCTGTAAGTCGATGTAACTCTGTGGATACAGAGTTTACAAAATCTCTCCCTTGATCATTCATTTGAATTTTCACAAATGAGTGGTGACAAATTAGTTTAAATAGAAAGCTTGTAACTGAAACAGCTTTTTTATCTTTCAAGGACTCTCCTTCAGTCAATTTTGAAAAATAATAAATGACGCATAAAGTAACAATATCCGTTAGGAAGTTATGCCATTACTGCGTTTGGACCAGTAACATTCCGTAATGAAGTTTTGCCTCATCTTATTATTAACTTTCTGACGCATGTATTAGAACTTTCAATATTCTTTAATATATCTTGTGCTCCGATAAAATTTTCTACTTAAAACATTAGTCACGGAAGTTATTTCCCGATGTCCACTCATAGTTTGACTTAAAATGTTGTTTCCCACACCGTAAAGATAAACTTGGGGTGATGGGGGATTAATTACGAACGATATTATCCCTACGGTGAAAAAAGTTTGTTTCAACTTTCTCTCCAGTTTCGTAACAATTATCTTTCTTGTAGAATTGTTCTTGGTCTATAAGAACCTGCATTTCAGAAATTGGTTTTTTCCCCTTTGGTTAATACAGTCGGTGGCCTTTCACCCTTCAGGGAATGTTCATAAATGAATTCAAATGCCACATGCAGTGTTATCAAGAATGATGGATCTTGACTAAATTTTTTAATTCATTTGTAAATATATTTTCATGCATATTAATACAGAAAGGAATACATATTTCACAGGAGGAGTGCTTTTCTCACATGGGATTTGTACGAAAGAGTACTTCTCCCATATGGGATTTATACAGGGAAATACTTGTCCAATAAAGGATTTGAACGGGGGAGTACATATTTTGGGGAGTCATTATCCCATATGAGAATAGGCATCGACATGAAAATGTTTTTTTGAGGGTGAGAGGGGCTTGGTTTTTGGATTTATTTTGCAAAAAAATATATAAATTATAAAATTTTGAAAAAAAAAATATAAATATTAATGCTTCTGGACCTTGAACACAGTAGTCCTTGATAGTCCAGTGCCCTTGATTATCTCCTTGAAGGACCTACCGGCGTGGAGGAGAGTGGCAACCATATGACGTTTGGCCTCGTCATTCATCGTAAACGACTTTGTTTGATGCAAGTAAGAAAAACAAAATAAAGCCAAAAGATTTACCGAGTTACTTGTGGTAGAATTTTTTATTTACAGTCACGGAACCTCGAGATATAAGCGTTTAAAAATTAGTCCGCGTATTTATGCAACTACCGGTATATCCTGTTCATTTTGGTCACACCAGATCATATAAATAGGCGTTGTGAAATTGTGATTGTATACTTCTCCCCCCCACTTAATTCTGCACTCTACTGTCAACATAACGAGCGTTTGAAGCTGGCGATAAAAAAAAGCAACCAGTATTTGTGAATAGGAGACCACAAGATATCATCAAGACAATGACAGACCGTACACATCTTTGATGACACCCCAGAATCTCTGGGAGCTCGCATAGGAACTTCTTATGCATGCAACCTATATTCCGGGCCTATCACAATATGACTCCCATCTGTTCTTATATATGGCCAACACGCTTGTGGGCACCAATTTGGCCTCAATAGAGGGTTGTGAAAATTGGTTGTCCGAATGTTTTGACAATAGAAAAGGGGATTAAATGATCATTGATTTTTGTTGGTTATCAAACAAAAAGGGACATAATTTGCTGAAATCAAATGATTGTAACACTTCTTATTAAGCATTGAAATAAAGCAAATATGCAAAATTACTTTTTTACTCGTCCATTACAAAGTACAGAGTGAAATGGTAAAGTTGTTGCCCTAAAGAAAACAACACAGCAGCTTTATTTTTAAAACTTTATTGAAAAAATCAATTCATTGAACTTGATTATGTAGCAGTGATGACACTTATTCAATAATTCGACCTTCAGCCTCAATCACCGCTTCAATACTGGTTGGGGACCGGTAGCTTGCCTTTTCTATGAGTGCTGGAGGGAATTCCGTGAATACTCGGAGAATGGCAGAGCTAAACTTTGACTTTGGTGTTATGGGAGGTCATGTTGGTTGGTTCAGATGGTGAGCACTGAGAAAAATTTAAAAAGTCGTAGGACTCCCTTCTGAAGCCACGCCTTGTTCTCTTTGGACTTATGACTTGGTGTAAAGTCCTGATGCTACATTCAGGGTCTGATAGCGTCCACCTGATTGCAGTAGGGGCTCATCACACTCATGTCGTCTTCGAAGATTTGAGGTGGCATGATGTGGCCCTTCCTTGAAACCACAGCAAAAAACATTACCCTGCAGGAAGCTTTGTTTTCATCGCTCTTAGCTGTGCCCCAAGCGTTGAATCGTCTGGATTTGAATTCAACGGGTGCTAGGAATGGTCCTGTTGTCATAACATGGATCGGTAGAGAGCCTATTTTCTAAAATGGAGTATCTCGGATGTCACACACTGAACCTTCTGTCACTTTTAATAATGATATAATGTTCATATCGATCTTGGGATTCGTACACAACTGGTCAACTCGTAGATGGTCTTCTAAAAAAACAGGGCTTCATCAAATGGAACAGGTAGCTATGTCGTTTTCTTCTATGACGACAATTTAATCATTGCACCCTGTATATTTATTTTGATATATTCATTAATTAGGAAAAGCTTGGATCTATACATATATATAGTATGTAAGACTTATGACTTTTGTAAGAGTAGATGGATACACAAATATGTATAAGCTGATGTTATTATCTCCTCCGATTACTGTCTATATCTTAATATATATATATATATATATTTATTAATATTTTCTATTAAAAAGAAGTACATGATAAATCATCATTATTGAGGATTGATGAGCAAAAAATAAAAAATGGAGAGATAAAGGAAGAAAACAGAGAAAAAGAAGGGATCTTAAATTTCCCGAGGGAAATATCGATTCGATTGAAATTGCAGGAGAATTATTATATTATTTAAAGAAAATGACGATAGAAAGAGGGGAAGAATTTGAAGGAGCAGTAGTAAATAAAAAAAAAAAAATGTTGTTGCCTTAAAGTAATATTAGATTATCTTATACTGGGTGGGAACTAAAAATTTATACAATTTAAAGTATATTTAAGTAGACGTTAGTGCATCTGTTATTCAACCCTGGAGAACAAATGGGTCTCTGTCTTGTTATTAGCCATTATTCTTTTTTTTTAGGTGAACAGCAAGCAAAAGCTTGAGAGGGGACAATTGCCTTGGTTTTATTAGGTTTAACTCTATGTTAAGACGCTATTAATGTCTAATTTGATAGAAAGAAGTGAAATTTGATTATTCCAGATTCAATATCGTGCTATCTACAGATTACTTCTATAATTAGCACAAACAATTGCAATTAAACTAGTAATTATGATATTTTTTGGTAATTTTGTTGACGTATACTGTGTGGAAACTTGAAAACTAAACCCTTTTATTATATTAAAATAAATAATATTCGGAACTTTGGAAGTGATTCATTTAATACCCCCGGAATTTTGGGCTATTTTTATGGCTAAATTTCAAGTTTACACCTTGTAAATAACACATAAGCTTTAACAATCTATTTCTATTCTTCTTTCTATATATATATATACTAACGAAATGGACTAATCTAGAAAGGTATAACTATAAAATATAAAGTTTTATACAGATAGATTCATATTTTTGAAAGGCTTTAAAAAAGTAATTTTAAAGGGTACTGCTGAGGATAAATTTGGATAGTTGAAAATAGAAAAAACAGTAATATGAAGTTACGTCCCGACTAGATTAGTATGGATTTTGTTATATACGAGAATATGGAAATTTTCTTATACTGCAAGTCTGTGCTGTGTCTCAAGTCTCTCAACACAAGTACAAATAATTGAATGTGATCACTGAGTCATAATCGAATAGTTGAACTTCATTTTTGTTCTTTTTCTATCAATAATTAATTGTTATGCATATGTGCTAAGACTTTTTTGAGTTCCCTATAAGAAAGTTATAATTGTAATACTCGTAAAAAATTTTAAAAAAATTTCAAAATCTACAGACGTACACAAAAAAAAATCCACAGTTGTTCAAAAAAAATTCAAATTAGATATCAATTATAACAGTTTCTGGGAAAAAAATTCAAAAATACATAGTTATTCAAAGAAAATTAAATTTTCTCGAAACAAAATTGAAATATTAAATTTAATTTCAAATATTTAATTTTTGATTAATTTATTATATTTTCTAGCAAAAAGAAACAGCTCCTTACTTTGAGGGGCTACAGATCCCTAATGTGGAGACCCCTAACGATAAATACTATTATTTGTCTATAATCACTGCTGTGGCGGTTGCCCTAGAGCTGATTCAACTGTCTCCCTTGATGGGACAAGTTCCATTGATTATGTCATATGATACATACAAACTCTACCTTTGTTTATTACTATTGAATATCAGCTCAGAAGAAATGATTAATTAAAGAAATAGTTGTGTGCATTAGCATATATGAGTAAAAAATAACGGATCCAGAATCATGAGTCTATTATAAAAGGGATATTTTACTAGTGGTACCTTCAAAATCAAATCTAATATATCAGTTCAGTCTTGAAAAAATCTAAGAAACTTAGCGTTTACCCTTGAAACATTTATTTTATTCATTTGATTAAGTTCGAACCTATAATACTCAATATAAAATAGTACTTTAGTCGAGATGGAAAATTTCTAAAAAAGAAAATGTTTGTGGAACAATTACCTAAAACCATATAACACAAACTGAGTTTTTTTATTATAGCATTGATCTTTCAATTGATCGTAGCATTAACTCTCCGTTATGTCAACAGGGATATTACAGATCCCAAGATATATAAAAAACTTCTTTTTCCATTTATATTTAATTGCTAATATTTTTCAGTATGTTTCAGAAACATTAAATATAATTATATACAATTATTTATCTTTCTTAATACTACCTTGTACTGGATTTATTCGTATATTTTGGCCATTTCTAATTGAGGATTAATGAATTTAATAAACTGTCTTGAATTAAAAGGCGTTTCTCTATTGTTTTAATAAAAGTTTTCTTGGATTGTTCTGTTCTTTTAGGTAAGGACTGAGGCATACAACAGTATTTATTAAGTTAGAGTATTCTAATATTTCATTGAATAAGATAGACCTTGTACAAAAAATAATAATGAGTACTAATTTGATTCCCAAAACTTGCAAAATATGATAGAATTTTTCATAGAAATTTATATCAAAAATAAAATTTAATGTTTTTACACTATGAATAACAAATTATATCTTGTTGAAACCAAAAACTCGTTCAATTAAAATTATTTTAAAATAATGATTTATTTTTTCTTTGTTTCTTATATTTATACTTGTATTTTTAGAATTTTAATTGATGTTTATGAGTACAAAAAATGATATAAATGATATCAAATGACGTAATTGTTGTAATAACTTGATTGTAATTTATATAATTAAATAAATTAAATTTTTGTAGTTTTTTTTCACTGTGTTCTACGAGGACTTTTTTAGTACTAAAACTTGTAAAATAAAAGAAATAATTTTCAAAGTTCACTTTTTAGTATTTGTCCTTTGTTTTTGTTTTTATGGTTAGAAAAATATTTTTTTTCCATTAATGATTCATAATTTAAAATAATGTACGACAGACAAGATATTTGTAAAACAATTGTCAAATTGACTCTTAATCTGAGATTTACTTGATTTTAATCCGTTCATTATTTAGCTATTAAGTTTAAATAAACGGAGCTTAATTAATATATATTCAGCTATATACTTTAAATTACAAGTTTGTATAATATGTTATTACCAAAAGTTTTAAGACTAGGTATCAAATCAAATTTTTAAAGGACACTCTCCCCTCTGAAAAATTATACACTCTTATATTATATGAATATATATGAATAATAAGGACAAATTCTTCAACATCTACAAAAATGGTTTTTTTACCTTAATATGATCATAAAAAAACCCATGACAGGAATGTACCGCACTATACAGGGAGTCAGAATCATTACAAAATACTGCGTTGTACAAAATCCGCCTTGTTTGAAACCTGTTATGCAGGCGGCCACTTGTACATTATTCAACCAATTACAGGCGATAAATTTTTAGGGCAGTTGGAAAATATTCTAGCATATTGTTTATCGATTTATGACTCAAATAAGATAGTTTTTCTTTTTTTTTTAAATAAAAATATACCTCTGACCCCGATAAGAGGTGGTTATTATTTAACTTATTGCCAGAAACAAGCCTTCTTTTCTTTAAAAACACAGTTAGAAAATGTCAGGTTCACAAACTTTATTTAATATTATATCCTTACAAAATAAAAATCTTTGAAACTGTCTCTCAAATTTGGTTAAAGAAAATATTTTCCATGTTACAAATATACTTATAAATCACTTTCTTTACCTTACTGACGAGATATTAAATTTGTAACCATCTAATTTCCATATAAAATAAGAATGTAAAAATGAATATTATTTATTAAAAATTTGTCTTGAGAAACGTAAATGAACACTACAACGATAATATTTAAAATTAAATATGTATGTCCACCTTATACTTTAGGAGATATCAGCTTTTTTCTGGAAACCCTAATTTTGAATTGAACAACACTCTGTATTGGAGTTACAGCCTTGAGAAATACGGCCCCCCAGCAAATAATTTATAGTTTTCTTTATATAAAAATTAAAATCTAAACACTTTTAATTTTAAATTTAAACAACTTATTAATAAACAACAGAATTTCAACAAAATTAATACTTTAAAAATATATGTGTCTGAGCTCATTTAATTATTAATGAAGTGACCTTTAGCGGTAATGATACCTTCCGGGCGGTGGCGGAAGGCATTGCATCTTTTTACCTTTCTGAGATTGGCTTTGAGGGCATCGGTATTTGGATGATGGATTCTGCAAGCCTTCCCTTGACATATATCCAAAAGCTGTAGTCAAAAGGATTAGCATCGGAGCTATAGGGGTGCCAAAAGTGTAAAAAAAGTGTTATAAAGAACTCAAAAGAGTCTTGTAACGGAAGAGATGGGGTTGTTTCATTACTGTTGTCAAAAGTGGCCTCTCCATCCTAACACGGCTCTTTCCAATCACTTTTTGGATAGCAGACTCTTTACAGTCTGGATTGAAATCCCGAGATATCTCGTATTGTTGTGAAATACTTGAGGGGATTGACCTGGGCTATTTTCTTTAACTCCTCCTTCTCCAGTTTGACCTGTCTGACAGAGCCCTTCTTTTTCTCTAACATGTTGGACTTGTGGACGGCGTAGATTGTGATCCTAGAGACACCCAACTTCTTGGAGTGTGTGAATGAAAATTCGTCAATGACGTTCATGTGTCTTTTTGTCTACTTGTACGTAGCCAGAGAGCTTAGGTCGGTTTGGTTATGTAACTGATTGTTTATGCTTTAATATATCGAAACATTCATTTATTTCAAGCACTCGACCTTCATTAATTATTAAATTAGTAAGATTCAGATTTCATTGGTAAGCCCGGTATTAAGTACAGTACTACAGACGACAAATATACAGAAACCCTTTTATAAATGTTCATTTAGATTGATCAATTCTTACGTATATCTAGTGGTAAATTAATTAACCTACTAGCAATAATTGATTAATACCGAACATTCCCGCCGCCAAAAATAGTCAATGGTTCTTAATAATCTATTTAGACTATGACTGTAATTATAATTCATTTTAAAGTCATTTATACTTACAAATTAAAAGTGTTGCAGTATCTGAAGAACCGCACATCTATCATCATTAAGTTTCTTCTCCTTCAATCAAGACAGACAAAATCTCTATCAATTAATGTCAACTAAAATAGAGAATATTTAGTCAACTCTTTTCCCAGTTAAGTACACAATTATTATTTTTTTAAATCATACTCATCCGTCTCTCGCTTATTTTTATTTTGTCTGCATAATTGTCAAGTGTATCATTTTATGACATTTGATATTTTTTTTTAAAGATAAAAAATGTTCTTTTTAATTAAAACTTTTATGTTTATAATGAATATACATTGATGTATAATATTCAAATTCATCAATCCTTTAAAATGAAGGAAAAAAATAACTCTTTAAATCATTAACTTTCACTAATTGAAAAGAAAAAACTATCACGAGTGAGGAAAAAAAGAAAAAGACCTCTCTTATTCTTTGGGGATTTCGTTACTAATGCAAATGTTCTCTTATTTTCTTATTTTTAAAATATGATGTTTAAGTAAAAAATCATATGAAATTTGAGTATATAAATATCTTTCACGCTCTCCGGACAATAAATGATAATTATTTGAAAAGAAAAAAGAGAGATATTAAAAATTAAGAAAAATTACTTTCATTTTGAGAAGAAATAAAGCCTGAAGGTACTAATATTGGACAAAAATTTATAAACTTCTCATACACAAGTTGATAAAAAACTTTACAAGTTACTACATAAAGAAATGGTTTCAAGTCCATTAAAAATTGTATTTGATCTATTACACTTTATTTTGGGATTTTAAAGATGGAGAGAATGTAATAGATTAAACAATAAAACAAGTATCATCTTCATTAAAGTACTTTCTAGTAATTTGTTAAAGTTTTTGTTTCTTAATAAAAAGTGTTTGAGCAGGATCACAGACACCATTTCTTTAAACTACGGTATTGAGGAAAATATCGGGATATCGTTGATAAATAATATAAAATTTAAGTATTACTTTTTACTTAATAAATAAAAAGTTAAAATGTTACTTTAATTTGTCAAATGGAGTTGCACGTATTAAGTAAAAGTAACCATTATCATAGATTAAAATTATATGATAATATAAGAGTGATCTGCTTTTTGTCGTTGTTACTTATATATATGTTTTGTTTTTTATCAAAGTGGTTTTGATTATTCTTTTATTATTGAAGAGAAAACATAAAAGTACTAAGTACTCACTATTACGTGAACGACAAAAAGTAGCATTGAGAATATACTGCAGAGTTATAGATGTAAGTCCTTGTTGGACTTGCAGAAACTTTGCAAATTATCGTCGGCAAAGAGGGTGTGCGGTTTGTGTTTATTTACTTAATCGCATAGCATAACTTAATGAATCGTCCTGACAGATAAACTGCTCTTCCTCTAAGGACACTTCAAATTATCCGTATAAGCACGTCCGTATTCGGTTCATTTAAAAAAATATTAATTTCAACTTTGGTGCATTTTGTTACTCCGCCAGAAATAGAAATTGTCTTTGAAGTTCCTATACGTAATTGTGATGCACCATGCAAGTCCATATTGGACTCCCATTAGAATAAAGGATCGACATTGGATTAATTTTTCTCAATTTCCTGGTTCATTTCCTTCTTCCACCCTCGTCACAGTTCCTTGTAGCTGATCTTATGAGACGTCATGACAGAAAAGCTGCTCTCCTCTGTAACCTTATTCCAATTGTTAAAACTACCAATTTGATTTTCAGTTTCTTTTTTTAATATGCCAAAATACCCATGATTTTCATGACTATCTATGGTCTTAGTCCTTATTTTGGAGAAAAAAAATACAGAATTCGGGAAATCAGAAGGAAAATCAAAGGAACGTCTTTTAAGGAAAACAATTAATTATATTCACTAAACCTCGATTTAAACATTTTGAAACACAGGGAATCCTTGCTCATTGCGGTTTTTGGGAAAATACATGTTAATATATTTCATTTCTTTTTCAGAAAGGTTAGGTCAATATTATTTAAAATAATGTATGCCAGACAAGATAATTATAAAACAATTGTCAGATTTATTATTAATCGGGTATTTACTTGACTTTGAATCTGGTTATTTCGATACTGTAAAATTTATGCTTTATATTAAACTCTGAAGCCTTAATAGCTAAGAGAGTAACAAATAATGATGTGTTACATCCTCAGGAGTTAAGAGCAATTGTTATTGCTACAGCAGCAAGATATTCTGCTCTTTCCATTCAAGTTCCGTCTCTGAGGAATAATTCGATGGCTCTGGCTAGAGAAGAAATTAAGTACCTTCGGTAAACTTCAAAACACCCTTTAAAGGCTTTAAAAAAGATTTTACGACAATCTAAAAATTTAATTTGTGACTTGTTTTTATTATTTTTCATAAATTATCTTTGTTCTATTGTTGATGCCATATTTTTTTACATCTGAGTGTATTAACTTTACTAGCCTTATGTTCGTATTTTTTTTACAAATATTAATAATATTGCAATGTATCTTACCCTGAAACTTTAATTTTAAGCTAAAGTGTTTGTTTTTGTTTATATTTTACGTAACTGCTTCGGTATTTAAGTGTAAAAACAAAAAAAAAAAAATAATTATAATAATTGGAACCTGACCAATTCAATTCAACAAACTTTTTAATTGCAGGTTTCTACAATAACAAAAAGTTTTCTGGATAGCTGTATCAAATGCGATACTTACGAGAAACTCTCTCCCTAAAAAAACTATAACTTATTTATATCAATAAATAGGTAAAATATGAACCAACTGATCAACAATAAGTAGTATTTTCATCAATCTCAATACCGGAGGGTTAATGCATTGGGATAGGAAAATGTTTTGACATCGGTCCATGTCTTATTTTTGTATATAGGATTTATTTAAATATTATTACAAAACAAAAAAAAATGTCAGATATGTATGAATGTATTTCCCTTGGTTTCCCCATGGGGAAGAAAGGCCCCCTCTCTCTATTTTTGCTTTTTTTTTACTTTTCTCCTTCTGTGTATATTTTTTGTATCTTTGTTTACATATTTACATACATTTTGGTGTGGTTTAAAAAATATATATGAAGCATATGTAATATTAAAGAATAACAAGCCCAAAAATATAGGTTTGTTGTCAGTATTAGTGTCAACGAAATATTATTTAATTTGTCCCCTGATGCTTTGTCATTATATAAATGGTGTATTGTTACGAGTCGTTTCTAAATAGATATATGTATATGTAAACCTATGTTGTAAGAACATTATTTGTGTTTGATTATTTTCGCTCATGGACAAAGATATATACATTATCAGTGGTGTCCGCAGGGAATGGGTTGGATGGGGGGGCTGTGGCCCTCCTAATTTTTTGTTTTTTTTGTTTTTACTAAGAAAATTTAAATTTTCATTTTTTTACCAAAACATTTAATTTTCGGTGAATAGCTATTAGATATTAGAATTTTTATGGGAAATGTGAATTTCGGAAATTTTTATACAAAAAATTTAATTATTGAGATAGTGGATTTTTAAATTTTTTTCAAAAAATTTAATATTTGGTATTTAATTTTTGAATTTTTTTGTAAGCAACTACAAAGTTTAATATTAAAATAAAAATAATTTTTTTTTAATATATTTGAAATTTAATTTTTAAGTATCTTTTCCAAAGAATTTACTTCTTCAAACTTTTATAGTGAAAAATTTACTTTTTCAAATTTTTTCCAATAAATGTAAATATTTTATATCCAAAAGTTAAGCTATATTTCTCATTGGGAGTTTTATAAAATATCATATAAAAAGGTTTATTTTATATAAGTACTAGTAGAAAGGGCTGAATAGCAGGGAATAGAAACAAAGAATGAAGGTAAAAGAATAGAGATAGCGAGTGGCATTTAGGAAGAAACTAATAAGAAAGAGGAGAGGGAATAGACAGAGAGAAGGAGAGAGATACAGAAAGAGAGTAGGAAAAGGAGGTTATGAACTCCAAATGTTATAACACCAAAAAAAGACTTATAAATATATATCAGATATTATTAAAAAATTAGGGGGAGCTTCAGAAACTTATAAGGGAGCTCAAGCCCCACCCCCAAAAACGGGTTTAGCAATGTAAACTACAAGATATTATAGAAAAAATCCGTTTTTCCGTTAAGGACTACCATTTATTTGTATGTAAAAATGGAACCAACAAATAAAGGGTTTTTCATTAACAGCGTTTACATTTTTTAATACATTAAACGAAAACAATTTGAGATATCGACAATTTCTTTATTTGCCGATAAAATACATTCAAGTTAATTTATGAATGAAATTCGATGTCGTTTGAATGACCACCACGTGCACATTTTACGAAGTCCAATCGTTGAACCTAATTTTCGACTACTTTTCTGCATAAATTGGCTGAAACTGCAGCAATTTCGCGTTGAATATTTGTTCTGAGCTCTTCTAACGTCGACGGATTATAGGTGTAGACCAGGGCTTTCACGTGACCCCAAAGAAAATAGTCTAGAGGCGTTAAATTGCACAAGGGAGGCGGCCAATTGACTGGGTCATTTCTGGAGATAAGACACTCACCAAACTTACTCTTCAATAAATCGATTGCAACATTTGCTGTGTGTTGAAACCACATATCGTCCAAGTCCATATCTTCCAATTCACACCAAAAAAAAATTGGTTATCATGGCGCGGTAACGATTTCGATTGACAGTAACGTGGCGATTGTCATCCTCGACGAAAAAGTAGAGCCAAATGACACCGCCAGCATGCAATCCACACCAAACAGTAATTTTTTGGGGATGTAATGGCGCCTCATGAATCACAAGTTGGGGTTTCCGGCCCAATAGCGCATATTTTGCTTGTTAACAAAGCAATTGAGCCAAAAATGTGCCTCATCGCTGAAGATGATTTTACGTTGAAAATCAGGATCATTTTCGAATTTTCCTTCGGCCCATTTTACGAATTCCCAACTTTTGAAGTGGTCAAGTGTCTTCAGTTCTTGTGTCAACTTGATTTTTTACGGGTGTAGGCCAAGATCTTTTCTCAAAATTTGCCACAACGATGTCACAGAGATGCCCAACGATTGAGAACGGCGCGTAAGAGACAAATTTGGGTCATTTTGCATTGATGCGCTTGCGGTAGCAATATTTTTTACACTTCGTGTATTCCTTTGTCTCACTGGTACAGGAACATTATGTAGCGTGTATGTGGACTCAAATTTTTTCACCAAACGTTGAATTGTTCATTTTGCAGGTCGATTACGTTGACCATAAATTGGCCTTAACTCTCTTAAAGTTTAGATCAAGGACTCACCACTTTTGTAATAAATTTTAATAATTTGCATGCATTGCTCGAGTGTGTACTGCTCCATGATGAAACTAAAATTATTTTTGAGCACAACTGAAACAATAACAAATATGACGTCGTTTTCGAAACCTATCAACGTAAAGTGTGAGCATTCCTATTGAAAAACCCCTTTATCTTATTAAAAGATCTTGTATATTTATCGCCTAATATATATATATATATAAATCTTAACGTTTCGTTTCATTATATGTCTAACTCTAATCAGTGGTAGAATAATTTATTTGCAAGTGGTGGAGGCCAATTGTCATATTGTTCAATGGGGCATAACTCATCTCAAATTCAACTGATTTCAAAAATGTTTACTTTAAAATACTCAAATTTAATTAAAAAGTAATATTTGTCAAAAAAAATACCATGTAACATTATTGCTAAATATTAAAAATGACAACCTAGCCATGCTTCAAGTTTGGTTTGTTTGAAGTTAAACCTACTAATACACAATGAAAATCCCAAAAAATTTAATAAATGCCAATTTTAGAATAACTAAAATCAACTTTTTAACTAAAAATCCTTTTTGTTATCATTCTGAAAATAGACTTAATACCTAAAAATTATCAAGATTTCATGAATTCATACAGAAGTCCACCGAATAATTGGGAACACAACCATTAAAAAAACACATTTTTGGTTAAATGAGGAAGAAATCTTTTTAAAATTTCCAATTATTGGCCTCTTCAGTTTTGAAAACGTCGTGAGGAGTCTGATTTGTAGATACACAAGGAATACTAACAAACAGAGATAGGAAAATAAACAATACAAGGTTATTATTATTATTTTTTTTTTGGCAAATCATAAAAAATACTAAAATTAAACAATAACAAATTACATTTGATGTCTAACATATGTGTTTTTTCATATACAAAAATAAATATTTATAAATTGTAGAAAGCACTCATACGCAATTTTATTTTTTTGTGTATATTTATAGAGATACCTAAGTATGTAGTTAAGTCTGCTCATGGCAATGCAAACCCGGCTTGAACAGAGAAATTATCTCTAAAGGTGGACCAGGTTTTTGGCTTATGAGGATTATCCAACTCCTCCCTCGAGAGGAAAAGTCCTGTATCTATATTGATAAAAGCTGTATTGAACCAAAAATAAAAGGGACATTCCTCATAGCCCTTTGGAACTATCTTAGAGGATGTTTGAAAAACAACACGGATATCCCCATCTAATATAGGAGAATTCAAAATCTGGATTTTGAGAATGTCCTTCCCGGAATCATAGTCGGAAACGCAATTACGATTAAAACTCATATTTGCACTAAAGACACGATTCCCTCGACCTTGATCTACACTAAACCAAAAATCAGAGCCATCTCCAGCACCAACATATGACATTCCGCTAATGGTAAATTCCTTGAGGAGAAGTGGACGTGGCTCTGGAATCCGTCCACCCATAGTGGTTTTCATGAGCTCAAAATATCGCACATAGCGACTCTGACTTGGGGTTTCCACACCTTGAAACTTCTTGCTCACGTTTGTATCTGTTCGTCGTGACCCAAAGTAGTCGAGGCTTTGGTCTGCAGAAGTAAAGACTCCGGATTCCACAAGCCAAACGCAAATCATTGTACCGGTTCGACCTTTTCCTCCTTTGCAATGCACAACGATGACGTTATCCGGATCGGAGTCAAACCATTCGCGAACGTTTTCTGCAAAGCGAAGCATTTCTGAGAGTGAAGGAACATTGTGATCATCTATCATAAATCGCTCGACTCGACTCTGTCAGAAAGGAATTAGAGAGAATGAGGGATTAAGCTTTTAAAGAGGATTAGAACACATCATAATATAGCATTCCTAGAAGGAGATATATATACTAAGACGTTATAATAAAAAAAAAGTGCATTAAAAATGATTAGAAAAAGAAAAAATAAACTTCTAATCTTTTCAAATGAAGGAAAGAAAAGAAAATCAAATAACACCCTCCAAAAAACATGAAGATTAATAAAACACTTTAAGAAGAAGAATAGATCCACAAGTGGGGGAAAAAGACATTTAGGGAAAGGGACTGAAGGAAGGAAAAAAATAATAATGTAGTCTTCATTTCTTACATGAAAGAAAGACACATCATATGTCTTTTCAGAGCAGAGATTGTAGAGCTTATATTTTCCATGATGTTTCTTGTCTAAGAAAGAAGCTACTTTCTCAATGGGGTTTCGATACCAGGCCCACATCCCTGATGAGGGAAAACTTGTTGCTATAACACGCGCTGTAACATATGTTAAATCCAAATCGTAGCCGTCCTAAAGAAAAGTAAAAAATAGGATTTTTTATAGTAAAAATATAAAAATTAAACTAAATACTCGGAACAAATGCAACAACTCACGCAACTTATTTTGAAAAATTAATATTATTTGTTTATGTAAATAACTTGCATTTCTCCATTACTGGGATATACCCTTTCAGCTAGATTTTAGGTAATCATTTTTTAAAAACCGTGAAATTCCAGGATATGACAGTACATAATAATTACTGTGATAGGTAATTAGTTTATTTTATTTTGAAAGAAGAAAAACATTCGTCAAACACTCAAAATTAATTATGTACCTATGTAACGTTATAATTAAAAATTCATTTATAGGGGGGGGTTTGTTATAACACATAGGCTGACAAATCCTGGGCTTAACAAAGAAAACACGTATTTTTATCGTTCAAAAGGGGCTTTTTTGACATTATTATTTTTTGAAGTTATTCTTATTCTCTTCATAGAGCAGATTGCCCTTATCACTTTTCAAACCATTACATAGCTTGAACAGTATTTTTTTCCATCAAGAAATAGTGTAAAATTAAAAAATTAAATTGGTTTGGACCAATTGTTTTGAAAATATTAAAAAGTAGCGTCACACTTAGAACAATAACGCACAAACTTAAGAACAGCTTGTCAAGAAACTAGACAGTTGTCTTTTGAAGGATGCTACCGACTGAAAATGAGGCGAATTAAAAAAATATAGTTCCATCAATGTGAAAAGCCCAGTATTTTTAGTTCTATGTATTAATAGGTGCTTTCATGGTCATCATACTCATTCGATGTACAACCTTTGCTCTGTATTAGGTATAAAGCTTTTTTAAGTGACGTTAGCATCGTTGACTCCTTTATGGATCTCTAAAGAACCAAATTCTATAACAATGTTAACCCCTTAATGAAATAGTGCACTATTAAATGTCAAAATTGGACCAACAAATAAATTGACTTATGGTCTTTTAAAATGTAGGACCCAAAAATTTATTAAAAATATGATATTTCGTCGTTATATAATCTTATTTCCATAGTGTAGACAATGAATTAACTATTGCAGTCGAAAAAATATAACATTTTTTTCTAATTACCTTACCTTCTCATCCCTAATCGATCAAAAACAACATATCTTTTAATAAATACCGCCATTTTTAGGTATTTTTAGAAAATAAATAGGACTTTGATTATATCAAAATATCAATGTTTTTCATTGGTATTGAGTAATATACAATCAAGGTATTAAGTCTTGTTTTTTATTTACAGCGATTTAATAGAGTTTAATCGGGATTTATCAAAAAAAATCCATTTTACTTTGTAAAAGTATCAATTTTGAGTGCTTAAATAGTGTCTTTTTAAATTATGGTGCAATTTACAAAAACGCACTATAGGTCGATAAAAACTTTATCTCAAGTGAATCCTCTAAAATGTTTTAAAATTTTCATTAAATGAATTAAATAAAGAAAGTTTTTATTTTGAAATAAATACATGCAAGATTTTCTAGAAATATATTCTCCCATAGGTCTAAAAACGCAAACAAATTCCAGCAAGTGGGATCACGGGAGAGAAATTCTTATACCTACAATAAATAGTTATCAAAGTTTACTATAATACCAAATTTTTACACCGGACAAAGTAACGGATATATTATCATTTTACTGGATAAATGATCCTAGTGTGTTCTTTCTTTTAAACCCATCTATGGCATTTAGATTATTGGTTTCAGATAATGTCAAAGTTTGACAAATTTTACTTATCTGCTTGTAGTTGCGAAATAAAAAAATCTGTTAAATATTATTAGAATAAATAAGGCACTCGGTAAAAAAACTCTTGACAGTGTAATGAGATGTAAATTGTTTACCATGAAATAACATACTTCGTGACTTCCTGAATATTTTATAAGATATTCTCAAATTACACATGAATTCGAAATAAATAAAAAATCTGTTATTATTGTATTGCTTGAAAATGATTAATAATAACCTTTTCGTAGTCTGTCAATCATAGTTTTTCAGCATTTTGTAATAAGGCCCTGTGCACAATGCAACGTTTTTAAAATTATGCGGTACTTCTTTCATTCGGATTTAAAAAGTTTTGCGTCCACACAAGGAAGAAATCTGCTTAATCCTAGCATGTTAAGAATGATGTCCCTAATGGGAATCTTTTTATAAAGAGAAGGGAAAATGAGCGCATTCGGCGTGTAAAAAAATAAACTTCTTCACTTATTTTGTACAATTTCATTAGACAAGTTATTTTACGAGTAAACTGAGTTGTTATATTTTTCTACTCTATAAGCTATTTTAGAAATATATAATTTTAGGTTGAAAGGAACGCCGGCTTCGTCTGGATGCAAGCCCAAAACGGATAAATGCTTTGTATTTTCCTCAGAATGGCTTTATATTGACAGGGCCAAGTATCAAAATGATTTTTAATAAGACACATTATGTTACCTATATCCAACTCTGAACACTTTAAATGTATTGTCCAGCTTTGCTTGTTAGTGTTAAAATCCTTTAAATTTTTGCATAAGGCTTTTTGAAAGCTATGGTTGTCGAACTAAGATAGAAAGTTCAACCTACATATATATGCATAATCGCTGAGCGAACTGAATTTGAGCAATGAAAGTTTATTAAGCCACAAATTGGTCAGTGCTCATGTAAGCATTGTCAAAGAAAGTATTTCAAAAAGTGTTTTAGGTCGACTTGAGTTGAGTAGTTAAGTATTAATTAAATAGCGAAGCATGTACACTGCTGATTAATTAATTTCTCTTTAAAAAAGTATTACATTGTGCAATACTTATATACCTTTCATTTAATTGCAGTGAATTTATTTATTTTGGCACTATGAGCACTAATGATATAATATTTTTTCCATATCCACATGATAAATTGTGATTGATTAGAAAATCACTTAGTAACAGCGCCACAAAATTCAAAATATTTAATGAGGTTTAGCGATCTAAATTATAACGATTCAGGTTTTTGGTTTTTTTTTTCCAAAATAAGAAACCAAACTTTAAACGTCATCTACTAAAGTCGAGCCTAGTGCTGTGTCATTCCTTATTTAGGACTGAAGACTGCAATTCATTCTCGGTCTGGTCCAGTTCGGTTTTGCTTATCAGTCGTAAAACTTATAAAGTTGGATCCTTGATGAAGTCGATCAACTTTATTTCATCTTTTTCAATCAGATCTAGAACTGACAGTCACAAAGATTGGTCCTAAGGCTGGGCTGGACCAAATAAATAAGGAATTACATATCGTTATACAATGCAACACAAAATTAACATACTATGTATTATCATGTAATAAGCCACATTTTCTACAAAGTACTCTAATCGAAGAGATTATAGGTAGTCTTATCATTGCATTTAATATAAATACATGCATAAACATAGTACACGAACCATGACCCCCTCTGCAAAATATTGCTTATCAAATCTTGCAATATATCTGTGAGTACACACCTCAAACGGCTTCATTTGTCGAAAGGGCTCTTAAATGATTTGCACTTTAATCAATAATAAAACTAGTCACCAAAAAGTTTTTGTTGTTTGATTGAAATGGTGTGTTCCTGGGTTTTTGTTCACCATGAAACATGACAAGATCTTCATGACTCAATAATTTTTGGTTTTGTGGGCCACAGTGGTCTTTTTAAAAAAAAAAAAAAACGTTTACATTATTTATATCTTGTTTCTTGCTTTGAAAGATCTAAACAAAAGAAATAAGTATAAAATAATGTTTGGAGAATTATGTTTCCAGACTCAAAAAATATTTTAATTGTTTACATATATTTTTCTGAATGGGAGAAAATGTCTTGTAAAAGTCTTGAAAGTCTATTCAATTCCTCATTTTGGATCTAAATGACAAAAAATTATAATTTGTCCTAAAGTGAAGGCATACTCCTTAAAAAATAAGTATTTCAAAATTGTTTTCTCCTAAACGAAGAAATGTGTATGACTTTGTTTGTTAGTCACAAAGATTACGGCAAAAGCTGTACATTGATTTTGATTAAACTTGCTACCAAGATTATACATGGTCACATTAAGAGACCATTGAATTTTGAGAGGTCAAGGTCAAAGGTAACACAAAACATAAAAAATGCACAACAGACCAAAACTTAGTAACAAATTGAGAAACATTACATGAGATAATAATATTGAGGATCACGTCATCTCAATGCAAGTGTTCACTGTAAAAATGATTGTAGTAAACAGGTTGCAAAAAAAATAAAAATTGTTGAGATAATATCGTAGCGTGGTAAACTCGTGGTGTATATTATTATTATGAAAAAAAAATGTTGTCGGTAATACCATTGTAAAGCAAATTCATTAAGCAATATGATTGTGAGTAATTTCATTACAAGAAAATATGATCATCTGCAATTTCAATGTAATTATATTATATTATGGCAATCAAATTATTGAATTATCACCAAAATTCTACCACAACCTTTTTCCTGCGCATCATGGGCCCCAAGGCAATTTAAAATTCACGGCTGTCTCGTTTCAAATTGTTAAGAACCCCTTCTAATATGCTATAATGCACTCCAGGCAACAGGTTGTGCAAGTGATTTGCTGGTCCCAAAAGCAGTTTGAATTTTTCTGCTGCAGCTTCCATGAACATCAAGCGACCTTTTTAGTATCCCAAAATACTGCTCAGTAGTACTGGTCCTTAACGCAGTTTAAACTCCTCTGCGTTTTTAATCATCAATGACACCTTATAATATGCTATAATGTACCCCAGCACACAGCTTGTTTCACTAAACTACTGGGCCCTAAGGCAGGTTAAACTATTCCGCCGAGGCTTCTTTGAGCATCAAGAACCCCTTCCAATATCTCAAATTACACCCCTGCCTATGGGTTGTGCAGGTGAATCGCTGGGGACAAGGCCAAATCTATTTTATATAAAATTAAAAAAATATATATTTTTCTTACGCTAAATTTGTTGACTAGTGTAATTTGTCCTACAAAAAGAATTTATGAGTCAGCTGTAATAGATAAAAAAGAATAGGGAGTTCTAAACATATTATACACAGAGAGTGTAATATTGTTCCAGAATTGTTAAAACAATATTTTATCTGTCCAACACAACACATTCTAGGTCATAAATTAAGCATACAAAAATATATGTGTAAGCTTATATAACGTGAAAAAAATATATATAAACAAACAAGATTTATTTCAACTTTTAGTCTTTAGTTGTTGTTGTTTGTCTTTTTTTTTTTTTTTTTTTTTGTGAGCAAACAGACTCAATGCGGTATCAAATGTAGATAATTAATTAACAAAATGTGTCACCCAAGAAGCTTTTTATTTCTTGCCTTGGCCCATTGAATATACTTTCTTTTTTCCCTATTTGATTTATGATTATGATTTATGAGACCCCCCCAGAGGGACTGAAGGACTTATTAAAGTCTTTACCCATCACAATAAAAAAAATATATCTGACAACTGTTGCAAATACATATAATTACCTGCTGATAACGTCTCTTGTTCTGACTAATAAACTGTCGAGTCGCCGTTTCAAGCTGTTTTTTCTCCGTGTAGAGGCGAATAAGACGAAGTATACGTATGAATCGAAAGACCACGAAAATGGCAAGTGTACGTGACCATTCTTGGCCCGTAATTGAGACCGTAACGACGATAAAAGTAATTAGAACGACTGCAAAGTCCACTACGTTGTACCAATGTGAGAAAAAAAGCGGAACCGTAAGAGCAATTATTCGTAAAATGATTTCGAAGACAAAGTAGACTGTGATTCCAAAGTCGATGTACAGAAGGGTGTAGTTGCGTTCCTATAGGGAGTTAATAGGGGGGTCAGTTTTGGGTGGCAGCTCTTGTTTTGTCTTGTTAAATAGTATTATATAAAGAGTACAAAAAGGATTTATATAAAATGACGTCTCATTTTGGAAATAAAATAGACAAAGAGATATTTCGCAGATTTTAATTCGAATTCAACATTGAAAGAGTAATCAAAATAACTTGTTCTTTCTTCTTAGCCAAAATAGGACGTCTCAAATAATTAATAGAAATCATGAGAAAGGGTTAACTGTAGTGTATTGGGGATTATTAATAAGGGACTTTTAATTAAGTCCTTTCCCTACTATCGGTCTTTTAAAAAAGTCCCAAATTTTAAAGTGCCCTTTACAAGACATTATTTATCAGTTATATTATCGTAAAGTACTTCAGTTTCCTAATTGAATTATTGTAGTAAAACATTAAGTAACTTTCAAGTACGATAATAATTTGCCATGTTATTTTTAATGTAAGGTAAATTTAACTATCTACTATTAATATATTAAGCATGGGTAGTTATTAGGGTTGAGACTGTATGGTAAATCCACGGTTCGGTACAAACAGGGGTACACCCTTTACGGTATGGTATAATAGTAAAATGTTTGTTTGTTTTTTTCAATTAGAACTATTGTACTTATTCAATATTTTGTTTTTTCATAACTTATTTTCTTTATAAATAAATTATTCCTCAATATACTTAACTTCACAAAAAAAGAAAGATATATTTCAAATAAACACGAGTTATGAAAAACTATTTTTAATGAATTTATAATTTTCTTACAAAATATTGAGGTGGTCTACATTTTCTGTTACAAGACCGATTAGCAGTCTCAATATCCCCAACTGTCGAAAAAAATGATTTCGCTTAATACAGATGTACCTTTAATTGAAGGTAATTTGGAAACATAGGGTATTTAAACTATCTCTCCACTATAACACTGGGTTTTCGACAACTAGGATGTATTTTATCATTTTGTAGGTCATTATCTCTTTTTTATATAAACAAATACGTAAATTATTTCTTATATAAAAGGATGCTGATTGATAAGAATCTTACCTCACTATATAAATATATTCATTACAAAAACATAATAATAACCAAAATATTATGATATACAAATATTTAATTTGTGATTACCGAACCAACAGGGTCGTACCGAACCCCAGTGTAACTCCGTATCGTACCAGCCCTAGTAGTTATATCACCAAGATGGTTAAACTAATAATAACGTCATATAGAAAATCTTAATATATGAAGATTGAGTTAGAACTCTTATATAACATTATTGCAAAAATAAATGAAAAAATCGCGTAATTATCCATTTGAGGGCAATTGAATACATTGCACTCCTTCCCGGAAGAGAATACAAAGTCGACTAAACTAAACTCCAAGAGTGTACATTTAAAAAGTAAAATCTCTCAACGAGACAATTGAGTTGTATAAGGGAGGCTTTAAAGGACTTCCTCTTACTTTTTTGATGAACTCTCTCATTTTGAATAAATATATTCAAAATTTGCGATATTTGTCGGTAAACCCTATAACTAGAACAATTCATAAAACATTAATCTAATAGTAAGAGGTTAGTGTAATTCATTTACGTAATTTTCCATTTTCCATTTGTGAAAAAATTCTGAGACCGATACATTCCTACGTTTAAGATGTGAAATTTGAAAGGTTATTTTGAAAAAATAATTTAATAAACAATTTTTCAGTTTTGAGTTCCCAACTTTTTTATAAATATTCCTCCCCTCAATTCCAAGCAACCCACTGCCCACAAAAAAGAAAAGTAACATTGATCAAAACCAATAGCTGCCTCTTTAACTTTCCTCCGTAGATAAGTCCACGACGATGACGATCAGATCTATTAGAATGAGCAAAAGTGTGAAAATACGGAAGTAAATGCTTTCTACCATTCGACGAAGTCGCCAATTAACATATTGAAGATTGATTCCAGGAACTAAAGGAAGAACAGGAGATTCATTAAGTACTAACATAACAATTAATTGCAAAGATACAAAATAATAGATGGAAGCAAAGTTTTTTTGCCAACTTTATATTACGTGAAATTAAAAAAAAAAACCACAAGAAAGAAATATTAAATGTACATAATTATTATATTCATATCCTTTAATAATTACTTAAACGACAAGTATATTATAATGAAGAGTAATGCAATTGACTATCATGTATCTAAATTGATCAAGTCAAACAAAAGAATGAGTTTACCGCCTAATCCAATTGTAATTTACTCTATAGCAGCATACGTTTCATAATTGATAAACTAAAAATAATTAAAATTTTAACTGATTCGGTCAAATTTGGTATGTATCGTTCATGTGTTAAAATTCGATGTTGATCATGTGCCACGTCATTTTTTACAATACAATTACGTCAGGAAATAATTAAGTTTTATTTACAACAAAGAAATACAAAATTTTTGGCCCCCAATTTTTTTTAAATAACAGAGATTTCGCTGTACAAAAAATTTGGTCAACGGTCTGAGCCGATAAATCATCGATATTTAACCGAGTTTCAACACCAAAATGAATCTTATTGGGTAGTGGTTCTTAATAATTTTTGAATGTTAGCCAAAATTACAGATGAATAGATCAACTAACGGGCCACCCTTATATACAATTTGATTTTATTATAATTGGACAGTAAACAATATTAACATGATAAAAGTCTTTGACATTTGAATATTTATACTCTAAAGACTGTAATTTGTTCATGAATTCTAAGCTATGTTTTTAAATTCTGCGTCCAGACTGGTTATGGCAATTGTTATTCTCAAATCTGACACATGATTTTAGCACCATATGTAATTTTCCCCACATTCATCTCAGAGAAAACATATTTGCTCAACCATGTTGTTCCAAATATTTCACAAACACAAAGGTCCAATTGTTTTAATAGTTCCACTCCTACAGCAGTCCAATCCATAATTCTTCAGTTGAAGATAATAATTTGAATAGGTTTCACAATTCATCATTTCATTGGAGGTCAATCAACACAATTTGTAGTCTAGCAACATTTGAACTATTTACAAATTGATAATTCCATACACAATTGGAAAGGTAAGTAATAGTTACTTAACTTGTTGAAATACATCATTATAATTCTCGCAGTTTTCAAATCTTTGAGGAAAATCTCAGATCTCTCCAACATTTTTGATATTAAATACTTTCCCCATGCCGTATGAAATACAGTCACAGGCCGCCTGTTCAGAATTCTTGTTATAGGCTATAACACCAGACATAGCATATTTGATACATGAGTCTTGGAATCAACAATTTAAGCATTTTGACAATTTTTTGGATTAAAAACTTAATCATACAGATGTAAATATATATTAAATGGATCTTTCAACAGAAAAAAATTCAAATATCTTACTAATTACCTTTCAGTATTCTAAACAAAGTGTCAAAAAGAAAAAGTGCTAAAATCCCATGATTTTATTAATAATTACTAACCTAACTTTTGAGGTGTTCTATACAGAAAATCATTTGCTTTTTTTATATAAAGATCAGCATAAACAGTTATTCAATAACTTTTAATAAAAATATCAGCTTTAAACAAAAACTCAAAAAATCCGATTTAAAAAGAAATCTTTTATTCATATATTATTTAAAAAAAATTAAAAATACTGGCCACGCATTAACAAAGTAGGCGTTCAAAGTTTAATGATATATCTTATTAATATAACAATACCTGGAGGCTTTGAAGGATCCTGTTCATTCTCTGAGATTCTATGAGACGCTTCATCCCATGTGAGACGATAGTTATCGTTATTTTCAAGGAAAAAGTCTGCTGCGCGGGATATGACTTGATTTGGATTTGAGTCATCGTCTAAGGATATATCCACGATGGCGTCTTCGCAGTCTTCTTTAGAGTCCATGACGTTTGTTAATTGGGCTGTTCCATTCGCCTTACCATTACCTACAACAAGACAGTGATTGGTTAGAAAAGAAAGACTGATACGATATTACATAAATTTACATAAGAATATCAATTGAAATCTAATAAACAGAGCTCTCAAGTCTCAAACATGTTTTCACAATTTTATTTTCTCACGCCACCTGTGATATTTCTGCCACATTTATACTCTATTACACTATGGCACCAAATTGAGGTCTTAGAACAGCTTCCGGCTAAAACACAATATAGTATTTTTACTTAAGTTATAGGTGAATTAACATTTAAGTAGTTGGTTTGGTCTTTAGTGCCTTTAAAAAAAATCACGTTTTTAGAGTATAATTTCGATTCAGAGCCATATTTCGAAATAAAGTAATTATTTAGAATTTATTTATAATTATTTTGGTTTTTTTAAAATTTTGAATACCGTTCCTACTAAATGGATGTAATCATATAAAATCCAGTATAATGAAGAGTCTTATTGCGATACTAAAATTTTTTAGATATTTTTTTTCAATTACTTTATATTATAGCTAAAACTAAAGAATAAAGCTGATGTTACAACTTTAAAAAAAAGTTTAACTTTAAATTTTCTTATAGAATATTTAATAAGTAAGCAATGTAGTGTCGTTGTAATTAAATATAATCAATCCGATAATTGGACTAATTATATAAAGTTACAAATATGTTAGAGGCAGAACAAGTTCAAAAATAAAATATAAGTAAGGCATTAGATTACTCACATCTAATCAACAAATACTAATCAAACACTACTTCTGAATACATCAAGCAAAACCTGTCCTTTTCTTCCACCATTACTCTGTAGTCTTCCTGGAACCTTTTTTCAAGCATGTCTTATAGATCTGCTACCTTCCGTCAACCGAAAAAATAATACAAGTCTTTATAGAAGGTGCATTTCTATTCTTTATAAGTTTATGTATGTTATTTCAAAATATTCAACCCTTCCTCCCGAATCTAAGTGTCCTATTCTTTTAGAAATACACATTTGGTCACTCTAACATTGTTCATAAGTACTAAAGAACTCCAGGGACATAGTGAACATGAAAAATTCAATCTTATCTTTAAAAAAAATGAGAGACGGGAAAATTACCAACTTCTGTTGATAAATAGGAAGACTCTATGATCAGAATCTTGGAATATAATCTTTCAAATTGACTCGTTCATGTTTGGTCGTCAAATATATAATTCATTTTGTTACTTTCATTTTTCCTCAAAATTATTTATACCGTTGTTAACTTTGGGGACTTTTTAAATGGCAAAATTGCTCTGTCTTTGTCTTGTCAGACTATAGAACGGGTGACTAAAATCTGGGATCTTACTAAAAATAACCTTTAGCATAGGTCAGATGACGTTCTACATTTCGTCCAAAAGCAACAGCGTCTTCTGATGTCTACATCCATAGAGACTTCTTTTGTTGAAGTTTCGCTCAGTGGAAAACCGTGACAACTTTGTTTCTGCCAGTTCAAGCGTTTCCATTAGGCCCTTTATTGTGGTTTTGAGGGCTGTTGTTGACATCTCAGGATAGTTTTGTTTTTTTGTACTTAGAAGTTTGGGGGAAACTTTACATTCAGAGTCAGGCACACTGAAGTTTTTCACAATGTAGAATCTCTTATGCTTGTTCGGTACACTCTGAACGGTTGTTACAGGGACATCATACAGCATTGAAATTACTCTTTAACGCTTTTATTTACTGTTGGCATCCAAAAGACGCTGGTCTTCAATGAACTCCCATCTTTTTACAAGTTGACCAGAAGACTTTCCCTTTATTTATACTCATCTGGAAAGATACTATTTTTTATCCTTGTGTAAAAGTTGATGAACAAAAAAAAGGTCTTCATTTCATTGCAACGTCATGGAAGTCACTTCCGGATAATGATTAACATATTTGGGACATTTTTGTTGAAATATTGTGAGGGGTATGAATAGTTTTAAACAAAGCATTTTTGATTATCCTTCAAAAAAAATCCGATTAATTCAGGGATTCTGGAATCTGTCACCCTTTCATTTGTTGGCCACATGTAACTCATAAAAAAATTCGAATAAAGTGTGCTAGTTTTATCTCATAATAAAAAAGATATAAATCATTTTGACAACAAGTACTTATTAACCCTTTCAGACCCACAGTCAGTTGAAAAGAAAATCAAAGATAATTATTCCCAATTCTTGATCTCTTTGATAATGTTATAACTATTTTATTTTATTTTTAATTTTAATGGGACACTGGTGTCCTTCCGGGTGTGAACAGTAATTTTTTATAATGTATAAACAAAACATTAAAGTTACACTATAGAGTTGAATTATCAACATTTATTTATTGTTTTGATTTACTTTTTATTTTTAATTCAAACAAGTATTAATTCTACCATGGAAAATTGATTAATACTAATATAATAACTGTTTTAAAGGTGATAGATAACGAAGCAATTTCTATCTCTTAACAAGCATTAAGCAAGATTACAAGCTGTATAAATGACCAAAGATCGATTTACTAAATTTTTATTTGCACAGAAAGCACAGCTTTTTATTTTTTGTTTAAACTCCATTAAATGTCTACTAGTATAGTCTATTGTAACAGATACATTTTTTTGTAGGTCCAAACGACCGGGGTTCCCTCTGAGCCTTTCATAATATTTTATCAGACTCTTGTGAGTTACAGCTTTGAAGTCAAGAAGCGATAATTTATTTGGATATTTAATGTAATAAACGATATAGCTATTTACGCATGGTATATTTAGAAGATCAAAGAAGATTCTTAAATAAAATCGTGTTGATGACTTGCAATCTTAATAGTATGAAACAATTCTTTGATCCTTGAAATCGACTACCCCATTCCTTTGTTGTTGAGCTTTACAACTGTAGAACAAAAACTTTGTTAACCTTTTGTTTAGATAGACTGTGGTTTTACTTTATATTTTTTATACTCCTTATAATATTTGAGATTATCGTCAAAGATAAAATTTCAATGTATCATAATAAAAACGTGAATGTTGTTTTCAGGTGTCAAAAAAGTTTAAAATATTTTTTTCCATTAATGAACAATTTTACTT
The DNA here is from genome assembly GCF_016086655.4 of Lepeophtheirus salmonis. NCBI lineage: Eukaryota > Metazoa > Arthropoda > Copepoda > Siphonostomatoida > Caligidae > Lepeophtheirus > Lepeophtheirus salmonis. The sequence continues at coordinate 30,824,680 of NC_052131.2, forward strand.
CAATAATAAATAAAGTATTTATATTAAAAAAAATATTTGTTTTTACATCTTTTACTTGTTAATTTGTCTATAAATAAATTGTACTTTAATATTAATACTTTCAAATGGCAAAAACCAAAGATATATGTCACAAAGAATTTTTTAAATCTAATAACTTGAAAATAACCTACAACCTAGGTGGACACTAGTCCCAACAACTAAAACAACTTCAAACTGCCATAAAATTTTCATTTTCATTAAAACATAGGAAAATTTTCAATAATTACTCCTTATACTAGAGAAACTTTAAAAAAATAACAAAAAATTAAATCATCTATACAAGAAAGGCATTTAAGGATAGAATGTTTTTTTATCGAATTCCAAAAAAATGACTTAGACTGAAGACTTATACAGCACGAAAATAAAGTATTATGATATATTGTTATTTATAAATTTTAGAGATCTACTAAAATTGTTTCTAATAATTTAAAAATCTCTAAAATATCATGAAAAATATTGAAATAACGAATGAATGAAAATATGGAGCACCAGTGTCCCGTCGATGCAAAAAGGGTTCGTTTGTAACTCAATTTTTTTCAAGTGTATACTTCTTTAATTTTTCAAATTTAGTGAAGGAATTCAAATTTGCACAATGAATGTCATAGACATATTTATAAGTCTGTTTTGGTGTTATCACAAACCGATTCCTAAACAGTTGAACAGAAAGGTCTGTAATTTAGAAAGTGGCCCTATAAAATAAACCAAACATGTACTCCAGATATTTTTTAAGGCTTTGCACATTAAAGGCTGTGTTTGACCAAATAAAACCTCATTTTCCTTCTCTCTATATATATCTTTCTCCTTCTGTCTCTCTCACACCTCTTCACTTCTTCCCCTGTCTATTTTCTTCTACCTTCATCCTTTGTTTCTATTCCCCTCTTTCAGCCCTGTTACACAGGCACCCTCAACTTGTACTGCTATTATCAACAATATCAGCGTCGTTACTAAGACTTTTTTAGAGGGGGAGCCTTTTAAAATTTTGGACAGAATATCTTTTTAATGAATGCCAAATTTGAGAATTGAAATATTTGATAAAATGACATAAGACAAAATTGACTTATATTTTTTATAGGGAAAATAAATTTGACAAATATTTTGTTTAGGGAAAATAAATTTGGCAAATATTTTTTTTATAAACATTTGTTTTTCTATGGTTTTCATTTCACAAGAGTGTATTTATAACATACACAACCTCATGCAAAAATAAATCCCATTTGTATTCGTTTGAAATATAAAACACCAAAAAATAATTTTCATAAAAAATATGCAAACATTGAAAGAGCTAAAACAAACATATATAGATTAAGATACTTTTTAGAATCAAAAATACACATATGTACAACTGAGTAGTATACACAACTCAGCCAGAACTAATAAAAATCCATTAAAAGAACGTTCATAATCACAATAACAAAAAACTCAAAATATGTTGGTCATATCATTTTTTACTTTTACGGAATCTATCTATGATAGTCTTTAATTTGTGATTATATCCAATCGCCCAAGAAGGAAAATATCGAATCACATCCGAAGCAAAGTCCCAATCCAAGTAATTTTGCCTAGGAATACGCAAGAAAAAAGCGGCAAATCTTATTTCAGATGCAATATTTACCTTCCTAATTTCCCACAATCGTTGTTCAGTAAAGCAGAATTAAGTTGACTTACTATAAGTGCTTTTAGAACTTATTAATGTATAATTTCCTGAACGGATTTTAGGGCCGAAAACCCTTTGCAAAGGAATCCCAAACAAAATATGTGTTTTCATGTGGTTTGAAGGCAAATTTGCCAAGCCCAATAATTCAGCCTTTTACCTGAATAAATATAACAGCTTACTTTCTTTCTTTCTTTCTTTTTTTTGAAAAGAAGATATTTTAACGTACAACATTTATTTCAAGAAGGAAAAATTTGAGAAAATACTTATTAAACAATTTGACCCTCAATTTTTTTGTAAGAGGGACAAAGTTTTGATTTTTTTTTCTTTTAAAAGTATTAAAACAAACTTGAAATGAACAATCTACAACTGACAATTTTAAGCCAATGAGAAACGAAAGAAAATTGATGACTCTTTTTTATGACATTTCTGCTCACTCTTTCTTATAATTCCTACAAGTAAATTAAACGTCATTGTAAGTAGCTTATTTCACATAAAACAGTTATTAAACAAGATATTGGACAGGAATGTCGAGGTAATTACTCATGGTTAACGCAGGGACTGTATTCATATTATTTGCTACGTATACTCCAAAGGTCATTATGCAGAGCCTTTTTGCCCCCTACGATTACTATTTTATTTACACGCTAATCAAAATAATTATTCTTGTGTGAGATAAGCATCAGAAATAGCGTTGTAGCCTCACAACGATACAAACATTCTACGTCTGCAAATGAGATGAGTCACGAATTCAAGAGTAATTATTTTACATACATACCCGGGAAAAAAATAAATATTACATTTAAAGATCTACGTTTATATGTTGTAGAATGCGCCATTGATAAGACGGACATTTTTGATCCATAAAGGGATTTGAAGGTTACCTTTCACTGAGAATATGAACAAATCATACCCTTGGGCTCCTTATAAATGACTTGTATTTAATAATACTAACTTTGCAAAAAGATAACCTACAATAAAATTAATTAATTATCAATTTTATTAGGGAATGAATCCCGTCAAATATTATATATTTAAAGCACTCCATATTATTTTTTATATATACGAGTATAGCATCAATGCAAATATGTTCTCATTTACCAGCTTCACAATCATCTATTTTTGAAATATGAGCTCATCAAAACACTTGTGTCCGTCTCAAAGAACAAAAAGTAGATTTACCATTCATTAGACAAGTATTGAGCAAATAATGTAGAGCACGTTCCTCTTTGAAAGTTTGCTTCAATTACAAGAACCCATGGTAACAATTTAAGAAAAGGTTTTATTCAACTGACCGATTTCTCTTCTCAGCCACCTGATCATATTGCATAACCTTGTTCACCAATTTGAAATACTAGTGTAGCAAAGTTCAATATGCGCAAAAGTTGAAAAATAATTTATTGATTTAGTTTCAGGCATGAAATATAAATATTATTATTTTGTATTGGTAGTGTTGTTTTTTTCAAATTATAAATTATTTTTCAGCTACAGACAATAATTAACCTTGAGTTCGTAGTAATGACAAGAAAAATGAAACGACGTAGCTCAATGGACAACGAGATAGGGAGAATTTACTCTGTTGAACTCAATGTTCGTAGGTTCGCACCCCTTTTGTTCCAAGGAAAGGACATATGTAATATGTATATGGACTTCAAAGAAGATTTTTAGGTTAGATGGAGTAAATATAATACTATAATGTTTACTTATACCTAATCAGTGCACCTCAATCTGACCAAATTAAAAGAACAAAAAATAATTTAAATAAAAACAAAATGAATTGCACTGTTCTTATTCTTTATGATTGTGAGGTCATCGCACATAAGCGATAAATAACCTGCATATATAGGTTTTAGGTAATTTAAGGTACCTAAATAGAAATAAGGAAATACCAATTCAACATGGCACAGTCGGCAAATAAAAAAACCTATCAGTGAATTAAGGTGAATATATCTCGTTAAAGTAAGCCTGCAAGAACTTTATTGAAGGAATCAAGTCCTTGAGACTACAGGACACAATGAATAAAGTACATTTCGTTATGTCTAATGTTGAGTATGCCTTTAAAAAAATGGAGAATGGATTCAACTAGGTGGTAGAATGAGCATATTAAAGGGGTAAAGCTGAAGATGCCATCCTGGAAGGTATCTCTACAGAAGTTGATAAATACAGGCTAGTATCCCTAATACTGTCCAAGACATTTAAAAAAAACCATGGTAAGAGCCTCTTCCCCCCCCCCTCCAATCTAAGAAGTGAAAACTCCAAAAGTCAATTATAATATGTAGCCAGAGCATCTCACAAAAGACTCGATACAGACAGATTCATATAATGAAAAGAGATGATTTTGCTTTTTAAAGATTTATCAAAAATATTGAAAATTTATATGTAGAGTGCCAATTGTTAGTTTAATTTATTATTTAATGTTTGTCGTCTTGGGGGGGAGATATGAAGTCATCGTATATGATATATCAATAACCTGAATATATATATTAAGAAACGTAAGGGTATCTAGAGAGAAATAAAAGAGTGATGACACAACAATGTCTTGGTTAGGTTCAACTTATCAAATGGAGGCAAACCTGGTCTATCGATCAACTGTTTTAAAGATTTCACTGCACCAGGCGGTCATGTATGGTTTTCAAATATATAATTGTTTGAAAACAGGCTTGATTTTGTAGAAGTAAAATGTATTCGTATATATATAAATAGTACTTCCCTATAATATACATTGATTAAATCTCAGTAAATGATTAATGATTTATTTTCTATATCAAATTTTGTTTTATTTCATATAGTACTTCATGCTCCCTCCTCATATTAATAAGATTATTCACGGCTCTACTCCTCTTACAGAAATATTAACATTTTATTCGTTTTTCAGCTCTAAAATTTTCTACTTATCCCCCCCCTATCCATATAAGCTATGAAAAAATTCCCCCCCCCCAATAACACAATACGTAAGGAATAGTTCCATGGTTGAGAGGAACTGGCTATTTACCAAGTGATTTTGTTACTTTTTTCGGATTCTCTTTAGAAGAAGGCTTGCAGTCTATATGAAAAAAAAAAAGTGTTTGTTAATCGACGTCTCATTCTCGAGTGTGTGAATACTTGATCTAGAAAATAACAATTTAGCAACAAGCATGTGTAGCTCAAGGGGATAATATATACTTATTATCAAATAAAATTTCATCTGTTGGTCGACTCCTACAATGAAGGTAAAAATTTGTTTGTACCTTTAAATAAAGAAATGTATTATGACTTATATTCGATCTATCGTGATTTAATTTCGCCAATCTGAACCGATATTTTGGTCTGGACCATAATTTGAAACTGTGAACTAAATTTTAAATTGTATTTTCTGTCAGTTTTATTTTTGGGGGAGGGGACAGCGGGGTGATGCTCGCCCAGGGCGTCATAACATCTAGCACTGCCACAGCTTGTATAAAATATAAGTTGCTGGTATTCAGAAAAAAATAAATAAATAATAACGTGTTCACGCAGACAATTTGGATTTAGGCTGGAATAACTCTAATGTCCATTCTAAATTATACTCAGACTCAAATCCTGAGAGTTCAAAAAAAAAAAAAAATCATACGCACATGCTTGGTTACTTAAGCCTAAAAAAAAGGCTCCATCAACGTCACTGCTGTTTAGATTCCCAAATAGAAAAAAATCTGCTCCTGCTTTTTAGGACATATGTTTTAAACCTCAACTAATAATACATGCCCTCTGTCAATAAATTATACAAAGAACAAAGGCCTAGTATGTACATAGTTGTACGTACATGTGTGCATATTATGGACCACTATTCGCTATAATGGCTCAACTATTATTTTATTTTTGAACATGTTTCTAATAATAAAACTCTACACACTCTATGTAGCATATAAATATATTAGTATGAGATCCTTCCATGCAATTTAATAACAACAAAAAATTACTTTCTCAATTCCTTATTGCAAATCCGTTCCATCTGTTACAAAACTAGGATAAATAAATACAAAATGAGTCATAGGAGATACACCGACTCCTACCATTATATGTTTGTTTTTCCCTCAGTGCAAAAAAAGATAGCTTCCCATAAATGGGTGTGAGTAAGGCTTCCTGTCATAACATACAAGCCCTAATTGTGGCATTGTATTATTGTACCATGTGAGTATTTATGATTCAATTCAATCCACAGAGAATAAATAAAAATATGAACTCCCTAGAATTGAAAAATTATAACGGAACGACGTAGCTATATGGACAACGAGCTCAAGAGGAATAATGTTCTTTTGCTCATTGAGCGTAGGTTTGCATTTCCTTCGTCTCTACAGAAGGAATTCAATGTATATGGACTTCAAAGACATTTCCTAGATGAGATGGAGTAATTATGATGTTTACTTATACTTAATCAGTATAACTTCATCTGACAATCATAAGGAACATTAAATGAAAAATAATTATAAGAAATTTTGTAAAGGCCATAATTAAAAAAAACTGAAAATTAACAGGATAACCCTGACAATTGAAATAGTGTTTTGATGTATATCAGCTTGGTTGTCTTGACGTTTTATTAGATTAGCTGCAAGAAGCTATCAGAGGAAGGAAATCAAAACAAATTCAATTGCAATTCCATTAAAGACATAGGCTCCGATGTGAATGAGACTCAAAGTCCAACAAAGACTTAACCTTACCACCAGGGTAATAATTCTAAGCATTTTTAGTATGTGAAAAAAATCCCGACAATTTGAATAATGTTTGAAAGGAGAGTAACTTAGTTTCTATGACGTTTTATTAGGTTCATCGAAAAAAAATGGATTATTTTCTTATTGTGGAAATGTATTAATGGAGGATGGGAGTATTTTTGATTCAATTCAATCCACAGATAAATTTATAGATCGATTATCTTCCCACCCTGGGGATGTAAATTCTAAGAACTTTCGGTATGTACCTAATATAAAAAACAACTGAAAATAAACATGGAATTAACAGTTGAAATAAAGTTTCGATGAAGAACAGCTTAGTTGTCATGAGGTTTTATAAGATTAGCTGCAAGTAGCTTTCAGAAGAAAATAATCAACACAAACTCCACTTCCAATCTAGAAATGAAATAGGCTCCGATGTTAGTTCTACTCCAAGTACAACAAAGATTTACCCGTGTAACTCACGTGATTACCTTTATTTTGTCAAGCAACCTTTCGTCCGAAAAGTAACAGAAAAAAGGCCAAATATCATATGTAGTTAGCCAAATAAGTCAATCATACCACTGCAATTTATATCTTAAGTACTCTCAGACTATCAGTCCCATATTATTTATTCACAATTTTTAAAATGAATTACATATATATATATTTCGTAATATTAAAATCTATATCGTATTTTATTTGATACTGTATTATAATATTGCTAAGTAATGTTCTATAAAGAGCGTAGCTATAAATTTGTATTGCTATTTGTGAGCCAAAATCTCTTCATATAATTAATAAAATGGCCAATATATATATTATAAAGGACAAGAGATTAACAAGAAATTGTATTCCAGTCCTTTTGGAAACGGAGTAAAAGTATAGAATAACTTATTAATTTGTTTATTTATCAAATAGAATAAATTATGAAATAGCCATGACGTAGCAAGAGTGAGAAGGGACAGCTGACAACAAAATACATAGGGTATTTTTGTGTTAGCAAAGTACAGACGGGAACTAGGTTTGTAATTCGAAGGTATTATAGGTATTCACTACAAAAAGAAACCTAAAATTAACCTAATAACTCTGACAATTTGAAAAATGTTTGGGAGAAGAGCAGCTTAGCTGTCATAGCGTTTTTTTTAGAATTGCTGCAAGCACATATTGGAAACAGCATGACGTTATCACTCTAACACCAAAATTTGCACTATTTCTCTTTGTCAGCTGTCAATTATTCTCCTCCTTTCCCTCTAATCATTACTATGAACATTGATTCGTTGAATTTAAATTCGTTCAGCTTAAGCAGTGAACAATTCCTCACAATTATTGAATAATAATTGTGAGGAATTGAAAATATTATTGTAACTACTTCTAACAGCTAATTTTGATATTTTTTTCTCTTTTTTTCAGAGGTTTATGTTATTAGATACAATAAAGAAAACAACGCGGAAGGAAATGAATACAAATCCCACTCCGTTTCTAGCAATATCATTATCATGAATTACTCCGTTGTTGATCCATAATTTTACTCTGTGTAAAACAAGTACTTAGAAATATACTTCCAGAGCCAATCCTCAATTTTACTCCCTGTCTTTGATGAGCCACACGTAATTTATGCTTAAATCTTATCTGCTCATGAATTAAAGAATTATTACTTATATACCTTATAGAATGACGAAAATCCATTGTAAAATGGACATGTAAAAAAGAAAAGAAAACAAAAATCAACATGGTAACCCTGACAGTTTGAAGAATATTTTGGAGGAGAGAAAGAATAGTGCTCATCAAGTTTCATTAGATCAGCTACAATCAGCTATGACAAGAAAGGAAGGAAAAAAGGATATGAACCAGGACATTTGCTAGTATTACTGGTATGTCGATCCCCAATTCTACTCTGAGTCCAACAAGGACATTTGCTAGTATTACTCCGATGTCGATCCCAATTCTACTCTACAATTATATCTCCTCAAGAAATCATCAGGGTAACTCTCTATATTTTATGTGCAGACACGAATCTTCAAACAGAATTGAAATGTAATTGAATCTATTTAAGAAATGATTTTTACTACTCATGACTATTAATAATAATGCCACTGCTATAAAAAAGAAAATTCCTTCTTCATTCTACAAATTAAATCGGGCAAACCAAAAAACACACCAGACACACACATCATTGCTCATATAAAAACTATGGAAAGTAAATAAAAACACTGCTCAGATAGCCAACTAAAAAAATAATGTTAATAATTTACAACTCTAACAATCCCATAATATACTTTTAAAAACTTGACAAAGATTAAACATAAAAAGAGAACAATTGGATTGGGTCATCAATTATGGCGGTATATCATTAGGATTTAAATTCAACAAATAATTAGTATGTGGTACCAAGAGACGTAAATTATTAAAACTTATCTGATATGTACTCAAAAAAAAATAATACAGGCTTCCACTTAGAACTAGGTTGAAATCAGAGTTCGGGGACTCAAATTTCTAGTCATTAGGGCTTAAAAACGTCCAGAAATGGCTATCATTTTGACATAAAATCGTAGTAACTAGGTTATTCTAAAAATATACTTCATATAGTTTGAGTGATTAGCAATATGGATTCAACTCGTACAGGCTCTTGTATGGGAAGAGGTTTCTAGGACAATTGGCCAAACAGACCGAACATTTGGCCAAAAAATACTTAATTGATAAGAAAGAAGGGATTAATACTTCTTCCCTTCGAGTTGCTGTCGTGTTTGTTTATTATCTAATTTAGTTAAAGTACTATAACAGTAAATATTAGAGCTTCATTCGAACCACATGTTACTGTGTAGTGTTTATATAAAGATCATTAAAGTATAAAATTAATCATTTTAAATTGAATTAAAATATACAATCGTATATATAAATATTATTTTTTGCCCAAATGTTCAAAATGGCTCTTCAGCAAAATGTCTGTTCGGCAAATTGTCCTACTACAAAAATATTTCCGGCCAATAATCTGCTCAGTGGTTGTGTAGGAGGGGGCATTGTATTCAGTATGCAAAAAAAAATATATCCTTAATGTTTCAGAACAAGAGCTTATCTATTTATGGTCCAAAATTCAGCTAGGACTAAGAGTGTGTGGACACCAGTAGACCTAAGTCTAATACCCAACATTGTACAAGGTATTGGCATAAGTTGTGCGCAACACTGACCACGAGACCATGATGATAATCACAACTTCAAAGCTATAGTTCTCACAAGGAGCTTCTCTGAGTACTTGTGATACACAATAGACTACATTAAAATATTTTACTAATAAAGCTAAGATTCATCCTGGGTATTTATAATAACATTAACTCTTGCTTCTTTCAATCTAAAAAGGATTGTTTAGGGGATTTCATTATTTGAGCATTCAGTGAGTTGATACAACTTGACTGATTTCAGTCAAACTTCTGTTCTTTGCAAAAAATCTTGCTAAAAGAAAGTAGGGAAAAAGTCTTTAAAAAGTAACATTGATTCAACTAAAGAGTCATGCCGCGAGTTAAGAAATATATATGTATGTCTAAAAATAATTTACCGTGTGTATTGTCTTAACTAGTGTATTTATCATTTACCAATACAACCTTTAAAGAAAAGGGTGTATAATGGACAAGGATCACTATATAAAATCAAGTAAATCTCGCCGGCTTTTTAGTTCTAAATACTTGAGTTAGGCCCATTAAACAAATTTAAAATTCTTGCATTGCTCTAAAAATCTGATTGGACCAATTATATTACTTTAGCATTATTATCCGTTAAGTTATTTGCGTTTGAAGAATTTTGAAAATTTCAAATTGTGAAAATTGTTTTTTGCACATAATAAATAGAACTCAAATTTAAAAAAAAAAAAAAGGAAGTTTAAAATTTAAAAAAAAATGTTACTTTAGATAAGATTTAAAAAGGACCTCATCAAACCATAATTTTATTTTCTCAAGCTGTTAACATTATTGTTGAGGAAAGAACGTTTGACTATTGAGGGATTAGATAAGTGTGGAAATGCCGTAGCTCATGGCCAACGCGTCCGACAGAATTTTTTCTCTAGAACTCAGTGTGCTTAGGTTCGCGCCAAGATGATTAAAGATAAAGAAATATGCTTCATGTTTATGGACTTCAAAAAAGATTCTTAGCTCAAACGGAGTAATTGTAATGTTATAATGTTTATTTATACTTAATCAGCGCAACTCCATCAAACCAATTAGAGGAACATTAAAAAATATGAGTAGCTACATTAAAGTCTGCCCATGAAAAAAGAAGAGTAACCCCCAGGATTTCTTTAGGACTTACTTTCTATATCATTAAAGCAAAAATCGTAGTTTCGTCGACGCCTAATAATTCCGGACAATGGTAGTAATTAAATATTTGGTTGATATTTTTATTGAATAATTGACAAAAAAAAATGCTATTGATATTTGCAATGATGAAAAAGTTTGGAATCACTGCTTTAAGGGATCGAGATCAAGAAAAAAATTATACTAGTTATGTTTTTTAGAGTAAGGATGACACAAATTAACCCTAAAAACAATAGTTTCAAGAAGAATATATCAAAACATGACCAAATCTATAAAATATTGTCTTTAGAACCATATCCTACTATTCATAGACATCTTAAAAAGGATAAATGAGCCCTCATACACTTTGTGCTTGTAACAAAGAATTAATTTGTTGTTGATACATCAAACAAAGGGTTTTTTTTATATAAAAGGAATCAATATAAGTTAGTTGAATCCTTATAAAATTATCATACATGGATAAATAATTAAAGACTCAAAAACAATCATTGATTGAGTTCGTGCTTTAAAAGTGCATCAATAATAATTATTTAACATTATTTTATTTTTTGTTTAAGATACAAATTCACATATAAAAGTGTGCCATAGCATAACTTCCTTTTTCTAAAAGGCAAAAAACAAGTTTAACAAATCAAAAGATTTTTAATTTTGTTTCCTAATGATAGTACGTGCTGAAAGTTTTTTTACATAGTTTTGAAAATCATATTAGAAAGGTAACGACTCTGAATTGTTCATACACTAAACTCCTGATATTCTAAAACGCAGTGATTTTTTAATTTTTTTCTCCTTAAATAAGTTTTCATTGGTAAAAGTTTTAGAAGGATAGTTACTTTATAAGATAAGAAGCAAAACTTGATTAGTAATATATTTTGTACATGTGGATGATTAGTTGATTTGGAAATAAGTAGCTGGGGGTAATTACGCAGAGGTTTTAGAGCAATCGATACAATTTAAAAATCTTGCATATCATCAGATCTGATGGGACCAATAATAGATATCTAACATTATTATTCGTCAAGTAATTGGCATTCAAATAATTTTTCAAATTATCAAAAGAATTTAATAGAAGAATAGTTTTTAAAGATACCTCAGTCACACATCTATTTATATTTTTTTTTTTTTGAAAATATATAGTTAATTAATAAAATATATCTGCTTGAATTTAAAATTCAAAGTGTTCAGATTTTAATGAACCACTCGGTACATAAAAGACGGAGAGTTACCTTGAAATTTTGTAGCAGAGTTATAATTCTAAGGAGTGGTGTACTAGTCCTTATTTAGGGCTAATTCAGTCTCGGTCTGGTCTATTTCAGTCCTGCACACATCAGTCCTAAAGCTGATAATGTTTGGTTCTTGATGACGTCACTCAACTTTATTAATTTTATTTTCAAGTAGTTGTAGTACTCATATTAAGAAAGACCGGTCTCAACGACTGAGAGGACCGGTACTAAGACTGGACTGGGCAGAAAATGTAAGGCCTGAGATATCACTAATTGTAAGTCCTTGTGGAACACAGAGTAGAATTGAGGATTTATATTATATGTACTAACAGGTAAATATTATTACAATAAATATTTAAAAAATTATATATAAGATGCACCGTCTATATTTTTAAAATACCAAACTATTACCATTCGAATGTTTTGGTCAAATACGTCTTCTTTTTTGACAGCGTCAACTACTTTTTCACATCATCAAGTTCTATGTATTTTATCTCTATGATAGAAACCTATTGTTGTATTTAAAGTGAGAAAAGTAACATAGAAGGTACAGTGGAGGGTGTGGACTCTTCCATTTCTGTGACAAGTTGTCATATTAATTGTGATATAAAAGGTTATATTTATATACGTTACATCATACTAAAAAAAATAATTTAGGAGGTAATGTGTGAAATTCTTATAATTTAATTAATTTAAAAATAATGAATGATTAAGTTTCGGTTAAATACATTGATATATCAATATGCATTGAATGAATATGTAAGGAAATAAATGATGTATTTCAAATGAGATAAAAATGAGATGCCCCCCCCTCCCATATATTTTTAATGTACAAGCAGATTGTACAATTTACAATCATAAATGAGATGCAATATTGAAACCTAAGACTGACCCAGAGCTGTTGCTAGAATGAGATTTACAAGATATGAATCTCATTCATTTTCTTCGATATTTTTTTAACGCCTAATATGCCCAACTGAATATAACAATGAAATTTAGTACCTTTCTAGGAAATATGCAAAAAAATTCTTCAAAAAAATTATTTTTTTTGAAAAGCTATGAACTTTGGAAATTTTCCCTAAAAATGTAATATTTGAATTTTTTTTCCAAAAAATGAAGTATTTCAATTTTTTTTAATTAACTATAAATTTTTGAAATTAATAGTCCCGAAAACGTAATATTTGAAATTTAATTTTTGAATTTTTTTTCCTAAAAGTTTAATTTTCGATTAATAGCTATAGATTTTTTTGGGTTTTTTTTCTAAAAAATTTCAAAAACCAAATAAAATAAATATATATAATACTTTGGACAACCCTGATGTTCATTGTTCAAAACACTCAAACAAGACTTCAGGTTTTGAGATCAACTCAAATAATAATAACAAATAAAAATTGAAGCTAATACATTAATGGATTTAAAAAATGGATGTAAAAATGACGTCATATATCTCAAAAATTTTAATGTTTAAAGGTCCAATTCATGAATATATATTTTTGTTCGTTTTTTTCGTTAATAGATAAGGATTCTAACCGACTGAATAATAGTTATGAACATAGGTTTTCCAAGAAGAAAAATTCAAAAATGCACATAATTACTTTTGTTCTGAGTCATTCCATGAAGTTGACTCACCCCGATCAGCTTTTGAAATAAACAGAGATGTTGTGTATTTTCCTTTAAGTTGTGTTCATTATTTTTCATGAGTTGACTCATGTTTGACTTCAAACAGCTTTAGAATTTTACATATCTATGTACTACACACTTAAAAAGTTTTCCATTCGATTTTTATATTAATTGATATAAATCTGGAATCTTCGTTTAGAATTTCTGTCATTTCACACTTATTCATTGATAAAATTATCATTTCAATGTGTTCAATAGATAATATATATTCTTTCAATATTAAAAAAAACCAATTAGGAACAAGAAAAATACATGAGGCTTGCTGCCATATGTTTTTTTTTCTCGTTTCATTTTTAACGTTTGAGGTTGAGAGTGGATAAAAAAGCTCAAAGGTGTTGTCTTGAAAACACAAAAATACCCAAGGTATTTTGTTGTCAGCTGTCGATTCCCTCATCTGACTTGATACGTCATGGCCGGCTATTAAATAATTTATCATTTTTGATAAATAAATAAAGGATTTAGTTACAAATATACTAATGCCCAGTTTATAAAAGGACATGAATACAATTTGGGGTCATCCCTTGTCGTATAAATGTTACAGACAATATGGGAAATCGGGCATTTTGCAAAATGCCCCTGCAATCTATAAAATTTCCAAAAAAAGTGGTCAATGGTCATTTTAACTTAATTTACATTGTCGGGTTAAATTATTGTGAGTAATTTGATTATTAAACAGTTCATTGTAAGCAATTTGATGATTAAGGATATGATTACAATACAATTTCATTGCAAGTAATTTGATAGTCGAATGCAGGAATGTATTGCAAGAATGTATCACAGGAAACATTTTGGCCCGCCGAATACACCTAATTCTCACTTATAATAGTATTTTTAAGCAAAATTGTCACAATGGTTGTGCAAGTGAATAAAATACTATTTAGAATTTTAATATTATGAAATATATACACTTAAATGTTGTGTACAAATTGCAACTTGTACAAACAAATTGTACAAGTTGCAACCAAAAAATAAGATAAATTATTTAAAAAATATTTAGGGCCTTTTTTAAATTCTTTTTGGAGATGAAATTGCGTGAAAAATGAAGGTCACAACGTCATTATATTATAATAATCCTTTAAATCGACTCTTGATTTTATGTTTATAGCACACGTAATACATCAAACTAATGATCATTAATGAGTCATAAAACCGCAAAGTTCCACATTTTTCAAGGGCTAAATGTCCATTCATATTTCAAGCCTAAGCCTTGAAAAAATTAGATCTATTTTATTAAAACCATAATAAATACATAGATCCTATTGACAAATTTAACATAGTCAACACAATACAATGAATAGACTTATTTTGTTAGTTTTCCATCCAGAGTCTTATCAAATCATTTAATGCATATGGACAAGGTACCGTTTCAATAATAGTAACGTCGCTTTAAGTAAATAATACAGGAAATTCATATATTTTTCCAACTGCATACGTAATTGTCGTCTCACTTGAGTAAATGCAAGACACTAAGAAGGACTATTAATCGGGGGAGCAATCATGTCCATTTCCGTAATAGTCGTAACGGAAGTAAATAATTATAGCATATATATGAAGCCATGATGCATTTATCATTTACATAAATTCCCCACAATCATTTACAAAAATTGATTTAATAAATTTACTATCTAAGGTTAGAAAAAGAGAATAGATATAATATCATGTTATGGTAAAGTGATTTTATCATTTTCCTATGTATCCAAAAATGAGAACACTTGTTCCAATCAGTGGATTGTCAATTTCTTCATTTTTACTTTATATCCTATAAATCCTAATACATTTTGTGAGTCTCAACTTCATAATATGGCCAAAGTAGGATTGATATCTGTTTGTTTTTTTTCTTCTGTAATAACGGATATTTTGAATATTGATAACACTAATAAAACTGGACCTAAAAAGTCCCAGGACAGTGTGTCATCCCCTGTAAAGAGGGCAGTTGATCACCCTATGTTATGTCTATAGCCAAAGCCGCGTTAATGTATTGCTAACTGGGCTGAAGTCCAAGGGACTACTGCACATAGATATGGATATATTCAGAAATTCTTGAAAGTGATTCAAAATAGCATATATTATAAAGCCATTGGCATTAGGAATAGAAACTCTCTACATATTCGTTGATAAAAATACTATTACAAAATTTTTAGTACATGGCATTTACTCTTCAATTACATATTTCAATTCTCATGATTCACAAGGATATAATCACAAGTAAGGAGGAAGGCAACATAACTAAGGGGGAGTAAGTATGTAATCTAACAAAGAATTATAATAAATTTTTAGAGTAAAATATAATAAGGGGTAATATATTATGTAGTTAAGAAATGATTAATGGATTCTTACCCTGATAACTATCTCCGTTCGCCACCGTTTCTCCTCCGTTTTGAGTCATATTTTTGGGTAGTTCATAACCTATATTGACAATCTCTGTTACAACCTCCTGATGATTCTTTACTCCAAACTCGTCCTGCACCACAACATCACTCTCTTCATTGTCGAATTTCTGATAATGATTCGACATAATATATATTATCAATTTTAATGGTGAAAAGGCGAGGAAGGGGGGAAAGCCACAGGTTATTTCACAAGAGTAGAGCTGTTATAACCACAAATTATTTACATTCTTCTGTCTTCACACTTCACTGCAGCCGATTTAAAAAAAAAAAGAGTTTCGATGAGGAGTGAAGAAGGAGTGTGATAAAGTGATGGAAAAACTCCCTTCAATTATATAGAGAAACACACAATAATAATAATATTATTAAAAGCCAAGAGTAGCAAGTAGGAGGTTTACACTAAACTGTTCATATTTCGTGTTATTCCCTTTAAAACCTTCAATTTTTGCCTCTAGAGTCTACCTACTCAGGCAATTGTAAGGCACAGGCACACACACACACGTAATATACCTGTTGTAGGGATTCCCTTCTTCCTCTCAAATAACAAAATAAATCAAAATAACAACTCCACTATCGGCTTATCCTATTCACAACATAACATAATTATTCTATAAAATGACCCAGAAATTCATGTGTTGTCATTTATTATTTTAAACGTAGTATAAAGGATAATACTACGTTTAAAATATCAGTATCTATCTTTCTCTGTCTCTCTGCTCCATAGTCACACTACTCGTTCTTTGCACAACTATCTGCAGAGAAATATACGAATATAATAAAACAAAGGAAACTTTTATCGGTACATTTTCGCGTATTAAAATCACGCAACCTTTTACTCCATCGTGATCAAAACTAGAGGTAGTTTCCGCCTAGAAAACAAATCATAAAACTGATTAATTTGTTAATACTATGACTGTCCTCTCTTTCTTTGTATCTTTTCTATTGCAATCACGGACCTTTATTGATTGCAATTCACGGCGTTACCTCACTGACACAAGAATGCCCAAAAAAAAAAAAAAAAAAACAGTCAGCCAAAGTTGAAAATCCAGTGTGGAATGGGCATGTTAAAAAAAAAAACAAAAAGGAGAAAAGAATATTAAGAAGAACATTTGTTAGAATTACTCCGATGTCGATCCCGAATTCTAATCTGAGTCCAAGAAGGACTTACAATTATATCTCCTTAACAAATCCTCAGGGTAACGTTCCGTCTTTTATGAGCTCACAAGAACGTTCAAACAGGTTTTGAATATCATTGGAATAAATAAAGGAAAGGATGTTGACTACTCAGGAATAAAATAATAATGCCAACAGCTACTGAAAAGAAAATTCCGTCTTTCTACTACCAATTACAAATTAACCGGCAACCTGAAATATCCACCCTGATTTACATCATTGGTCATGGTTGTTTCATAATTTATTATTTTTGATAAAAAAACGAAGTAATAAGTTAAATAATTTACTGGTGATTATATCCTTGTGAATCATGATATGCTCCGTTTCATAAGAACAGAAATAAAATTTTTGTTGATCCCTCTCCCTCTATAAATATATGTTGGGCATTTTATTATTTTGATGAATAAACATTGGCATTCATATAGAAGTACATATAGGTAAGCCTTTTATGAAATATTACCAAGAAATATTATTTATAATACAGTTTTGAACTAAACACTATGTAGGATTTTAATATTATGATGAATATCCATGAAATTAATATTAAAAATTGTGAAGAAATAATATGACAGTGACATGTAACAGTTAGTATGATTAACCTATTTTTGTAACTACTAACTGTCGGGTTTTATTAGAAAAAAGGTTGCGAGATACAATAACAGTAATAACTGAAACACTTCTTTTTTAACAGCTGAAATTTTAATCAAGCTTATTTCCCAACTTGTTACCTCTATAATAAATTTCTCTATTGACATTATTTATAAAAATCTATTGTTTCTATTGGGTTTAAAATATAAGCAATTAAAGAAGGAGTTGCATAGTCCATAACATAAGTCCCATCCTGTCCCTGTTATCTGCCTTTTAATGCGTCCCAAATTAAAAATTATCCTCTACCATAAATAATTACACTTATATTTTTGCAAAGTGGCTGAGCTTCCAATTGGTATGGGCTGAAATAAAGTGAAGTATCTCTCAAGCACGAGTATAGTTTGCCATTATTCTTAATTTGGGCCTAATGAAAGTATTTATTTTTTTATTGACGATTACTTCACTTTCTGATATCTATGAATGTATGAAAAAGCAAACTAATATTCTATTTGACTTCTTTTCAGTCAAATTAGGGTAATTCTAAAATGTAGGATAGTACTGGAAGGAACGTTAAAATTTTGGTGTTGATAGATTCAAAATTACATGATAATTCTATGGTTTGCCAATTTTTATTTTTGGTTTGACTTTATTTGTAGCATTCATTTAATTTATAAAATACATCATAGCACTATATAATTATAGCCAGGGAGTACCCGTGACTTTCGGGAAAGAGAGAAATTTGTGTTGTATGGGAACTTTTTTAGTACTAAAGCTCATAAAATGGGAGAAATTATTTTTCAATGACTATTTTTAACATATTTTTTTGTATTTTTAGAGTGGGTAGGAAAATAAAAAAAACATTATTCATCATAAATTATTTAAAATAATTTATGCCAGACAAAAAATGGAAAAATAATTTAAAAAATTAATCTTAATCGGGTATTTACTTGATTTTTAATCTGGTAATTCGAATCGTAATTGTATGCGTAACTTCATCAATATCTATTTAGCAGCCTTTTTAATCAATAAGCAAAAGTACGTATCAGATCTAATAATTACAGAATATTCCCTTAGACCCAAACCCCCCTTCCCCCTCTCCCAATCTACCAAATTTTGCAGTTGCATTATATCAATATATAGGCTTAATGTGAACGTACACATCAACAACTTCAAAAATTCTTGTTTACCTATATGAAGATTTATCTTTTGTTGTCTTAAGATTTGCTGTTCACAATATGCTAATTTAATTTAATATGAAAAAAGAATATTATGATTGGTCTCTGAGTATCTTAGTTCATAGAAGAAAATTGAATCTTTATTTGGCTGCTTTACTAGCGAATGAAAGAATTGCAACAATTATGCTAACATGTTACAAAAATAAATTGTTGCCACTTTTTGTGTTGGTGTAGTTGCGCCATGCGTGGAAAATAATAATACAAGTAAATCTGTTTTTTTTAGCTGGCCCGTTAATTTGTAATTGGTAATAGAAAGAGCAAATTTTATTTTACTTAGAAGTTGGAATTATTATTTAACTTCTGAGTAGTGAACATCCTTTCCTAAATTGATTCAATAATATTCAAAACCTATTTAAATGTTCTTGTGAGGTCATAAAAGACGGAACGTAACCCTGAGGATTTGTTCTGGAGATATAATTGTAAGTCCTTCTTTGACTCAGATTAGAATTGGGGATCGACATCGGAGTAATTCTAACAAATGTTCTTATTAATATTCTCTTCTCCTTCCTCTCTTGTCAAAGTTGTTTGAAACAGATCTAATGAAACATCATGAGCATTATTCTTTCTCTCCTTCTAAACATTCTCCAAATTATTAAGGTTACCATGTTGATTTTTGGATGTTTTTTTTAACATGCCCATTCCACACTGGATTTTCATTTTTGATTATAAACACAGATGTTTAAATTAAATCAAATTGAATTATATAAAAAAAATCCTTATAAAATGGCAACATTTCCATTGTATTCTAATTATTTTTTTATAATATTACTATGATTTTATGAATTCAGTTCAGGATGGATTAAGAACCTGAAAGAAGGATATCTGAGAGAGATATATACCCCTTGCCATGGTAATAACTACTTTATTGTCATCAAATATTAATGAAATAATGATGTACTAAATTTTTTTAGTGAGTATTGAAATATGATATATATATTAAAGAGGGAGATATATTTTATCTCAGTATAGAACAGTGCTACTTATTGCAACTATTTTGGGCATGTTAAAAAAAAAGAAAACGAAAATCTACACAATCATCCTGACAATTTGAAGTATGTTTTGGAAGAGAGCAGCTCAGATTTCATGACGTTTCATTATGTCAACTATAAGCAGCTGTGACGAGAAGGGAGTAGGTGAATGAATTAAAAAAAAAGACAACACATAGTTAAGGATTACTCCAATGTCAATCCTCAATTGTAATTTGATTCCAACAAGGATATCCAATTATAACTCCACTACAAATCCTTAGAGTTGATCTGTGTCTTTTATGAGCTCAAGGAAATGTTCCATCCGGCTTCTTTTATATCAATGATATGTCATATGTATTAGAAATGAAGTTCACTATTCAGGAATTAAATAATAACGACAACAGCTTAGGACAAAAAATTCTCTTCAATCTGCCAACTCTAAAAAAATGGGCGAGCTAAAAAATGTACCCGATTTTCATAGCTGCATATAAAAGTGTCAGTCCTTATCGTTTAGTATATTATGAAGTTATCCAAGTACACGACTATTAATAACTCATCATTTTCCTTCATAAAAAATAAATAAGTTTTTTATTATAATTAAGTTTGGATATTTTTGCCTCCATGATATGGTAGAAATAAACAATGATAACGTCACTTGAAGACCCTCTATAAGTATATATTTTCTCCTGTTAAGATATTTTTTGAGCGATTTTACCGACACACAGTGCCTCAAATCTCTTAAAAAGAGGGAACAATAATGTTTCTTGTTCGACATTTAAAGTGCCTAAGATGATACAGACATACTCAATCACCATAGAAAATGTTAGTATGAATGGGCCAAAGCAACATCAAATAACTAATTTGACTGTTATTGTATAACCTTCACTGGCCCTTTTTGACGTCACATATTGCATCATAAATTAAAAATTACTCTATTCTTTAGGCAAATGATAAGCAAAATATCAATGATACACGATTTGCTACTTAATCATTAACATTTGGTTAGAAAAATTACTTTCAATCCATGATAACTTATTTACACTGGACTTATAAAAAGCTTAAAGTCTCAAATCAGCAAATAAGTATTTATGATCTCAAAATAAACTCTAAATAAATATTAGAGCTCGTTTATGATTATATAAATAAAACGAATAAGTTAACTTAAAAAGGGATATTTTGATACTTATTTGACTAAAAATATTTTTTTTTACAAATGACGTTAAAAGCAAATCCCATACACTTAATGGCGTGTCCCAATGATTGTTTTTGGGACAAGATGAAGGGACTAGCTAAGAAATTGGATGCCGTTAACAAATACAATTTTCATTCTTACTTTGTTTAATCAATTACAGTTTACTAACTAAAAAATTGGGGGTAGGAGCTATGATTAAATCACCGACAAGACAATTTGTTTTTTATGTTATGGCGCACAAAGGACCGATTGGAACATCAATTTAGTACAGTACTATTCCAAATCCGTCAGTACCCCAAAAAGACTATGGTACTAGTATACCAAGCTTTACAACCTCAAACAACAAGAAGGGGGGGGGGGATGAAATAACCTGCAAAAAAATGCATTCTATATCCATTGAAAAAAAGTGATGGTATCTTTTTTTTTTTGCATTACGTCCATTTATTATAATTAAGCGTGTCCTTTGCATTATAAATATTTTTGCATACAACAAATATATGTATATCAAGTAATTCCTGGATTATGATTGTAATCAGTGCTACAGGATTGCTGATAATCCAAAGATGCTTACAATTATTTTAATTTGAGAGATAACCAGTGTGCACCAATGTTTTAGTCTAAAACAGGAGGAAAAAAGTTTAAAAAGAGGGAGCCTTTCTCCCTTTGCCTCCTTCCTTTCGATTGTAAATGAACAGTTGTACCCCTTAGGATATTTTTCCTTACACTATTTGTCCTCCACACATCTTGCCCCAAGGATATTTCTCCTTAATATTTAAATAAATGAAGTTTATACATGGTAATTGTTTAGTTTTGGTTGAAATTGATATTCCCTTTGATTTTTGTAAAACAAAATATGCAATATTTTAAAATCAAAAGAATTAAATGTTTGTTCTCTGTTGAACAAATGATTAAATCATGACCTAAAATTTCAAGGCATACAGCAACACAATCTCACTATGTAATGAATTCGAGCCAGAGATCAAGTAAGCAATAAAATTTGTATAATAAGACAATAAAAAAATGAACACAGCAACAATTTGAATAGAAGAATTGCTAATCACTTCTCCGTGAGTAATTATCATTACTCACGATGGATTATTCATACTAGAAAAGATTTTGAGATTGACGAACAAGCTTTATATGTGGCAAAAGTATAATTCCATCTTTATTCCAACAGAAAATAAGCATTTAATGTTTTTTTTATAGAAATACACATTACATGCTTTGATTACAAAATTCCTGGAAAAAATCAATTTTAAACAAAAAATAACAAAAACGAAGTATAAATATCATTTATTGAAATATTAAAGGCTAAATATCCTTAAAGAAAAATGGATTTAAGGGAATATGTCCTGAGGCAAAAATAGTTTAAGCTAAAAACAACTAGCGCCATAAAACCTGTTCTGCCGTTATGTAAAAATAAAAGACATCGAAAATTAAGTTGGTAGTCCTAACAATTTGAGGAATGTTTTGCGAGAAGAGCAGCATAGCTGTTGTGACGTTTTATTAAATTAGCTGCGAGTCACTATGAGATAAAGAAAATCAACAAAAAATACCAGATATGCTCAATAAAGAACTTAAATAAAATTATAACGATATCCGTCCTCAATTCTATATTGAGTCCTACAAAGACTTACTCCGATAACTTCCTTCGAAATCCTGAGTGTTACTTTTTTCTCTTGTATGATAACTTACAACAGTGAATACTTGAAATTTAGGAATGATCTCTTCAAAAATGAACTAGTATTCATAACAACTTATGGAAGTGAAAAATTACTTTTCAGATTGCCAACAACTAAAAATATTTCCCACGCATTAAAGTCATATTTTACACAACTTTAATTAATGGCCCTCACTTTTCGATATATAAAAAGAATGATAAGTTGGGTAGTTATTGCTTATGTTTTCCTCAATGTATGACGTCATTATCATGAAATTACGAGACATTTTGGATTAGTTATTTTGCAAAAAAAAATTAAAATCAATATTTTCCTTTTAACCCTGTTTATTTTATAGATAATAGCAAAAAACAACAACATTTTGATACTAAAATCATATATCTAACTTCAATATTAGGGAAGTTATGACCAATTTATCATTTGAATTTCATCCTTCTTTTTCCAATTGTTTATGTTGTATTAACTACAACAATTTATGATATAATATGATATTCCAATAAAGGAAGACAACTTTCTTAAATATCTAAATAATTTAATGAAATTTTCAGGAGTTATTGCACAAAAGTTTTTACTTTTAAATACCTGCAATTAAAAGAATAATAAAAATAAGAGAAAGTACAATACTTTCATATTGCCAGTATTAAAGATTGAAGGTACAAATGTCGGATAAAAAATTATGTATTTATAATCAACAAATTGATTAAAAACACTAAAAATTACTAGAATAATAAGTTTTTGAACATCCATTATAAATGTTGTTTGATCCATTACACTTCATCAGTGATTTCAAAAACTATTTTAAGATTATTTATTTTCCAGTGAATGGTGAGATGAACCGAAGGACCATATTGAAAAACATTTTCAACTAGCTCCAAGATTAAGAATTTACCTACGTTAAAAATAATTGACGTCAAATTGATTTCCCCTATTTATGTAATGAAATTCCAGCATTTCTATGGGACTACGGGATGCCATTATAATATATTGCAATGGAAAAAAACTATTTCCTTTAATGTTGTCTAAAGTTGCAACTTCCTTTTGCAAAAATTATTCAAATATATGAAATATTTTTCCTCAATTTTTATAATATTATTTTTGTCGGTCATGTACCATTTTGTGTATTTTCCCCATATTTTTTTGTGAGAAACAGTGGGCCGTAACATTCTTCATTAAAAGTGTGCACATTTTACTTTTTGTTGCAAAATGTACTTCAATTTGGGTTTTTAAGCCATAGTACAAATACAAAATATAAAACTGTATATTTTTAGCATGTGGATGTATTATATAGTCTAATTAATTAAAAATGATGTTATCTTCATCGAATTACTCAACTTTTTCGAGAAAAGTAGTTGGCCAATTATTTCCAATTGCTGAAATATTCTTGTTTTTAAAGTAGAAAACTTTTTAGGAGTTGAATTCAATTAATCACCGTTCCGAACACTTTTACTCAAAACTCTTTGTCTTTAAACATCCTTTTTTGTATGTCCATCTTTCTTGCTATATTCCATTCTAAGTATTTTAAAATAGTATTGATTTATAAGTATACTTTTTTGAATAAATGTACCATTGTAAAATAATAATAGCAAAGTTTTATTTCTTGTTGGAAAGAGCTTGTATCCTATTCGGCAGTTGTATTTTTAGAATATGCAGAAAGATAACCAAAGCTTTTTCTAATAGTCAGAGCAAAAATTACAATGGACGAATTGACGAATCCTATAATATCGATAATCAAACAAAATAATTAAGTCATCCAATACTGTACGAGTGTATCGGACCCAAGATATCAATATATTGTTTATCATGTAATTATATACTTTCTGTGTTTAGGGTTTATTTTCTATGCAGTTCACTAACCGTATTATTAAATAGATGTTTATTAAAAAAAGTTGACGCTTATATTCACAAATCAGTAGTTAGTTAATGTTTTTTGTATCAATCTGACAAATCGTGTAATCTTTTAATTAAATCGATGATTAAAAAAGTAATTAAGTCATCTAATACTGAAAGGGCGCATCGGACCTATGATATAAAAATGATGTACATTTGTTTCTTGAAAACAATTCTTTTGTTAAGAACAAATTATAAATTAACCTGAACTACCAAAAACATTAATAATTTGTTCATTGCACAAATTTAAAACAATATAGTTAAATAAAAATAACTTGTAGCAAACCTTAACAAATGTTTTCAAAAATTATTTAAAATAATCTGTAATAATTGTAAAAAAAAATATTGATTTTAATTATAAATAGTATCTATAAAAATAAATTTGCATTAAAATTCGAAATTAATTATATAAAATGCTTATAAATTATGTAATACAGTCGCACTATCGATGAATCGATTTAAAAAACAATAATCTTCTTAAAGTATTGAATCTGATACTAGAAGTTCAACACTCCGTTAGTAAACTTTACATCCTGATATTGATAGAAATGCTTATTGGTCCTTTGAATCTACATTTTATTATTAATACTTTTCAGTTTGATTCCAAAACATTGAATAAGAGTATATTCAATTCTTTATTTATCTTGATAATTTCATTATTAGAGTTTATTCGTATATTTAACAATATTTAATTAAGATTTACTTCATTTAATTATATGTTTTGTTTAAAAGTTTGATTTTCCTTTTGATTTCTTTGATTCTTCTTTTTTCAATGTGAGAACTGAAATGTACAATGGTAGCTATAAAATAATAATATGATAGCTATATAATACATTTTATGTATTATATAAAATTTGCATAGAGTAATTAATATTTCATATACAGTTTGATTAACTATAAGAATCGTGTTGAAATCCCAAACTCATGTTGTTAAGAGTGTTAAAAAATAAGGATTTATTTTTTTAAATGTCTTATATTCCTACAAGTATTTTTTGATCATTTAATTTTATATTAACGAATAAAAAATGAATGTAATATTTAAGCAAATAATAAACAATTTAAATATAGTCAGTTCAATAAATGCACTGTAAAATGGGTA
This sequence comes from Lepeophtheirus salmonis, assembly GCF_016086655.4. Taxonomy (NCBI): domain Eukaryota; kingdom Metazoa; phylum Arthropoda; class Copepoda; order Siphonostomatoida; family Caligidae; genus Lepeophtheirus; species Lepeophtheirus salmonis. Next base: position 30,850,443 of record NC_052131.2, read on the forward strand.
TTCCTCAACAAAAGGATAATACTTTTAGATATAGTATATTTCCTACAGTAAGGTGGCACAATCTTTTCATTGTGACGTCACGTTAAACCACATTTGTTTATCATGTAATTATATCCTTTGTATGTTTATGGTTTATATTTGACTCAGTTCACTAACTGCTTTATAAAAAGGATGTTTACTAACAAAGAGTAACCGCTCTGATTCACAAATCAGTACTTAGTTGTTGTTTTTTGTATTAAATCTGGATTTGATAGTTATTGACTTCAATTTATTTAAAGTTATTTTTAAAAATTTGATCTAAATTTGAAAAAAATACATTAATATATAATTTATATGAAATAAAGTACTTAAATGCATAATTGCATTATAATTTTTAAATATAAGGTTTTTATTTTTTGTAGAATCAACAAACTACATGTAGTAAAAATTTAAATGCAAAAATAAATATCTTTCAAGGTTTTTTGTTTTAAACGAAGTAATGACAATTTTTGTTTAATTGTTTTAAAAGCATTGACTTCATTTCACGGGTAAATATTTGGTTTTTCAAAAACAAAAAATTATTTTTGTTTAATAGGTCTCGTTCGATTGTATTTTGATTTTTTTGAAGCATACATTTTGAGAGTTTAATAAAATATATTGTGTACTTATTTTTATTTGTATATAAAGTCAATTTCAGATAAGAGATGGTTTTTTAGGCAAAAATTTGATCTTATCAGAAATAAAAAGTAATATGTATTAAAGAATTTGTTTCTGCAAAATTGTTGACTTTATGCAAATTTTTTTTTTATTTGGACTGATCTTATCTTGATTTAAATCTATTTATTTATTTTTTAATATAATAATAGAGTAGGTGGCCTGGCGTTCCTGGGACTTTAAAAAATTGAAATTAATGCTATAAACGCTTTAACATTTTCTTTTAAATGAATGAATTTTAAGAAAATGAAACTTTTGAATGGTCGACGAATGTTGAACTGTCGTTCGCTAAACTGTCAGGTTATGATCAAAACTCCTTTGTCTTATTTTCTCTGCTCTGAACCTTATAATCTTCCTTAGAAAAAGTGTGCAAAGATACATACAACACAAATAATTAATAAATTTTTACGGTCTTTTATTTTTATAAGAATATTTCGTTTGTTACCCCAAAAAATACGAAAAATCCTAATTGAAGTCTTTTTTTTTTTTAATCAGAACTGTCACTTGACCCTTAAAAAATTTCATGGAAATATTCAAAAATGTCCATTCATTGGTTTGGACGTGAATTCTGGATATATACATCAATGAATTTGCATTTAATATATATATATTAGGGCTGGGATGGTACGCCAAAACCACGGTTCCATACAAACCGCGACACACCCTTCGCAAGTAAACAGTTCGGTGCGGTATAATAGTAAAATGTTTTTAAAATAAAATTATTCTATGTTTTCAAATTTTTCCCATACTTTATTTCTTAATAATTTATTTTCCGCAGAAATAAATTATTCCTAATTATACTTAACTTTTATAAAAAAAAGATGGTGGATATAAAATATAATTTACACTGGTTATAAAATACTATTATTTATAATTTGTTTTGGAAAAAAGATGATTTTGTGTACATTTTCCGATAATAAACAAGACCGATTTACAGTAACAATATCCCCTACTGTCGGAAAAATGATTTGGCGTGATGTAATTGTAGTTGTAGTTCTGAGGTATCGTGAAGCTAACTTGGTAACATTTAAAAATTTACCTAAATTATTCCTCCACCATACCGCTGGGGGTTCGTCAACTATGCTTCAATGTGTAACTCATTATCTCTCTTCTATTTCTTTTCACTCAGATTTTTAGGTGTCATATCAATATTTAAAGTTGCATAGATATTAATTGCATACAATATATGTTCAATTTCGTAAAAAAAATATTATGAAATCAATATTTGTTTTACTTATTTCTAGGTTTATTGTGGTCTAAAAAAAATTCAATCCTCCTACCTTTGGGGTCATTATTAATCCTTGCGTTGGAACTTTGAAGAAGTTGTTGGCACTCATTTCTCGACATTTTTATCTTCTGATTAGAAGAGGAGACACTTTTTTTCCCATAAATTTGACTTGATATTATTAAATAAGGCTTATCAGTTAGAAACTGTTATGTGTTCTGTATATATATATATGAAGAGAGATTAGAATGGCCATCAGCACTCATCAGTATATAAGCAACTCACTAATTATAAGAATATGTTGTTTCTACCTTCACGACGACTAAAATTCCTATTAAATTATGGAATTGAAATTCTACAAACGTCAACAAAATAAATATTTTTCATGACATTTTGTTTTTTTTTCATTTGTTGAGATTGTATATACATATGTTGTAAGGGAGAAAGTGTTTTTCTCTCTACTGGATACTTGTTATTACATGCACACAAGCATACAAATAATGTATGCACAATATATTAGATAAAATGCATATTTACTTTTCCCATTGGTATTGTCAATGTAAGACAATGCAAATCATTCAGAAAATGATAAAAAGACAATTAAAAACAAATAATGTCAAATTTTGACCTTCCCACAAAAAAGAAACAGAAAAAATAGTCAAAAATCATTTGGTAGTAATTGGCTTAATTGTTGGGAATTGGTCGTAGCTTCACAAAAACTCATTCGAATGGAGAATTTTCACGTGACGTTACCCTGAATAGAACCTAACTTTAGGATCTCTCCCATTTTGAGTTATTAATTCTCCGTTCTTGAGCATCTTTTAAAAGGTAAAATAAAAATAAAATGTATTTTATATAAAAATTACGTTTTTTCAATTTGGTATCATTTTTTGAACATTTCAATTTATTTTGTACTGATCATTATAAATAAAAATGCTAACTGTACATACTTATATAAATATCTGACATAAAAATACAAAAACAAATTTGTTTCAAAATAATCTTAATTACATGAGTTTGGAGTGTTAACAAGAAATATCAGTAATTGATTATTCTTATAGTAAAAACATTAAAATTTTGATAAAGATTGCTAAGGAATATTCATTACTTTGGTGTGTTATATAAATTTAAAAGCCATAATTTTGTAGCCTCCGTTGTACGCCTCATTGCTGACATTCCAAAAATCTAAGAAATCAAAAACAAAAAAGTAATGTATGCACACTATTTTGCGTAAAGTGCATATACTCGTACACTTTGCCTATATGTAAAGTCAATGTATGGAAATGCTTATCCCTTAGAAAATGATTCAAGATATGGAGAAGAAGATTTAAAAAAAGTTTAATTAAAAATAAATAATGTCAAATCTTTACCTCAATTTTATCCTGCACCCTTTTACTCATAAAATGAAGAGAAAAAATGGTCCAAAACCATTTGGTAGTTGTTATACTAATTGTAAATTGTTTATAGCTTAACCCAAGCTATTTCAAATTGAGCATTTTCATGTGACGTTATAATAATAACTGTCGTAAATATACTTTTTAAGTTATTAATTCTTCGTTTTGGAACATCCTTTTTATAACACTTTAAGTGAGCAGAGTAAAAAAAAACCTCCAAAAATACAACGTACTTATGTACATGATAAACAGCTAAAAGATTATATAATGGACTTTTTTTCAACTTTCTATCATTTTCATAACTACTTAATCATTTTACATTCGTAAATATCAATTAAAATGCTAAAAATACTTACAAATATCAAATCATTAGCAATCTTTGGTGTCTTTTCAGTTCCTCTGCTGTTACTCTGGCTTCTTGATTAGTTGGTGCAACACATTGAATTTTATTTGGTTTCAAGTTGGTTTCATAGCACACGCTTTACTCTACAGGGTAGGGCAGGAAAAAGTTGACTCAAGAAATAGATTTAGAAATAGATCAATAATTTTAAGTATCCGATATCAGGCAAAACATGTAATGTCGAAAAACATGTAATCATTAGTTTTGAATTTTTTTTTCCACTCAATATGGCCACCTTCATTATCTATCCAAGCCTGTACACGTTGCCTGAAGGCTACACAAGAGTTGATAACACACTCCTCTGACAAGTTGTCCCATGCAGTCACTATGGAGGACTCTCTTGGTTTCCCTCTCAAAACTGCCACACATAGAAAAATCCCGTGGGCTCAAATCGGGGGAGCAAGGAGCCTATATCTCTTTGGGCAAGAATCAAGCCATGTCATCTGCTCAAAACTTTTGGCACTTGGCGAACATGTGAGAGGGGGCACCGTTCTGAGTCCACACATATTTACCCTCTAGGTAGTTGGTCTTCAGCCATCGAAAGATGGAGTTCATACGCAACTTATATTACGCCTCCTGGCCGATTTTCTGTCCAGCCTTAAAAAAAAGGAGGTACCTTTGTTTCATCAGAGGCCATAACAACGAAGGTAACTGTTTCGGTTGACTGTTTGGTACGGTAAGCCTCTTGACCCTCTTGTTTTATTTTCGCAAGCCAGTGGTCGTTCCAGTGGTTCTGGAATTGAAAAACTGTGAAAATTTTCTCCGATACATTTTTTGCAATTGAACCATTCGCCTTGATCCATTTGAGGATATTCTTGTAACTTTCTAGCCTCATGGTCTTCATGTATTCTAAGTTGTGCTTTATAGCCTCATGATGATTCCTAGGAACTACAAAGAAGTGGTTGGGGAGGCGATTTATTGACTAAGTGGGATCCTCCAAACTTAACAAGAATTTCGTATCCCTCTTTAAATTATTCCCTCTCAAAAAAATTATATTCTTATAACATTGTCTCCATGTAATTCTGCACACTTCTCCTAGCAATGCTTCCATCTATGGAACCTATCCAAATCGTACTCGGCGTTTTTCTTAACAAAATAATTGGTGACAAAAGGAATTGCCTCTTCATTTGACACATATCCTTGCAGTCCACATTTTGGACTGTATTTTGGTTTCAGGCGTATAATGGTATATCCAAGCTTCAACTACAGTAATCAATTGGTCCCAATTGTAATTTAAAAAAGTAATTTATTTCGCCTAAGCTACGTCAACAGAAAGATACTCAATTTTCTTCATTCTCACAACAATACTCACACACACACACACTCACTCAAAAAACTGTTGCAAAGCAACTGCTCGTTCAAAAAGGTTTAAATTTTGATGAATAACTGGCAACAGATACTAAATAGATGTGACTAACTTTCATTTAAAAGTGTTGCCATGTTCATGTTGAGGTCGGAAACTTTTCAGACCACTCTTGTTAGTAAATTCTTTTTTGTAAATATGTGGTGCGTCAACGTAAAAGCAACCCTAAACAAAAATCAAGAAAAAAAAAAATCACACTATATTTTTTTACTTCAAATATATTTACATTCAATCCAATATTTCAAAGTCATTTATAACGTTTTTGTAAAAGGAGTTAAAAGACCTACTCCCTACCTTAACTATATTATTCAAAACTTTTTTTGATATAAGAGAATTATATAGGTCATTAAATCCATTTCGCATTTTTTATCGTGGCAATCAATTTTTGCTACTTTAGAACAAATAAAGTGGAATTACAGGAAAAGGACAAAACAACTATAGAATTACTGATGACAGAAAACAATAAAATACACTTTACAAGGTTAATTGAAAGAAAGATCAAACGACTACAATTGACATCCAATTTTTACACCATATATTTTGCTTCTTATGTTAGAAAAATATGAAGACATCCAAACACAATCTATTTGAGTTTCAAACGAATAGGTATATAGGACCACTTAACCTGTGATTTTTTTTTAAATCTACATGATTTAAAGACCATAATATTTATGTTTTATTTTTATTGTCCTTAAGGAGGAAAATATAAAGTTTATCATAACTAAAATTGCGCATTTGCTTTTATAAATTAAAAAGACCCAGTTAAGTCGTATATTTAATGTGATTGAAGTATGCATTGAATTGGTACTGTAATTATCTTGTCTTGTAATATTGTTGTACCTAAAAAATAAATATCTCATTTTGTATGGTCGTTATCAATTTTAACTACTTGAAATAAATCTGCGGGGGCTCTAGGGGTAAGTTGAAATAATTTGTTGAAAGACATTGACTATCATTGTTAGAATGATTTAAATGTAATCCACACTGAATTTGCACTTAAGTGTGGCCATATGCTTATAAACAGAATTTGAATATGGAGATCCATTTGAAGTATTTAGTCATTTCTACTATAATTTTTTTTTGTAAAATGGTGGTACTATTTTTTACAATTCTACCCTAAATAATATAAATTCGCATTAAAAATGTAAATCGAATGTAGGACACATCATCAATCACGCGTTTTTCATAAATATATGTAAATTATAAATCAATCGAAGAGTTGATACGAAATATATATGATTCATAACTAATCCATATTTATATTCATTATATTTAGAACATTAATTAATTAATTAAGTGAATTAGTATTTTGTTAGTTTGTTTGTATATATTTGAAAGAAAGATGAATCCTACTCTGAATTAAATTATGACTCATTTACCATTAAATTCAATCTTTGATAATATGACCCACCGGTATACAAGAAAAAATCCAAAAATTATGTGTTTAGAAGAAGAGCAGTTTAACTGTCAATACGTTTTAATGGGTTAGCTGGAATTATCAACAATGAGTGCCAAGAAATCAATACAAATCCCACTCCTTATATAGCAATGCCATTGGCAGGAATTACTACGATATCAATACTCAATTCTTCCATCAGAGATTTTTACTTATAACTCCCCAATAAATATTACATGTTACTGACCATAATTTATGAGCACACTCACTAGTAGTTACTTTATTCATAAGCGTTCTCTCTTAAAGAATAACAGAATAATAATAACTGCTTTGGAAAATAAATTGTTACTATTTCACTTTTCAGTTTCTTTTTGTATCATAGTTGCAAGTCACATTTTCCACAGCTCTGTTTATATGTGTCCATGGAGATGGGAAAAATTTACCAGCTCATTATGAAGCTTTTTAAATTAAAAAAAGAATGTAGAAGCAATTATTATTTTGAAATTTTATCCAAAACATCATTTTGAGCATACTGCTACAAGAATGAAAAACGGGGTACGGGTATTTCACATCAAATATGTATTTTGTGGCATTTTTCACTGCAAAGAGTATGATTTAGAAATTATTTTAAATAATTTATTATGTGAAAACAAATTTATTGATTTGATGTGTCATCTACGAAGATTAAGAAACAGTTGCGGACGCTCTCCGGGAAGGGATCTTATTCATACATCCGACTCAAGATTACATTATTACCACACCAATTTACACTTAATGCTTCTGTCAGCTATTGATTTTCTTCTTTTTTTTTTCTATTATCTGTGTTCTGAACATTGATTAGTTGAATTATAAGTAGCTCTTTTTAAACTGTAAACAGTTTGCAACAATTATTGAATAATAATTCCATAGTTTGGAGTAATTTGCTAATAATCATCTGATTTTAGACTTGTTCAGTTTCATCATAGGAGAGTAGATTGCAAGATTCATTAAAGTTATCGGTTTAAGAATGAAAGTATATGATACCTAATTAATATATTTAGCAGTATATAAGCGTATCAAAGTTTAGAGTCAATTGCGACGACACGCCTTGTAGTAGATATTAAACAACATACCCTATAACTGTAAGAGTTGTCACTATATCAATATTTTCGTAGTAGTTACGGTACAAAAATTGGTGTTGGTATTTTGATAACTTTTGCAACTTTTTTAACAAAAAGTATATATTAAAAATAATAAAATTTATTCAATAATTGATAAATTTGGAGACTTTTTTTATTATGAACAATTTGGGGGACCATTTTTTTATGACGTAATCTATATTTATAAAGGTAAGAAAATCTGTGTCTGTAACACCTCTTATCCAAATTTGAATTTGCTAAGAGTTTTGTTTTTTAAAGCCCTAAACTAAGTGTGTAAGAACAAGGGGAGGGCCAGAAGTAATCCATTTTTTGCTTAAAATTTTTTTATTCTTCTTGGCTGTATGGTGCTGTAATAAATTTTTTGATGTTATTGGTAGTCTGCATGAAGGAAACAACATTCTCTGCAGGAGATTGCCAATTTTTTGTTGTTGCTCCAATATTTTTTCACGTGGAGACATGGAATCAAAACAAAACTTGTTTATTTTATTTCAACTATCGTTTAGTTGCGTATTAAATCCTTGTCATTAATAATTACGGGAATAAAATGGTTATTCAATCTTACTGCCTGATTTGGGTATCCACTCTCTACATCAGTATCCCGGCACCACTATTGTACCGGTGTATGGAATAACACATATGCACATTAACTTCTTTGGCGTCTCGATTTTTTAACACAAACAGTTTTTCTCTAATATTGCAAAAAAACTTGTTCTTATGATAAAAAATATTATAAGGGACTAAAAAACACTTGAAAATATCATAAATTACCCTAATTTAAATCAGCATACATATACATTAAATGCTCTCAGACACTTCAAATTTTTAAATCCAAAGTACATAGCAACTCTTTTTCTAAATAATAGTACCTTAACTTCCCTACAAAATCCTAACGCGAGTACATCTTGAGTGAGTTGAGTCACCTCAGCATTCCAATTGATATTTTTGCAGTATCAATCTTTATTTGCTCTTAGTAGTTGTTAGATATGAGTCATACTTGAAGCATCAGTGAACACATAGAATTCATATTTACTTATATATTTTATACTAGTGAATTCAGAATCTAAAATAGTAGTTCGATAAAAGAATAGTGTATTTTGACGAATGTAGAGCAGGATCCCTCAAACTTTTATTCGTGACGTACTGTTAGTAAAATATTTTATAACCCAAGTACCAATTAACAAAAAACAGCCGTGAAGTAGTGCTTGTTTTATAAAACTTTACAACTGGAAATAAACTGTATTCTTTTCAACTGTTTGCAATCAATGTGCTCGAAAATGTCGTCAAAATCAACGTATTTAAAAAAGTAACAAGTTTCCATTTCCGCAGACATCTGTGGACTCATCCAACTAGAGAAAAGAAGAGCTGCTTAGTTTTGCAACAACTTAATAAACAGCAACTATTCCCATTTTTTTAAATTAAAATTTATCGGCTGCGTTTTAGTTTAGCATTTCTCCTGCCAGCAGAGCATTTGCTGTAGTTTGCAGGGTTTCATCTATCAAAACGGGTTATTTGCTTTAGTTATCAGGAAACATATAGCATATGATGTATCCGGGGATTAGGCTGATGTTGTGGATGCTTTCAGCATTTTGATAACTTGAATCCTACTATTGTTCCTTCTCCAAAAAATCAGGGTCCCTAGCACCATGAGATTCTTGTTCTGTCATGAGATGAAGCTTGAGGTGTGTTAGCTTCATTCCAATGTTAGCCAACTTCTAAATACAGAAAATACGCAATGTCATAGATAACTGGAGCTTGTTGACCCGTGTAGGGCGTACTTTCCAATTACTGTAGTAACTTTTGGGAAGCCTGTATTTTTAAATTCTTTGTTGTTTTTCCTTTTGTGTTGTCGTGCTTTAACCAGGACTTCATTGTTTAGGTTGTCAAAGCGTCATATTTTCAAAATATCATACTCATTCTTTTTCTTTCTGATAAATTTCTTTTTCCCCGATAGATGGCTGGGAATTCAAATCTTTGAAACCTCGATAATTAATTTTAATATTTGTTAATAATATATTGATTGTAATAGAGTCATGATTTATATCTTTCCTTGTACACTAATGTTAAGTTTTTGAATATAATTTTTTCACTCGTATCCGAGGAGGAACAATATACACAACCTTTCACTGCAAAGTTACACTTTTCACTAATTGCCTATTCACCACACTAAGTAATGAACTAGCATGGCTAGTGCTACACCCTATTCAACATAATAATTTAGGTCTGAGATATTTTTGGGGGAATTGTGATTGTATTAACTATAGAGCACGTATAGAAAAGGTTTGCAATTTATGAAGTAAACATTACATTGGCTTCATCTTTCCTAAATAAATAGTAATTAATACTTATGATTTATAACCATTTCGATAAAACTTTGGAAACACTCAATCTAAGGCTTCGATTATAATTAAGTTTTTCTTTGGATAGATTATAATAATTATTGTACCCGAAGTATGTAAGAATTTCTGACTCCTGACTCCCACTTCACTAAAAAAAAGGCACCAAGTCACTCTCTGCCTATATCTTTTTCTACGATCTACTTGTAATTCTTAAACTTCAAAGTTAGATTTTTTTAAAAGACATTAATGGAAGACAGCTTAGATATACATACTAGGGGATACGACACATATTTAACAAATGACAATCATTTTTATTAACTATATATTTGAAGAAATAACAATCCCCCCTAAGTCTTATTGAAATATTCTCCTCGAAACTTTCTAAATAAAACATATTTTGACATTTTTTCTTACATAAATGAAGTGAGGTATTGTATTACGTGGAACATAACAAAACAGCATGTATACACAAGAATATACAACAAGAAGATGGCCATATACCCGAAGAGCACAGTCTACGACGTCTACAACCGATGGTAGGAAGAAGGGGCATATAAGAGAAAATCCTACAAGTACTGGAGTGATAAAAACCCACTACCATATTCCGCTTGGCCTGAAGCGTTCCTAGAAGTAATCTCCTGGGACTCCGATTAACACTCTTGCCAAAAAGCACCAACTAAGCCGTACTACAGCTTCCAGGGCCATAAAAACTGATCTGAGAATGAAGTCATACCGCCCCTAAAAACACATATCCTTACAGACACAATGAAGGCCACTGGAGCTGCCAACAGAAGAAAATGGCTGAAAGATTTGAAGTTCATCCTATATTAGTATGAGTAAGAATGGACTTTCGACAAATCTCACAACATCTAGAACGACAGATGGTTAGTTTAAAGAGAGCTAATTCTCCTTGCCTATTTAAAACTAAGTTTTTCGGCAAGTATCATTACCCTTGGTCTCAATGGTAGAAAAGGCAGGTCATGCCCCACATCCTCTTTCATCCAAAAGAGAGGGTGGATCCTGACACTTACTGTGAACTCGAGTCTGACCAAGAAACCTTAGATGAAAGCTGAGGTCAATGGTATCGAGTTCCTGTTTCTACAAGACTTGGCCCCCTCTAACAAAGCCCACTAGAACCAAAACTTGTTTCAAGGATAGAAGGTGTCATTTTGATACCACTACAACTCTCCTTCTAGTCTCCCCTATATGAATCCCATGAATCACTTCTTTAAGAGGGAGTTAGAGAGTATGGTCTCTGTCAATTCACACAATAGTATTGACTCCTTGAATGCCTCTATCATCAAGTACTGGTGCAAAATCTTCTGGATAAAGCCTGCAAATCCTTTCGGCCTCGTATCGAGGGATTGATTGGGAAAAATGGCATACACATTCTATAACTTTTCATTTGTATTATTAGAACTTGTATATAACTTGTCCAACCTCTACTTGCTTCCCCTATTGATCAGGATGCAGTTAAATGTTGTCAGGATTTTACCTGAACGAGGATGAACGAGATTGTAACAACCTTATACAAGAATGCCCGTGGTGTCATATGTGACATCATTGCAAATTAGAAATCAATTTTCCCATTGTTTTAATTGGGACTAAAATCCCTTAATTCATGAGAGTGACTAAGAGAAAATCAAATAAAAAAATCAGAGGCAAAAACGTAATTCTAAAATAAAAAGATTTACGTGCATTTACGTCACAATGAGCCAACTAATGAATGATACACTTGAGCCAAAGATATAAAACAAGTAGTGAAACTACCCTTTTAAAGTTGAAAAGACTCCTTATCTTTGTTAAATATCCCCTCCTGCAAAATATCGTTTTTTATAGTTCCATTACGTATATGGATTTTTCTTCCATTTAGAGAATTCGCCTTATTAATTCAGTTGAAAAGATGAGTTGATGAAGGATGTATGGCTAATAATAGAATTATATTTAGAGTACCCTGAGGCCCTTATAAGACAAAAAAGTTTTTTCTTAGCAAAATATATTTAGACAAAAATTGACAACTGCCTTTTTGTTTCCCAACTTGTTTTTGTTTGTTTTTGCCTTGGGAAAGTGATGATTTTTTACCAACACTTTTAAATTCATAAATGTCGACAGTCAGCCTTGTTTAAATCAAAAAGAGGCATTTGACAAAAACAGCAAAGGAAATAATAAGTTATGTCTTAATGACCCCAAGGAGCGAGTTATTGATCACGATTTGAAAGACCTAATAAAGATAATTGAAAACTTAAAAATAGATTAATTTGAAATACTACAATATGGGGACCCAACACATTCAGTAGCATTCAAATACAATTTAATATCCGTTATTTGAAATTATAAGGTCTCAATATGCAATTAAACGACAACTGAAAAAAAAACTAAATAAGTTTTGTACTTTATCCTGTATCTAAGTGTATCAAATCTTCAACAACAATTCAAAAGTATGTCACTCTGTTTGCCTGTGTTTCGAGGCTCTTATTGCTTTTAAAGGAGGGCATAATGAATAAAAAGTATGGCTAAATATAATATTTCAACTAACGACGAAAGGGGTTTGAGTTGTCTTCTTCTTGATTGATTGAAAATAACGTTTTTTCGTAATTTATTCATGCTATTGAAAGTTTTATTTCCCAACTCAGTAGATAGCTAAAGTTCATTATTAATGTATCAATAATGAACTTAGGAAATCCCAAGTTGTTCATCCGGATAAAAAGTACGATATAGATGGGATTTTTGGGGACATTATTTATATGAGTGATTATCAAGCTGGTCTGTGTGACGTTATTAATGTCATCAAGAAATGTATTTGCTTAAAAAAGTCATTAGAAATTCCTTAAAAAATGTACAACAATATAATATTCCATCAAAATTAACTGCTCCTGCCTCAAAAGACGCACTATAGGCATAAAAATGTTCGGAATAAGTGGTCTATTATAATAAGATCTGGGTATAAGGAAAGGAAACCGTAATTTTTAGTTTGTTACTATATAATGAAGTTGATAGTGTATTATTGAGATAAAACTTAATATAAATATATGTATCCCCGAAAGAATATTTTATTTAATACATTCCTTATCAATATTCAGCAGGATTACATACAAAAATATACTCCCTATTTCATACTCTAATAATATCATTATTTATCGTTAGAGTTGTAAAAAATAGAACCTACCGGTATGTTAAAAAACAAACAAACTTTGGTAGCCCTGACAATATATGAATGCATGGGGAGAGTAGTTTAAATGGCATGACGTATTATTAGATGTCCTAGAAGTAGATATAACAGAAGGAAGAAAATAAATGCATACTCCACTCCACAACCTCCCTAATTATAGAGCAATTATATTTCATACAAAAATAAAAAATAAATTCACAAACTGAAAACTGCGTTTGTATAAAAACATAATCTATATATTAAATGTGATGTGAATGTCTACCTATGTATAAGTGTGGATATGCCCTTCAATCACGGGTGAACCAATTGATGGATTCTGCTGAAATTTTTCATGTAGGTTCTTGTGGATCTAGAAACTGTTTTGGAAAAAAAAATTTGGATCGTCGAACACTTTAAATAGCATTTTCAGCACTTTGCCTGTACAACCTAAGGGGCAGGGTGTATTTTGGATATTAGATGGGTTGTTTGATGCTCAACGAAGAAGCAGTCGAATAATTTATCAAAACTGAGTAAACATTAGCCCACAATCCATGGGCGGGGGTGTATTTCTAGCATATTTGGAAGGGTTCTTTGTGCTAAGAAAGGGGGGGGGCAGTTTAAACTGCCTTGAGCTCCAGTTCTATAACTATACATCCTGAGGGCAGGGATGTATTTTGACATAAAAGGAAGGCTCCGCGGTGCTCAGGGAAGGGGTAGCAGAGAAATTTAATATGCTTCAGGGACCAGCAGCTCACCTGCACACCTTAGGGCTGGGAGGTATTTTGGATTTAAAAGATTTCTTTAATGATTGGGGAAGCGGTGGTGGAGGAATTTAAATTGATTCAGCCCCATCAGTGCACCTGCACAACATGTTGGCTGGGGTGTATTATAGCATATTAAAAGGGTTCCTTGGTGCCTAGAAACGCGGCGAATCGAGAGTTTATAACGTATTTACGACCTGAGATTTTAAATATTAGGAGATTTCCCTGATTCTCAGCCAAGCGGCTGCAAGACTGCGAGTTCGGTGTCTTACCCAGAATAAAGCAACTACTTCCTCATTGTGTCAAAGAAGAGTGCCTATATATGACTATATTTTATCATATTTATACTCTTAAAACAAACAAGTCAATAATTCCTAAAACTTTTTGGTAACCATTTTTTGTATTATATTTAGGAGAAGAGTTTCAAATTAATTTTAATTTCATAATGTTCTGGGCGAAGCCGAGCCAACTTACTCTAGTTCAACATTATGGTCAAGAATTATTTTTCTTATAAAGACCTGAAAAAAAGCATATTCACACATATTATATTAGAACATAAAACTATAAATATATATTTCTTTTTTATGTTAGGACAGTCGCCACGAACACATATTTACTATTTCAGCTCAATAATATGTTTTGTCTTTTTATGAGAGGTGTAACATTTAGCAGTACTTAGCGTGTTTTTACAATCTCCATTAGAACAATTGGACTTTGGTTACTTGATCATAAGCATATACCCATGATTTGACTCCAGTTATGACCGTTTTGAGCAAATCAAGATCATCATTGACGTCTGTCAGCAGCTCATAAGCGATGCTCATGCCACGATTCTTTTTTTTAATGATACAGCTTCGGAACAAACTTCCCATGGGAAAAACGTTCGAAAAAAAATTATAGCACAAGCCAACTGAAATGTCAATATTGTCAGCAACTTCTCTGATAAAAATTTTCTTCACTGCTTCAACGTTTTCATCTATTGTTGATGTGCTTTTGATTGGAATCTTCCCAGGCCATCTTGCAAAAAGTTTGTACCACTTGTAAACATTTTTTTAATTTAAAAAAAGTTTCACATTTACAACTGTCAATATTATAAATGTTCTGAAGCACTTGTTTTCATTATTTTTACAATATAAGGCAGATTGTAGAGCAATTAGGATAAATTTAATTTATCTTTATGTCTGCGTCGTGTGTCCAGTATATGGAAAGGTGTATAAAATATTTAATAAAACGACATAATAACTTTTTCTAGTTGACAATCTGAACATGCTTTTTTTTCTTTTTTTGCAAAGCTGTTGCCCATATTATTTAATTTTTAAAGACAAAACATCTATGCATGAAGTAATAACTAGGGGTTGCGCTTTTGAAAGACGGAGACTAACAAATCAAACTCATGAGAAGGGAAGCTCAGCATTTTTTCTCTAATTATCCACTTCAAGGTATATCGCAATTGGATTTTAATCTCAACCATACTCGAAAACGCTGAATCACATAGGTACATGGAGATAAATGCAACTCGTGGTGTGAGCGCCCCTACAGCAACACGAGGATACAGATCATGCATAGTTGCCCAGAATGCCTGAGCAGGATTTTCTTTGCAAAAATATACTTTTCTGCAGAGTCATGTACCAGGTCAATAAACTAGTTTTCAACGTTTTCTGCTTACTTCGGGAGGTTGTGAACTTGAAAACTGAAGATATCCCTCGTGAACTTCATCATTTGGTTTTTGCTTTTGAAGTCTGGAAAATAGTAATTAAACTCATCCAGCAGACTATTGAAGTTGATGATGGCTTCGTTCTTGAGAAAGTTGTAGACACCAAGAACAGTCTCGCTGATTTACGTTAACGTTGGAAAAGCCATTACACTTTGCCTATTTTTTTTTCCATGCATTCAAAAATCTTAACCCTCAACAGACAATATCATCACAGCACATACACACTAAATTAACTAACCATAAGAATATATACACATATGAGTAAACTTGGAATCATGTGTAAGCTTTATTACATCAAGGATAGACACGAAAGAAGTGAACTTGTGGGTAGCTGTTGTTGACATTTCTAACTGAACAGTGTTGAAATTGGTAAAATTTTGAAGCAGTGGTTCCTCTGTTTAACCGGTCAATTACCACTTGGCAACTCCACCTTTCGCCACTAGTGTGTTCCCACAGGTTAAGTAACAACTGCGTTAGAGTGGTTTAAGTAGAAGTCCTTGTTGGACTCGGAGTATAATTGAGGAGCTACAAATGGGTAACTCCAGCCTATATTTCCGAGCTATTTACGAAGTTGGATTTGTGTTTATTTCCTTCTTCTCACGGCTTCTCGCAGCTGATTTAATACAACGTAATGACAGCTATGCTGCTCTCCTAATAAACATTATTCAAATGGTCGGGATTACTAAATTAATTTTCAGTTTCTTTTATTTTTACATACAGGGAGGACGGGGTATATGATGTAAAATAACTACCTGATGCAGTCTTTTTTTATGTTTGTAAGATGTACACTCACTAATTTACAAAATGGAGAGGCTTTTCAATCTTTTTTTCATTACAAAAGTGTCACTGATACACCTGGATTATATTAACCTATGTGGGAGCGACCAATGTAAGGATATATGAAAGCAATAAATTATGTTAAATATTATGTAAACTTTGAAAATGAGATTTATTATACATATATAAGACCCAAGATTTTTCGAAGCTTGCATGCATATTTGAAAAAATTCTTTGTGCAACTGGGATATTTGAGTATAACTAATCCTCAATTTATAACCAAAAATAACAACAAAACAAAAATAGAAGTAATCCAATTACATACAAAAAAAGTAGAGCAGTATTGTAATTTATTTTATTTATGAGTAGCTTATGAGTAGCAAAATGTATTACCGTTATGAGAGGGGTCCCTAAGAAAAATAAAGAGATTCGAATATATAAATTAGGGGTTTGTTTTTTAACTTATTCACAATTTTAATTACGGCTAGTTGAAAAAGTTGAGCTATGGTAAAACAATAACCTATGTAGAAATTTATTTTTATGCAAATGTCATATGAGTAGTACATTTCGTTCAAAATTTGAAAGGAGACAAAATGTCTTTATTTCGTCATTTAATATTAAAATAAAGCAATAACCATTATTATGCATTTATTAACTATGATAGACATTATTCTGACCTATAAAAAATATTA
Organism: Lepeophtheirus salmonis; assembly: GCF_016086655.4. Lineage (NCBI taxonomy): Eukaryota > Metazoa > Arthropoda > Copepoda > Siphonostomatoida > Caligidae > Lepeophtheirus > Lepeophtheirus salmonis. The sequence goes on from NC_052131.2 coordinate 30,867,481, forward strand.
ATCAAGTTTTTCTCCAAAGCTCTTTTCAATAGAAAAGTGTAACATAAGAACATTTTGATCGTTCCTTTCTGAAAATTTGAAAAAAAAAACAAAAAAAAATATGATGCGGGCTATACGCAGATCATCAAATTTTCTTAACTTTCTTCTCCTTTTTTGTTCCATGAGACAATTTAAAAAAATACTTAAAATACACTTTTTATCAGTCAAAAAATATCTATCATCATTATTTTATGCAGAATATCAAAAAATGTCTTTCTAGTATCCATATTTACTAAGTAAATAATTTTGGTTTTTTTCATAATTTGATCGAGATGTGCGACCTAAAGATGACCTCTTAGGACAGTGTAATTTTGCATTAGTAATTTCCATACTATATTAAACTTTTCCTGACTACCCATAATCAAGATTAAAAAAAGAGCAGAAAAAGCCCGTCCTAATATACATACATATATTATAAATATGTATTAAGGGATATATAAATATATTGTTGAGATTTAAGGACTGTGCTTTGAATCCCACGAGAAGATACCTACTGGTATATGTACGTGTATAAAATATGACCTGCTCGGATGTAAATACAAAATAAAAATAGAAAAACAACCTATGGTAATCCTAATAATTTGAAAAATGTTTGTGAAATGAGGAGCTTCGTGGCTATGATGTTTTATTTAGTAAGGTGTGATATGTAGAAAATAAATACGTATCCCACTCTGTATCTTACAGCAAAGACAATTACTCCAACCTCAATCATTAATAATATTCTGTGTCTAACAAAGAAAGAAAAATGTAAAGAACCTGTGTACTGACTCACGCCTAAAATGCTAAAACTATAGAATTGCCACAACCTCTCTTTAAACCAATAAATCGAATGCAAGTGTCGAGGAGCACTTGTGCCACTGATGTAAATCGAATCTGGAGTCTTCTTTCTATTCTTCTATTTTACTGATACTTTTTTTTCACCTTTATTGGAGTCTTTGAGCATATAACTATTTGGGTCTATAATGTGTATGTATTTGAACCTATATCCTAAGAATCCTTGGCCACAAAATCCCCACTGAACTACCACTGGTAAAAAGGATATGCTCTGAGGACTCCCTTCAATATCCTTCTTTTGGAATCCTTCACTCACTACAAGTTGTCAACGAGTCATCTAATATCAATGGAGTTGATATAATAATGCATGAAATCAAGTCATAATTTATGAATGTCTATATGAGAGATACTCATTGTCCAGAATAAAAAAATATTGTGTGTAATCTTCATTTTATTATTTGTTAAAAATACTTTATTTACTTTGATGCGTGAGCAGAGTCTAAGATATTGATTAATATATTTTTAACTATTGACAAATGTTGTAATAGTGGAATGTTTTATGCCATTGTGTTAGAAATGTATTGAATATATTGTAGATTTATATGGAATAGTTTGTTCAAGTTAAGTTTGCTATGATTATCATTTAATGTTTTAGTTTAACATACCCATTATACACTCAATTTTTATCACTATCTATAAAATAATGTTCCAAGTTGAGTCGCAAGTCTTAGATATCGAATCCAAATCAAGTGTTTGATTCTTTGATTATGAAATCAAGTAAGGTAGCAAGTCTCAAACACAAACCATTTTTTAGATGTAAAATTTTAGCGTGGAATAAAAGCAGATATCTAACCCTTCCATATTAAAACATGCAATAAAATATAAATAATCATATCCAACAACTAAAGAGGCATTAAAAACATTAAGTAATGATAATCTTCCTTACTTTGTTCAATGATGAGTAAAACTGAAAAAGAAAAAAAAGTTGATAATCAAATTGCCAAGAATCGTTATATATTTTTTTCCCTTAAATATACTTTAAATAAATGACTTTTTTTATAGTCTTATGAATGATGATATTTGCTTATATGTAAGTATGCATGTATGTAGTATACAAATGATGTATGCATATAACTGCTTAGATATCAATGATGACTTATTGAGTGGTTTGACAAATGATGGAGCTTAAAAATAAGTTACAACAAATCATTTCCCAATTTGTGTACTATATCATATAGAGAAGTAAAAATAAATGATTGATGAGGCACTCTAGACAAGCTTAGAAAGAAAACAATTTAGGGAGACCCGGGAATGTTGCACAATATTATTTTTTTTTCTGGAGCATCGAAAAAGCTATGGTTACAAAATTTACGTTATGGAGAAAAATCAATAATTTCAGACGCTCAGAGAAAATTGACTCAAAAAGGATGGAGAGAGGTGAAGAATATAAAATTGTAGGAGTTACAAAATGATGCTCCGATTTTGATAAGTCTACATTGTGCATATGCAAAATGCATTTAGGCGGACAACATTAATAAAATTATCAAAAGATCAAACGTGATAAAGACAGCACCTTGAAGTTGATTAATTTGTTAAATCACTCAATGCCCACCTATTGCTTCAGTTTCAGCTTCTACACGAGGTCGAAAGGGCTTGCACTCTCTGATGACATAGTCATCAGACATGCCTATCCTGCTCAATGTAGGCCTTCAGCTCAAGAGTATCTTTGTAGAGGAAAGCTCAGACTTTGGTCTCAATGGTGCCCCAAATCCCATAGTCAAGGGGATTAAGATTTGGTGATAATGCCCAGAGCTATAAATTGGCTAGATTCTCCCTATACCAGTTTTTTACCTTGATCAATCTAGGTGCTTTTACTTTCGCTCTTATTAGCTAGCTTTTTGGTGTCTTTCAGAGCATTACTGATGGTCTCTTCACATAATGTTTTTTTGCGAGCTTGTACATCGAGATAAGAGGATTTGCCTCATTAGTATGTCACATGGCACTCATGAACTCTGCCAATCGCTTTATATTGTGGCATCCACTTCTAGGCTTCCATTCATAGCTGTCATTCACATCAAATGCCTTAATGATCCTCAAAACAGTGGACCTGTTCACTTTTACAATCTTAAAGACCTCACATACAGTAACTCTTGCGTGGAGCAAAGAAACACTCCAAGTTTCTTCGACATCATCACGAAACTGACATTGTATACAAAAAAATATATGATGTAAAAAGGATCATCTTTAGACTGACAAGCAAAAAAAAGAATTTCGACCACACTTTAACTTGATTGATAAATTGCCATTGTCACCCTCCAACCAGTTGGGCGTCTCTAGAACCACTGCCTACCCTGTCAGCAAGGCAAAAAAGTGGGAGAAGAAGAAAGACTCTGGGAAAAAGACCAATCTGGACCCGGATGTTCTTTATAGCAATGTATGTTTAATTACCGAACTTTATTTTTTGTAGAATTCATTTAAGTTTTCATACATGATGTATTTCACATAAGCACACTGCAAATGTATTTAAAAAAATGCGTCGTGTGTTTGACCCAAGATACCTTCTGAATACATTTTTCCATTCACTAATAAGTATTTAGAAGGAGGGGATCAAAAATCACATAACTTCACCTACCTCATCTAGTTTGAGACTTATAAAAAAGTTCAAAAAAAGATTAGGGAATAAAGAAAGTGACAAGGTGATTTTAAGAAGCATACAAAGCCTTCTGATTTCCCATTACACATGGTGGTTTAATTGTAAGCTCATTAAAAATTTGTTGTCTACAAATAAATGGGTGAAAAATTAGGGTATAAGTATTTACTTAATCGTCCTTATTCGCAAAATGGAAGAATGAGACTTTGACAATATTTGGGATGTGTTAATGAGGGGGATTTCAACTTGTCGTCTGACTTAACGAAAGCTAATAATATTACACTAAAATTTATCTCTATAATTTATAGACTATTATCGATTGACAAGAAACCAAAAGATCTGGATTGAAGTTTTATTGTCTATGAATCGTCCGTATTAGACAATAAAGTAATTTTATATATGTTAATACTTTATTTCGGCATTTTAACATTTACCTGGCTAACTATTATAATATACTAATCTCTATCATGCCAATTTTGAGAGGTTAAAAGTAACTTTTTACAAGTTTCCTATGAGCAATGTTTTAAAAAACAAAACTCTCTGTCGATTACTAAGTAAAACAATGACCTAGTTGCCACTATGTGCACACCGTACCAAAAGAAGGTATATAATGAATGATATATAAGTGATCCTATGTGCTGAAGGGTACTAGAAGGCCATCGGGTAGCAGACTGGGACTTAAAGAAAGACAATTGTCAATATCTAGCATGCATGGAGACATTGTAATCAAGTACATTTTGAACTTAAAATTATGAATGAAAAAGCCTACTATATATATATATTGACCATAAAAAATACATGAATTTGAGAATAAGTTGCGTTTTCATTATACATGATGTCAATAGTAAAAAATGTAATTAGTCGGGGAGTGCAAACAGGTAAATTTACCGGAGGGGGGTAGGGTGTATGCACTTTTTTTAAGGACTAATTTGTTGTTTTATTCAACGTCTACCACTTTTTATGCTCTTCTTGTGAGAAGACAGTCCAAATAGTTACATGTTTCTCTATCATTTCCTCTCAATCGTCAATCTGTTTCAACCTCTATAAATCATATTTGTTTACTCTCAATACAGCTCTGACGTTAATAGAAATCACGTTTAAATAATTATATTTCTTTAAACCATTATTAAGGGGAAATAAAAAGAACCAACATCCAATTTTTCTTGTGAATCTATTTTTACGTATAGTAATTATCCTTTAACAATTTAATGTTTTATAAATCATCAATTATTTGTAATATTTTTTATTTTAGTTTTTACATTATTTCGAAATAAAAAATCCCAATTGATGGAACGATGGTCATATTTATGTATTTCTTTAAGAACTGCAAAGAATACTGTATTTTTTTAAGTGAAAAGGAATGGTGTTATAAACATTGCAAAAATCTTAAAAGAAATACAACAACCACTGTGGTTGTTGCACTATGTACTTGAATAAAAAAAATCGAAATTTATGTTCTAAAAAATTTCATTTCAAGAATATATTTTACTCAAAATAAAATATAAAAATTCTTTCTAAAAAAAAAAAAATCATTCGAATAAATGTGGTTTGTCAACACAAAATCAATCTATAATTAATTTCTTCAAAATTAGGTATGGATTCCATTTGAATTTTTAATGTTCATTTTGTGAACATCCTAATTTTTTTTTTTTTTGGATGTAGTTTATGAACTTGTGTTAAACCTTAACTTAATTATTTAGCAATCTTTTTTCTTGATACACTGATGAAATAGACTCAAAATTACGCTAATTAAACATAACAGCATCAGATTGAGGCCTCAACAAAATATAATTTGTGACTATTATAATTGAAATATTGAACATACACTTTCGATCAAAACTTCAACGAAATATTAATAACTTTTAACGAGCCTTTGGTACTAAAAATTTACTTATTAATTTTGATGAGATTTACTGAGCCAAATGGGATAACAGCTAATATTAAATTTATATCACCTCATATACCTTAAATAACATAAGGAAAATAGACAAAGCAAACGAAAAACTTCAAAGTGAACAAATTAATCAAATTCACTACACATTGATTATAAATTCCAAAATTTGCAAAGACTTCCACGAAAATACAACATCAAAAAGTTGCATTTATTCTATAAAATGTTTCAGAAGCATATTAATGCCGTTTTTAACATTAAATCAATTTATCCAATTTGGAATGTAGAAAATCCCAGTTCCATAACAAAAGGTCAATAAGTATTCGTCTTTTTTCTATCAACAAATTATTTTGATTTACTGTTTGGAGTCTCTGTAAATATCACTTAATGCAGCTAAAGTTGTTTGTCACAATAAAAGAATAATAATGTTGAAATGGTCATATCAGAACAATATAAGTGTCATTAACGAAATAATATAAAAACCTTGAGTGTCATTACTTATTCGAAAAATTTGAATACCATGCCTGTAATTAAATCAAATTTCTATGTCCTTTGAAATATTGGATTATTAACAAATAATTAATATGTTGGATTTTTCTGAAAACCTGGTTAATGTTTTTTTTTTTTTTTTTGTGACCAACACAGTTTTCCTTCCCTACTCTCCAAACAAAGGATTTATTTATGTTTAAGAAGTTTGCAATTTAACTATTGTTCCCTCCGGTGGGGATAGCAACAAGGACGCTCTACTTATTTCACAATTCTAGAACAAATACTTATTTGATCTATGCAATTTTTTTAACTGACGCAGAACATTTCTGTTTAAGACACCAAAACTACGAATAAAATTCTAAATGTCATATGCAACTGTCACAGGAGCTCAAAGTTTTTTGTTAAGTAACAATCACACGTTGTATGTATAACACATGGCCTGGAAAGTCCTCAGTGTAACAAGTAAGTCACATTTTTGCGTTCAAAATTGGTTTTTTAAAATTATTATTATCATTATTATTCAATTGCATTATAGATATAAGTTCATATAACAGTTTTCAAGCATTGTATATTTTGAATGGTATTCTTTCCAGTCAAGAATAAGTTTAAATTAAAACACTCAATTGTTTATCGCCAATTGTTTTGGAAACATCAAAAGTAGCGTTACAATTTGCACAATAGCTCACAAACTAAATGATATATGTTTATGAAATTTTGACAGCTGTCTTTTAAAGGTTTGTAATAACTGAAAATGAGATGAATGAAAAAAAAAAAAACATCTACGAGGTGTGTTCAAAAAGTTAGATGACTTTTCAAATTTTGCGGGGAATGTATACTTGAAATACTTTATTTTTTTATGTTAGTACATCCAAAAATGAACATATATTTATTGTTTAAAGCTATTTAATATGTTTAGTTTGTTTGTCAAAGGCATACAAGTAAGAAGTAATTTGTGTGTTATGAATTTTTTTGTAAATTTGAAAAGCTTGAACCAAAAAATTTGCATGAAATTTTCTTTAAAAAAGGAAATTAATTACCTTAAATACACTTGCAATTTTGACAATGGCATACAGAAAAACTATACTGAAAAAAAAAGTATAAAAATATTACAATCTCTTCCAATATGGCCAAGAAGATGCCGATGACGAGCCTCGCACTGTATGCCAAAGTACGTAAAAAATGTTGGAGCAGTGAAAAAAATTGTTTTTGAAAATGGTCCAATGACTATCAGAGAAGTTGCTGAGAATATTGACATATCGTTTGGCTCGTAGCATGAAATGTTTTCGAATGTTTTGGGCATGCGATGAATGTCAGAGAAGTTACTTCTGATACTACTTGATTTGGAAAAAAAATCGTTGTTGCATGAGTATTGCTAATGATCTGTTGGCAGATGTCAATGATGATCCTGATTTGCTTAAAATACTCACAACTGGTGACGAATCATGGATATATAGTTATGATAACGAAATCAAAGCCAAATTGTTCTGATAGAAAAACAAACGGACGTAAAGCAAAAAAAATCCTAAGCATGAACTAAGCCTAACCATTAGGCCTATCGCAAACAAATTAAACATATTACATAGCTTTAAAGAATATATATATGTTTTTATTCGAATGTACTTACATAAAAAAATCAAAAAATCTAGCATACCAAATATACGTTGTCTGCGAAATTTGAAAAGTGACCTTACTTTTTGAGCACGCATGGATGTGTGAAGCTGGAGACTATAGAGCTCATGTGTTATACATATATTAGCCGTCCTTCAACTTTCCATGATTCTCAAATCTAGCTATATATTTCTATACTGATACAATTGCTCTGTAAATATGGACCTTTTCTGAATTTTTCTACATTCTGATTCTGATTGTAAAAAGATTATTTTCTCGTTTTTTTGGTTCTATTTTCTTTTAGCTTTTTATAAATGGATTCACATAAATGATGAAAAAAGAAAGAAAAAAAAAAATAAGAAATTTCTTAAATATACATACTTAGATATTGTATGTCTTATGTTCAAGGTCTTTATGTGTTCAAAAGGAAATCGTCTTATCAAAAAAAAAAAATAATGTATATATAATAAAATAAAGTGCTAAATGTTTAAATATTTCTTCAAATAAATGTACATAGTACCATACGAAGAAATTATCTTCTTTTTAGTACTAAACCTTATATTTTTACAATCAGATTCGTAATGTCTGTGTATGATTCTAATGCAGTTCTTGTAATAATTCCTGATGCTGACTTTTTAATAATTTGAATATTTTTAAAAAATAACATTTTTCAGTAAATTTCTCTGAACTACAATTGATAAAATAGATCGGTTCCTTTAATTTGTAAATAATATTTACATTAAATAAAGGAAGGCCATTCTTCTGACCAGCTTGGCTTTTTCATTAATCACAAGGAAAGTATTCCAAAGGCAAGCTTTCCTAAGTCCTATCATGAGACATCATACATTGCATATACAAAATTTATTACTTTAAAATAACAATAGCTGTACCGACGTTTGTTTATGTTCCATTTGTGTTCAATTTGTCTCTTCTCAGTTTTCAAGCTTTTCTGATCATAAATTATTTTATTATAATATTTTATAGAATTGTAATAATCAAATCTGATGTATTTCATTCAATATATAAAGGTACAAAAAAATATCACAAATGTGTATTGTCGTTCACCGGTTACGAGCAAAAAAATTATAAATGTATTAGCTATAGATAGATTTTGATCAATTTTATTTCTTGTTCATCTAGTTAAATATCTTATATTCCAAATATTTTCTTTATACATGGCACAATTATTTACTGCAAATAACTAATAACTATCTAAAGCTATAAATTAAATCTATATTGAAAGTATATAGACTCAAATTAATCAACAGTACTTAAACTGCTCATAAAACAAATTATAAAAATGTGTATTGGTGTCGGAGTCATGGAGTCAAAGTTGGTGGCATTTTATGTACCGACTCAGCAGTCCTGATTAAAACACATGTTAGAAACAAATAAATGGTTTTGTAGATAACATGTGCATTTTTTATTTTTTTTTGCTGAAATGAAAATTCATGGAGATAATATATATTAATAAAGCAAAGTTAATCTGTTTATTTCTACATCATTTTTTGATGTATCATAGGCCCTTGTCGGTATTTGATCTAAGAGCGGTATGTAAAAATTAATTAATGAAATTTGGTAGGCGTTTATGTCATTTCATATTCTAAACAACTTGACACAGTATGGAGATGTAGAAAATAAGAGATAAGGATTTATTTTTACGGCGAATGTAAGTGGCAAAAGCTCATATTAAATAATAAAATAAAAATGAAGTACTATATATAACCAAACTCAAAATCTGACAATGGTTGAGTTTTTGCAACGAACGTGGTTAGGCTCATCGCCTCATATTAAATATTAGTTGTCAATCTTTAGCAGTTTTTTAGTTAGTAAGTTGAAGAATGTTTCTTTGTTTTTCAAACTGTCACCCTTAATCTTTCATTCTTGAACTGAACTGAATTTAGAGGGTTTTCATAAACAACGATGACGAACACTGATGATTTCTTGAAGATTTATCTTCAATAGTAAGCCATTCAATGTGATAATCATTTTGGAACCTGATAGACGCCGGTTCAATAATGAACCTTCATTAAGTTTTTTTGTTTTTTTTCATGAAGAAGCATTCTAAATTTAAAAGAGAAAATTGTTTTTGATTCATTGTTTTGGAAAAAACAAAAGTATTGTCATACATAATTCAATAACTCACAAGCTAATGAGGAGATTGTCAAAAAAATTTGACAGAAGTCTTTTCAAAGACCGTAGTAACAGAAAATAAGGTGAATTAAAAAAAAAAAAATATAGTGACATCTATGTGTGAAGCCTAGGACTTTTACCCCATGTATTATTTGTAATTAAATTAGGGGAGATAAGCATGAAAAATTATATAAACATATTGAGATAATTACATGAACAAAATTTCATGAAAAATTAAATAATTAAATGTCTAATATCTATTATTTGTGATAATTATGGAAGCAATGTGGAGATAGCCCAATATTACATCTAGAAAAAATAAAATGTATCATTTCCCTTAAACATTCGACCTTTGCAACATTTTAAATAAGAGGTAGACCTGATAAGATACAGGACATTATCGCCTCTCAAGTATTTTACGAGATATTTGCCCTGTCCTGGAAGTCTTACATTTGAAATGAACAAAATTCTTGAATCGAGCTGGAGTTTTAGGTAATGCAGTATCCCGGAAAATAAATAATAGTTTTTTTGTGAATATAACATAAAGCAATGAACTCCTGACGACAGATTCTAAAAATTATTAGTTATATGTTTGGGTAAATAAATTAACTAATCACCTCTGATCAGTTCACAGAGCAAATTTTGTATATTTATGGCCGTTTAATAATTGCCGAATGCCGGACACTATCCGTAGTATTTCAAAGGTTATAAAAAACAAATCCAGCACTGTTAATCCATCTACTTTAAATTTACATAAAATGGATACTTTTTAAGATTTATTCAAAAAACAAAAATTGAGCAGCAAATTTAATTCTTAGAAATATGTCCCACTCAATAAACATTGCTCAGTAACAGCAGACCGTGGAAACTAGATCCCGATCGAAATTCTTGCACCCTAGAACGATGGAATCGATCATGGGATTTTGATGGTAAGAGGACCTTTTCACCTTTTCCTCAAAGGTAGTTCTCGGCAATTCCGGTTCGGGTGGGGCTAAAAGGGAAAATATTTTCGGAAATCCAGTCGTACTCTTAATTGAAAATTAAGTGTAATTTTTATACTAACTGAATATTTAGAGAAACTCTTCTTTTCATTAGCAGTGAAACGTCAGATACAAGACCTTAAATAACTTAACCAACATCTCTAAACTCAGGCCCGCAGACATCAGTAAGCCAAGTATTTTATTAAAAGAGGACCAGTCCATAGGCAAAGTAAAAATTTAATATCTTTATTGGATTACCTTCTAAGCTGATTGCTATTGTTTTCCTACGCTTTAGCAACAACCTTTATGCTAATGCTCTAACTTCTTTTTTATTTGTTCCATATTAGAGTGATCTACTTGTTAACCCTTTACTTGCAAAAGGTAAGAGTTCTTATAATATGCAGGATAATAATCAATGGAGACAAAGTTGCATAACTATTATAACAAAATAGCCCCGATATTTTGGGCACCGTATGTTTTGAAAGGGGTGCCCCATATTTAGTGCTTAAAGCGAATGCACTTTCTCTGCCACTTCAACAATAATTTATTAAATAGGGAGCAAAGGGTTTAATTAATTACGGGGACTTTAAATTACTTGGAGCCAATCCTGAGTAGTTTTTGAGGTGTGACAGAGTTTGCAAAGTCTTGCTGCAAGATACAGGAACGAATCAGAGCATCTTTGGTTCCTTGGGACACTTGAGCTCGTTGAGCCACTTGAGCTCGTTGAGCCACTTGATGGCATTGACTAGCTCCCTATTCTGGGTCTTTTCAGTAAGAAAGTGGACTTTAGTCATCCTATAAGAGCTGCAATGGGATGGCCTTTCTTATCAGCGCAACCCTTCTATTGTCGATCCTTGTTGTCTTTGAAACCTTAGCATTGCTAATATCCAGATGATTGTTGATAGAAATCATCACAGCACCACACCTGCGGTATGGATCTAAAAATATTTATAAGATTAAAATATTCTAATGTTGATTGATGGCGGTGTTTTGTCTAGAAATTGAAACGTTAAATGTATATTTAACCATGAAATAAACATTTCGCAATTTTGTCATGATATATGCCGTAAAAACCCAAAACTCTAAAAGATCAAATTTCGTTGTTACACCCTCTATAAATGTTAATATTAATCACAATTAGATGAGAAAAATAACTTTAAAAACAAACATATTGTATTCATACTTCGACCTCAAGCCTCTTTCATTTCTTATAATATTAGAAAACTTTTATATCCTATAAATGTATGTACAAACATCAAGAACGGTCCAACTAATATATTTATATGTAGAAATAATGTTGTAGGCTGGAGAAAAGGCAACAAAATTATATATATATATATATTTATATGAAAAAATAAAAGTTTGACTCATTTCCAGCATTTTTGTAATATAAAAAAAAGTTAAAGAATTCTGTCAAATGTTAATTGCTTTAGATACTTTGATTGGCTGGATATAGGTAAACTTTTTTTTACATATAAATGTATAACCAACCAACTAACTAACTCATGTGTCACATGTCTAAAGTTTTTTTATATTTTATTTTAATCTTTTTTTTTCTATTCTCATCACATACTTTGAAAGAAAGGTAAAAATAAAATAAAGCAGGAACAATGTAATTAGAAAGAAAGAGAAAGGTGCAAAGGACGTGGGTAAATGTGGCTCAAGCCTTTTTTTTAAAGTCTTTAAAAATATGTGTTAAATAAGAAATCTGTTCTTAAAAAAGAATGCAAGGAAGTAGTTGTGTAATTAGTGATGAAAATTCGGTGTATTGTGGGCTTCTTGAAAAAAAAAAACCAAAAATCAACATGGTAACTCTGATGATAGGAAAAATAGTTTTGATGGAAGGAGTTTAGTTTTCATTAAATCAGCATCAAGGAAAGGAAATAAAGTATGAAATAGGCAAGAATTTCTCCAAACTTGATTCTCTTCTACTATGAGCCCAAAAAAAAAAAAGACCAACAATTGTAACGCTCTAACAAATCCTTAAGATTACTCCCCGTCTTTTATATGCACAAACAAATATTCAATCAGGTTTTGAATGTAATTTAATGTCGTAGAAATATGTTAACATTACTCAGAGGGACAGTGGAGGACAATTTTTTTATCAAAATACTACAAACACATTTAATTCATAAATATAACACTTCTTTTAATCCAAAAAAGATCGCTAATTTATTTTTTTACACGATTAGATCCATTACCTTGAAGTATACTTTTAGAAAAAAAAAGGAAAACTTCAATGTTCCACAAGTAGTTTCAAGATGTTTTAAATAATGGTTCTCTATTTTTACGAAAAATAACAAAATATACTCCAAACCTATTTCGTACCTCAAAGATAGCTGAGACGGAATACAAAGAAAAAACCATTTTGAAAACGAACCCATCAAGACAACTTAAAAAGTTGGACCGAAAAAATTGATCGTGTAATCAAAAAAAATGATTGAACGTGGCTTAACAATGACTGACCCACAAGAAATTTTAAAACCCTTCATACACCTTTACAAAGGCTTCTAGGTAGTGATAGAGTATATTTTGTCGATTTAAATCAGGAATGCATAAAGTTTTTATGGAATATGGCATTTCTAAGTACATAAAAAAACATTTTAATTGTAATAAAACTTCTGTACCCGATGGTATGGGGGACTCATTTTTACCCAATGCATGGATAAGGTAGTTCTCTACTTAGTCCAACCGGGAAAGTCCATGGAAATCTATGGGGAACTTTCAAAATCTTCTACCAAAGGCCAGATTGCTCTTATCCCTAATAAAGGTGTGGCGACAGACATTAATAATTGGAGAACGATACAGTGCTCAATGAGAACCTCATAATTATTTCTGGTGATCTTGCAACTGAAATTGAAAAAAATTTAAATTGCGAAATAGGAAGAGATCAAAAAGGCTTTCTGAAGGGAATAAATATTTCTGACATGTCAAAGAATGTAAAATTTGCCATTGAGATTGTACAGAAAAGGGAAGCCTTTGGAACTATAATTGCTGTTGGCTTCAGCAAGGCTTATGATCCAATTCTACATGGTCATTTTTCGAAAGCACTAAAAAAACTCCTTCCTAATAAATACTTTGATCCAGTCAGAGCAATTCTCTTCGATAGAACATCCGTTATCTCAAGGGGGGATATGAAGAGTAACCCTATAGCTTTGAAAAAGAATTGTCGGCAAGGCTGTCCTTCATTTCCCTTTCTATTTGTTTCTGTGCTTAGCGATCTTTTGGTTTTATTTTAAAGAAATTTACGGGGTTTTGGGTAGATTTTGGGTACTCAAAACATATGATTGATATGTTCACCGACGACGTCATGTTAAGGTTGGAGGCTTATTTTGAAAGACAATTCACTAACGGATTGAGATTGTAATGGTCTATTTCAAAAAATATGAAAGGAGATCCGGTTTAAAGATCAACATTAAAAAAGCCACAATTCTTCCAATTTTTAAATTGATAAAGATTCTCAAATTGCAGATTGAGCTGTAATGGGTGGAATTGAAATTTTTGGGATCAGATGGCACAGAAACAGTGCCTCTTTTTCGAACTGGACTCTTCTGGATAAATATATCAATTCAACCATCTCACTTACTTGAAAATTTAACCTTCAGAAGAGAATTGATCAGCATAAATACTTAATAATTCCCAATGCAATTTACAAAGCAACAGCTGTTTTCTGGTGGGCCAAGAAAGCAATTGGAGTGGAATCTAGCTGGCTCAATCTATGGTTTCATAGATTGTATTTACTTTCATTCAAAAGACCCAAATCTCTGATCGGACGAGGACTTTCTCCAGTCAAAAAAGGAAGGATAAGAGCTATTTTTATAGCAACTACTGCAAGGTATTCAGCATCACCATCAAGATCTCTTATCTGGATGGTTTATTTGAGGGATCTTATTCGCTACTACACTTCAAGTTCGAATAACAATAACAAGTTTCTACATCGCCTGATACGCATCCATAGACAGTTTCAATAGTTATGCGCCTCAAAGGTTCAATAGCTGTCTTTTTTTATTGACATTGAAACAATGGCTTTTATTTTTTTATTTTTTTTATTATAAATATTTTAATGTTAATTTTTAGTATGATTTTAATGTTTATTTTATACCTATGGAGATATTTTATCACTCTTTTAGAGAAAATGCATGTACCAATGTACATTATTTGTTCACAATGTTTATAGGAATCATATGTTTTTAGTTTAAGGATTTAATTATAAACTATTATGTTTATTTATATACCTTTTGCGTATGTAACTTCCCCAGACCAATAAAAAAACCAAATACATGAAGCTTTCAGAATCTAGTTTTATTTATTTTATCTGATAACTGGTTCGAGAGAAAATTCCATTTGCGAAAAAAAAATCATTTTCGGAGCACATATAGCTTGTGCACCCTGTAGAGATATGGACATATGATTACATTTTCCTTCTGCATTATGTGTATATCTCCACTTACCTACCTAATTAAAAAGCAAGTCACATCTCCCTCTTTACCCTTATTCCATTGAATTCTCTTGTAATTAGTGTTTTATATAAAAGTAGTTATTCTGTATTATTTATAGATATAACATATACACATGAGTATTATATGGAGAGAGAAACATACAAATTAAGGTTGAATGCTTCTGAAAAGAAAAGATCTGCAATGCAACAGAATAAATAAAATAATTTAATTTCACACACAGAAGAAGAAAACTATTTTTATCTTAACCCTGCTCCATTTGTAGGGGGGAGGACTGTGAAAATCAAATTCCATTTTAGCCAAGCTTTTTGGACGCAAGAGCTCTTTTAAGCCCCTCAAAAACAAAAAAAAATACAAGCCAAATCCATATCCTAAGTATTTCGGTGAGCCACAATTTGTTTTTCTTGATATTGAAAGAAAAAGGATTATACTCCGATGTATCCCTTGAGAAAAGTAAATTCAATAAAACATTTGAAATTCAACAATATAAATTTATAATTCAAACTTCTGAGCTTCTGTAACATAACTTCAAAATTTAAAACTTCCGAATACCTTTGCAAATAGAGAGTGTCGTTAAAAAGAAAATGTCATTTTCAAATAGCTATCGATGTCATAAAACGCCCCTTGAAGACTGAAACTTTACAAACATAACTGTATCATTAAAATACAATATAAGATTACACTATCATGTGCCCTTCGAAATTGGGCACCTTAGTACACACCCTAACATGAAAAATTAGAATAGGTTGACCTTTTTTTGACCTTTGACGTTTTATATAACCTTCTAACTGTACTTTATCATTTTAAAATGTTATATTACTATTACTTTAAGCATAAGGATACTTCAATGATCACGACATTTGCGAATTTCTTGTTACTACTTTGATAAGAAATTATACGTATTCATGGGGAAAATTTTTTTTTAGGATATTGTTTTTTTTGGGCGAAATTTTTTTTTCTTCCATTTTCATAAATTTACACCTCCTTCCATGGTTAGGAACATCCTTTTTATAACGCAGTTAATGATCTGAGTAGAAATTAAAAGGTATTTAATTACAAAATAATTGATTATTATAATTACTAATTTTGTATCATTTTTTTAACTATTCCATCCAGTGGTGTCGTTAGACTCTTCTTCTTTTTTCTTTTGGAGGGAGGGGGGATGCTCAAGTATAAATTGGTTGAGAGTATTACTATACCTGAAAATCGTATTAACTGTTCCATGTCCCACTCTATTTATTACTTATACTTCTCAAGAAAAAAATATAGATTAGTATAGCATAAATACCACGATAACAGCTGACATTTTGGCGAGTAGATAACAAACTCCTCAACAAAAAATTGTCGCTCTTTATATTATCTATGGCCTCAGTCCTTCCCTTGATAAAAAAAGAATCCAATACATAAATAGGGGAAAAAAAGAACGACTAATAAGCAAAACTTTTTAATAAATTTACTAAATCTCAAATAAAACTTGCCAAATATACAAATAAATCATAACAATGCATTATCTAGATAAATAAAGAATTGTATATAATCTGATTTATTGTTTCTGGAATATACTCAAAAGTATTGCCGTATTTTTAGTAATAAAAGTATTTTTTTAAATCTTTGGGTGTATAATATCTCACCAGTAAGTAGTGAGGGGTGAGTAAACTTTAAATATTGTGTTAGGTAGCGTGAATACGGGAATGGGGGTTTCAATGATGTCAGAAGAATATTGGCGGACAATATTTTTGCTGAAAGATAATTTGTCAAACCGTCAATAAATTAATTTGGCCGAAAAGTGATAGATAGTATATCGATATAATACATTGATGATCATTATACATTTAAAAACAACACAGTAGCTAGCATGTTGCTCGATTTTAGTTTGAATGTTTACTGTTGTAGTTAAAAAATACAACAGCAATTCGCAAAGAAAAAGTGTGTATCATTCCTTCGTTATCAATTAATTATCATTCTGCATTATTTTCTATGATTAAAGTCTCTTGAGTGATTTGTAATGCAGACTGTTTTGTACTCATTCGAACAATAAATCAAGTTCATAAAGAGACAAAGACCATTCTTTTCATCTTTCAATTCCGATTCGAGATTGCTCCAACTGTACAGAGCTTTACAGTTTTTCTACCATACATCTCTCATTTCCTAGTGCTCTCCTACGACCCGATCTTTTATTTTCCCACCAAATATTATCAGTGTGTTTTTCTATTAAAATATTTCAATGTTAAATATAGCGAAGTCAATTATTTGACTAATTTTAAGAAGTAATTAATATTTTAGACGCAGGGAAAATTCAGAAATTAAACATATATAAAACGATTAGATGACTCACATCTAACCAATAAATACTAATCAAATTCATTGGACATTAATCATATATATATTTTTGTGGGGGTCATTCTTCTTCTTTCTTAAATATAAATTACTTATTAGAATTAGTCAAATGAATACATTAATTATAATTAATTTTGATAAATTTTCACTCAAAACTCATATTGCTTATTTGTGAAAGGATAATAGGAAGAAATAAGAAGTTTAAATGTTAAACGAAAAAAATTTATCAAAGTCGAACTTTTTCGACACAAAATTATTTTCAAATTGTGATATAAGATTGATTATGCAGTTTTAGCTATAAATAAAGAAATGGAAGGAAATATTTTTTGACTTCGGCCTCCAGTTTATCTTTGGGAATATGATTGTCGTGAGAACGAAGGACAAAAGCTCCAAGAAGTTTCCTCGATTGTTTTCATTAGATTTCGTCAACTTTTCTCTTGTTTCGGAATCGCCCCTAAAAGCCAATCCTTGCTTTGCGAGGAACCCAACAGTTTGAAAAAGATACCTCAAATAAGCTCGCCACTTCACGACTTCCTCAGCATGTTGAGACTGAACATGGCCGAGAACCAAGGTATTCTTTCTCTTTGAGGTGAGGAAATTGATCCACTTTTCCATCGACAGTTTGTGTTTTTTGCTGTTAGAATGAACTTTCAACGAGGAGCTGTTTTTCCATGTTTTGAACTCAAATTTCCCAAGGTTGGAAATGGAAAATTTGGAACAGGCAGTAATTTAATAATTTAACAGTTTTGATAAACACTTGGCTGACTTTTCAACCTCGTCATATTCTAGCCACGGGAACTTACGGAACCAATCATATTGAAAGTCTCTGGAGTATTTGTCATCTATCTGAGGACTGTATGTTTGTAACTTGGGCTGTAGAGGATGATCTCTCTCGACTTTAGGCACAGTTTCCCGCTCAGTCTCCACTCTGGTTCTGGTCTGGATGTCCTTCCGCTTTGGCTCCCGCCCGGTAAGTATCGGGTCACCCTGCTGGCTCGTGAAGACGACAGGGTACTCTGGGCCTCCGTCCACAAACTCCATCTCCTCAGTCTTGCTCTTCTCACCTCCCTGGACATTGTCGCTAGTCTCAGAGGGAATATTGTTGTTATTGACTACAGAGAGCTGCTCGGGAGAGAAGATTGGTACGATTCCGAGGTTAGGAAGTCTTATTCTATGAGAAATCCGTCCGCTGGGGTAATTTGATGAGTCGCCATTATTTTCTGTGTCTGCAGTAACTTTCTCTTCAACGTACTTTTCAGATCTTGGTTCAGGCAGTAAGGCCTCAACTGGAGCAGGGTCATCGGGACAGGAGGAGGCAGTGACTGAGGATGAGGATGTAGCAGATGAAGTTTTCTTAACAGCAAAGTTCAATGTTTTCTGCTTCTTATGATCAATTTTCACTTGATACTTGCAGCTGGGGTCATTCTTATGGAGTTTAACTTTGTGATCATTAAAGTTGTCCTTTTGTATTTCCTTCTGACAGATAAAACAAATCACCAACTTTCTGTTAAAATGCGTTTTCCTCTTCCCGTGATACATTTCTGATAATTAATAAATTACTGCAACAATCCACTCTAAAAAGTACATAATTATTATTTATGTCCCTTTTAAACAGTAATAATTTAATTTATCTTGTATTCAATGAAACAAATTCTCACGCTCTTAAATATTTCAAGAGTACTCCATACGAAAAATGTTATGTGCGCTTTTTTTTTTTTGGCTGTAAAGTACTTCACATTTGCAACCAATAACGTTAAACGTAATATCTTACTTAAATATCCACTCAATGAGAAGTACTTTAAATCCATACGAAAAATGTTGTGTGCGTCTTTGTTTTTTATTTTTGGCTGTAATGTACTCTTGAAATAATTGCAGCAATTTATTAATTATCAGAAATGTATCACGGGAAGCGGAAAACGCGTTTTATATTCAAAGGTTCAATCATTTATATTTATAAAATGACAGGCAATATTTGAAAGAGATATTACGGTAAATTACAGGATTTGAATTCAAATTTCTGCGATGAATTGAGATACCCGAGAGTGTTAACTGTAGTTTAAAACCTCCGTTTTATTTATTTGAATTAATTTGGCCCCAATATTGTCTTAGAGATATAATTTATTAATTTACTAATTCTATAAATGTGCCGGTGAATTTTGGCTACTTTAAGTACAACTTGTGGTGCCTCCAAAGGATTAATCAAAATCATTTTTTCATTTAAATGAACTATAATTTGTTGGAAAATGTATTCCATGTTCAATTTTGAGAAAAAATTTCTAGCTTCCTTTTGGGTGGACGTGCTACAAATATGTAATTTTATTATAATGACTCAGTACTATTATGAGTTGGTCATAAGTTACATATATATAATAGATTTTAATAATTAATTATGACTTAATTAATCTATATTTACATACCTATATGATTGGTGGACGGTTGAGTAAGGTTTTTTTTTTTTTTGGTCTGCTGAAGCGGACAAAGTGCAATACTGACGTACGGCCCTGATCTCTATGAAAGTGAGCTCATCATATATAACTGACAAAATGGTATAATAAAATATTTAAGATGTCCTCCGAATACGAAAAGCATGTGGGCATTATTGTATGTCTTCGTACCGGGCGCAGCTTTTGGAGATCATTTTGGAGTAGGCTACCCAAATCATCTGTTTATGACGTTGCCAAGGCTTTCAAAGAGTCTTGCAGATCCGGAACACCTACAAGAAGGAAGACTCTTGATCGTTTTGAGAGCAAAAAAAAAAAAAAAAAAAACTTCCTAAAGCGAAAGGGAAAATAAAAGTGGAATGATTCCCAGCAGTGGGAATGGGTCTAACTACATTTGACCTACATGGGTATTGCACAACTCATTGAAGAGCGACATGGTAAGACACTTGGAAGGATCGACTTTCTGAAAACCAGGAAAAACGCTAAAATTGATCACCAAGGCACAGTATATTTTATATAAGCTAAGGACTATAAAAGACAATGATTTAAATGAAATAATTCATATTTTAACTTTGTACTCGACTACTTTAAGTTGCAATTAATTTAATATCGTTTTTAACTTTCTACTTGATATGTTATATTATGATATATTTTATGTGATTCCGTTGTTGGTTTTTTAATATTTTGAATGAGTTTTAATGACATAAATAATGTAGCCTAATAAAGCCCAAGAAAAAAAAATAACATTGTTGACAACTTGGGGGTTCCA
This sequence comes from Lepeophtheirus salmonis, assembly GCF_016086655.4. Taxonomy (NCBI): domain Eukaryota; kingdom Metazoa; phylum Arthropoda; class Copepoda; order Siphonostomatoida; family Caligidae; genus Lepeophtheirus; species Lepeophtheirus salmonis. The sequence continues at coordinate 30,888,049 of NC_052131.2, forward strand.
TTCTCGAGGCAGTGGTCGACATTGACAATGAGTTCCTTCTCAAGTCCGGTGCAAGATTCAGGGTCAGGCGGAAGGATGTGGTGAAGCTGGAGTTGATTGGTTTGAGTGATTGACTTCATTATGTATCCCTACATGTAAGACCAAAAGAGTTCTGAATTACCGAATTAATTTTGGGAAATAAATTGATAAATACATTTTTTTTAATTTTTGGATTTAAAATCTTAACCCTGTATTTTGTGAAACTCGGACCTATTTATCCTATCTATACTTAGTATTGCTATAAAAAAGTTCATACTTTTGTAGAAAACCTTAAATAACTTTTTATTTCATAACGTTCTACGTATCATATTTGATATATCAGATTAGGAATCCTCGATTTGAGAAGTTTGACAATTTTTTGACTCAAAAACTTTATTGATGCAATGAGGCATGAACGTTGTTTACTTATAATAGTTTGTTTACTGAAGATTGATATTGGCTCCATCTTGTAGTAAAATAGTATAAATCCCTGAATGATTATATTATTTAATGTTTTTATCTATTTATTATTTGTAAATTCAAAATTTGTATATAAGTACAAGCAAAAAAAAAAAACGAATAAATGAAAAATACGCTTTTATTTTTTATCACGCAATCTTGCAGATAATTTTTTTTGTAAGTATAAGTTTATTTTCTATAATTTTTAAATATGTTTGTATTTCCAGTAAAGTAATACCAATATTTATAAAACAAATTATTAATCCAACATAATATCACAAATAGTTATTTAAATCATATTATTTATATACTTGTTGATTTTCAGACAAAGAGATCGATGGAAAAAATAAGGTACTCTATACAAATTATAAGATGGTATATGTCTTTATAGCTTTTTAAATCTTCATTCATATATGGTTTTTTTGCACAAACATCTGTACTTATACATTTATATAATTTCCCAAATGAACAAATGAAACGAATGAAATAAATCTATCATGTATACATAATATGTTAAAAAAAGTACTTTATTTATTTTGTATGAGCATTTATTTTTTCCTGACCCGCTACACGCACAGGAAGTACACGCGTGTCCCATCTTTAGAATATTTTGCTTCTTATCTACAAACCGTCCTTTCCTACACAGGAAACATTACGCCTCGGGTGATGGGATTTCTCACACTCCTTCACGCTTGTAGGTGACCAAAGATGACTTTGGGAGGAGATCAAACAGAATATTGTAAAATTATTCTGTCAATACAAACACACACAAAAGATATTAATATATATAAAAGCATATATCTTGCTTCATTATTTCCCAGATAAACTGGCTATAGGGCCCTATTGTTTGATAACACTGGATCCATCATTTTTAAAAGAGTCAAGCTCTACAAGCAATCTTTTGACTATTTTTCTAATATCTACCTTTGATCATTGACTTTTTCGACATTTATTATCCCCTGAACTTTGCCTATGATGAGCTCTATCTTTAGAACCTCTTTCATATTTCAGGAATGGGATAGAGGAAATGGCTAGAAGAATCATTTTCACATAAACTACTATACGGTTTTGAGTCAATATACAAACCATTTCGTGTTAACGAAAAAAATAAACGTCTAATCTGAGTGGTGTTTTATGTAGAAAGTTATTCACTTTTTTTCTATTCACTAATTAAACTTCTCATACCGTCCAAGCCCATACTTTCAATTTAATTTTTTTCCTCAATGAGTTATTCCTATTATCTTGTTCAGGTAATTATTTATCAAATTTAGTGAATAAGATGTTTGAGATATTTAATGTAAAAAATTATATTTAAGGTTAATTATACTTTTCATAACATATATATACAAAATTTTAAATAACAATCTGGATCTATAACTCAATTATTGAATAAAATATTGAGGGGATATGTGAGTGAAGTGCCTTACAAAATACCATTCCAAAGGTAAATGTCGTCCTGACAATTTTTGATCAAATATGTTTTTCAAACAAGCTCAGAACTTTTAGTTGTAAAAGTAATAAATCTGAAATTTAATCTTTTAGCTGTTCAAAAGTAGATGATATAAACAATTACATTTTATTCAAATTGATAGAAAAATATTCTTCCTTTGTCTCAATTTAATTTATAATTCCATTATTAGACGAGTGTGCAAATATATTTGTACATATCATTTCTTAATGGGCTGCAGAGCGTGCATAATACTAAAAGTATGGAATAATATGTGTACCAATAAGAAAAAAAAAAACCAAAAAAACAACAAGCTGAAAATGATTTTTCTCAAGAGATTTAATTTTCATTCATATACAAATTATTTTCGATTTCAGTGTTGCAAATTTCAGAATTAAAGGGTGACCAAATTAATCGTTACAATAATGAGGACTTTACATATTTTATTTGAAAGATACTATATATGTATTTCAATCAAATATAGGTTTTAAAGCATTACTAAAATTATGGTATTGTCAAATAACGTCGAAACAAAAAAAAACGTACAAGGAACAGAGATTCTTGCAAACACAAGGAGATCTGAATGACAATGAATTTGAGCAAGTCTGAAACTAAATTTAACAAATTCTTCAAAATGGATATGAAGAACATAAAGAAAGTAAATGTATATTTAAATGATACACTTAAACCTATTTTTGTAAATGCAGTATAAAAAAATCATTTTTTTACATGAAGATGAACCCAAATAAATTACAACTGAAAAAAGAATGTACCTTCAGAAATGATCTTTCCTTTTTGAGAATATCAGATCTGAGGTCATTATGGAAAAGATCTGAAATAAAATTAGTTGAGAGTGTTGGGAGAGACGAAGAGGTCCGAATGTGGCTTGATAGCAAATTTGTCGAGTTTATTTTTTTCTGTAAGGTAAATGAAGAGACTACATCTCAGATTTTATATGACTGCAAAGCTCTCCAAGCAGCTTATAAGTTCGTTGCAAAGGAGGTGGAATCATCTTTTGAGGAAAAATTCAGAGAGACGATTTTTCTCTCTGACCTCCCCAAAAAAGATCCTACATTATGCCGGTCCAATGAAAGCGCGATATTACCTTGATTCACTTAAAGCAATTAATGACGCCACAAATATTCTGTTGGAAAACATTATTAAAGATTATATTAGATGGCTACTCCTTGTTTAAAAAAATGTATATATTAAGTTTTTACTTGTTTATTTGGTTGTTTTTATATGATTTTTTTTTTCATCGCCACGTATTTATTGATTATTATTTGCTGTTCTTTAACCTATAATTTTTTTATTTGGTTAGTGACATTTGGTCCTTTCTACGTTTGTCCTTCTACTTTTTGTCTTTCGACAAGAAGTCTTAATATTAAAATTATAGGGTATCTTAACTCCACGACCAGTAATTTTACCGCAAACATTTTTGATACCGTTAATTTTGCCACATAATATATTCGCAGTCTTTTTATGTTCTAATATTATCGGTTCTGTAATAACTGCTTTATATCGTTCAGATTAATTATATAGCGAGGAGAAAAAAAGAAAATGATTATCAATTAATTAATAAATAATATTAAAAAAGGAAGTTATAATAATATCTGGAGGAGCACAATTTATTAACTTTTTTTGGCGAAAAACATACTTTTTGAAGAGGAATTCTTGTTGGTCAACTCATATGAGCTTTGTATATGTCAACATCGCCGTGTATTTTAAGCATCTCTTGAAGTCCCAAAAAATGATGATGGATCGACTGATTTTATACAATTCAAATATAAGAAGAACAGGGATAACTCTACAATTTAATCATCAATGGTTGACAAATGATATTTTAACTGATAATTATTTTTCTTCTTCTCCAACCTATATTTTTTGTAATTAATCTCATCGAGACACAACATTTTAAATCATCCCAAAAATTTACTGCCAATTCAACTGAAAGCAAACTTACCGGCGGCAATCATGTAGGCGGCTAAATTAACGCTGGCGAATGTTTTCTCTACAAAATTACATAGAACCTTTTAACTCATCCTACAAATTTGAATATAAAGTCTATGATTGTCACAAATATGTGAGTGAAAAATTGGTGTACGTATAGGAGATGTTTCTATGTATGTAAGCCCGCTAATAAAAACGTATAACTAGGGTATTTATTTCATAAACAGAAATAGATATAGACCTTAGACATACAATCAAAGTTGTTTAGAATTCTGAGTTACGTATTTAGAGCCATGTTTAATTTTGATCGGACTTGATTCCTGGACTCTGGTGGGCAAGTTTGTTTTTTCACAAATAAGTTGATTTTTTTATAAAAACGAGATCGATTCCCCATGTTTCAAAGTTTTTATCAAGGCTTGGGTTGTAACTTCGAAAGTGCACAAAAAAAATCAAAATTCACAAACAAAAAAAGGGAGAACGAACATATGTATATATTAAAAAAGGGAATTAAGAAGAGGATAAGAGGGGTTCTCAAGTATGTCTTTTCATTATGGTTTCTCACAAAAATTCTAACTAAATTCTAACCAAGTATTAATAAAATAATTCGAAACCAAATATCTTAGTCTAGTATAATAGGTATTATATTATAATAGATGTATGTCCTCCAATAAAAACGCAAGGCAAGGGTATTTTTTTTCAAAACGGAGAGAGATACAACCTTAAGGCATAAAATAAAAGTTGTTCAGAATTCTAGTTTACATACATTAGTCTATGTTTTATTCTGGGCAGAATAAATTCCCTTGCTTTGCAAGAAAGTTTGTTTTTCGCTAATAGGTGGACTTTTTTACATAAGAAAAAAGATCAATTCTCCTTGTCTCAAAGTTTTTTTAAGGTATAGGTGGTCGATTCAAAAATGCAGAAAAAATAATCCAACCAAATGAATGATTGTACGAACAGAAAAAGGGAGTACGTAATTATAATACGAATTAAAAAAAGGATTAGCAAGTTAGTCGTAGTATATATTTATGTATGTTTACTATGGTTGAAGGATAAACATATTTCTAATGATTCTAATTTTAATGGCCAAAGGGATGGAAGAACTTAAAATGTTGTCAATCGACTAATAAAATAGTGATTTTCTTCTTTCTTAATTTTGTTCAAGATTGTATACTTATTGATACACCACATACTTTATTCGTTTTTTCTCTCTTGAAACAACTTTCTTTTATATTTCAGCTTATTTGTAAATGTTTCTGTCATTTATAGGGATGTAGAATTGTTATAAAAGAATGGTGTTTTTTGTAGAAGAAAAGAAAAAATTGGAGAAATTTTGTTTCATAGTTTGAATTAGTTTTGTTTTTTTCTGTTTTTTTCCTTATTATAGAGTAAACTCTTTTTACATTCATTTAAAAGAAAGAGGAGCAAATCTGTGTTGGCATTAAAAAAAAAATATACAAGTAGAAAAGGGGAAGTTTTTTGGCTTTTGTATTCTCTTTTGAAATGGAGACTTAATTAGACTTAGTTTTTATAAAAGTAAAATAAAAGATGAACGGAAAACGTTTGAATGGGGTTTGACTTGATATTTTTATTCCTATACAGTATACACATATTGGGATGTATTAGTGGTTAAATATACTTATAAAAGAATATTACAATGCCTTAACTAGAGTTGAGCCACTAACATAGATGAAAACTATCTAAAAATAGGACAATGCTAGTCACTCAATACCTGGAAGTGCTTTCCTCAAGAATAAAAACATAATAAAAGTAGATTGATATTTTTTTATATATGATTTAGTTAGCTAGGGAGTAGTAAACTTTTTGCTAATTTATTATTTTCTTTGCCGAAGAACAGATGTTTTACTGCACTATTTATCTTACTGAAACATCCTTTTAGATTGAAGGAAGCTAAGGTTGATGCTATTGTAAATACACAGGATTGCAATTTTGTTTTGTTCATTATGATTATATGTTGCAAAATTTGAAGATAAACCCACTCTGGAAGATCAAAGAAGTATTCAAATCGATTATATTTCTAAGAATCAACATCGGGATTTGCAAAAGGAGACCAGGAAGCTTTTTTTCATCAGTCAACAGATTTCATTCTGCCACAGATTGGCGGAAGGAAACATATTTCAGAGTCGTCACTTGAAAAAAGGATTAATCATTTTAAATTTTATGCCTTTGCTCAGCCCCGTGTCAGACATTTCTTCACGGAAGAGCATGCCATAAAAATCCAAATTATCTGTATATATATAAAAAAGAGGTTGTGTGTGTGTAGATGTCCTTTTTTACGTGACCACATAAAAGAAACCTAGGAGGTTGAAATTTTGCATGGATTCCTCTTTTGAGCTGGGACAGACTAAAACGGGGGTGTCGATTACTGGGGAAGTCATATAAGGGGAGCTTAAGCTATACCTAAAACACAAAAACAGTTTTTTGCCGTTCAAGGAGACTGGATAGGGGTTTAAGTTATTTATCAATAAGCTAATTGGAGTTTCAAAAAACAACTATACGAATGACTACGTTTTCTAAGTTTATTCAAAATCAACAAACTTATGGGCTAAAAAAAGAAATTTGTGAAAATTGCAATTTTTTTAACTTTCGGTGAAAAAAATGAACTTCCAAATGAATTTGGGATTAGTGCATGTAATAAATTTTGTTGAAATTTGTCTTTAGATTCGTTTGCATATATATTTGCCAAATAAAAATTGATGTTTAACTGAAATATCTGTCATTTTCTAAATTATTTTTCATTTTTTTCTCTCTTTTTTCATCAAACATCAATTTTCGGTTTTTTAAGAATAAATGCTACGAGACGGTGCTTTTTGGGCAAAAAATGCCGAAGCAACAAGTGAAACGGTGTTTTTTCAATTTCTGGAAAATTTTAGTAATTAACTTTTGCAATATTTGCAAATATAACCACGTTATTGAGTGTTATTTTTTCGAAAACATTATTCTTCATAACTTTTTTGTTTTTGAAAGTAGGAAAAAAATATTGGTAGAATTACGTTCGTTTTACAATTCCAATAAATACTATGACCTATTTTTTTTCGGTTAGTGTCCAGTTCATCTACGCCCCACATGAAGAAGTCACAAGGATTACAGTCGGTGCTGTTGGGGGGCCAGATGCTGGGACTGGTGTTGTCTTCAAAGTTGTTCGACAGCCACATCTGCATTTTGTGAGCAAAAAAAAAAAAAAAAAAAAAAAAAAAAAAGGAGACATGCTGTTTGGAGAGGAACCTCGCCTGGACATGGATGGAGCTGGTTTTTATCTTCCTGTATATCTATTGCCCCTGATTGTCTTCCCAGTAAATCTTAAAGCTTGGTTCAAGTTTGTCCATTTTTTAGTTATTCATTCATTGATAAATTTGATACTCGTTTATCACAGGGCATGGCTTCAATTCATCCCCACATTCTGTAATCAGGGGGATTGAGGTCAGGCAAGAATTGAAGGCAAAACTGCGCAGCTGCTTATATTTTTAGAAACCAAAATGTTTGGTTTCTTATGAAATCGGTTAAAATCGAAAATTTTGAATATTTAAAATCAAGGTTTTTATTCTGATATAGAGTATTTTTGATGTATTTCAATGTAACTGAATAAGAATGAATAATACTTCATACTCTTGGATGTAATAATAGCTGTCTATTGAGGAGGACTTAAATTGAGGTAAAGGTAATGGTTTTTATTTAACTGGTAATTAGGGCTTCCGCTATTCAAACTTGGTAACAAATAAAAGTTAGAAAAAATGTAGGTCTGCCGTGCTTATAATTTTTCTGTCAAATTCACCCTTTTCTATCTATTTTTGAGAGGAATATGAAAGCAAAAACATAGCGTGTGGCAATTACCATCCAGATATTAGGTCTACATCTCAATTAAGTCGTCACCCAGGTCCAATTTGTAAAGCATAAGCGAAATTTGGATGTTTCAGATGTAATATTAGGTCACATACACATTGTTTCTATGATTATCACAAATAAAAGCAATTGTAATAGTAATTATGGTATTATTTCTGGAAATTTTGTTTAGTATATACATAATTAACCTTTAATTGTATATAAATATTCCAAGATTGAATACCACAATTTACTACCATATATGTCTCCAAATAATACATCTCTCATAACATCAAAATACTACTGATACCGGCTATAAGTTAATTAATTAACCGCCTTTTATCGGGGTCCAGGGGATCTTTTGAGATTTTTTTATTAACATAATTATTTTATTTTAGGCATAAATAAATAAATTGTAGCCCTGAACTAATTTAAATTATTTTAAATAATTTTGACTGAAATGGGAAATTGGGATTTTTCAAGATTAATTTATGTACATAAATTCAAAAACTCAAAAATGAGAAAATTTTAAAAGCTGTTTTCAATTCTACATAATCTTATTTTCTGTCATTTTTATCGCGAACTTTTGAAGTAAAGGTTTGTAATTCAACACTTTCTATTCAAAATGTCCCCCCAGAAGGCAGCAATATTCTTCCTCCAGAAATCCTGCACCTAATTGGACGTGTATATCTGGGTGCCATCTTGGGTAAACGCTTATTTGTCCCTGGAAAACGTACTTTTCTGCCATGGCAAGACATGGTAACTGAGGAGCTTGTAATAGACGTCCGTGTTGATTTTATTTGGCCTTGAAGAAGTAGGGATGCACATTGCTGCCGCCAGACGCCGCAACGCCGATGCCCATGACCTGAGCTGGAAGTTTGTTCTTGAAGGTTCCCTCCACCTGAGCTCTTGATTCACCCAAGAAGCAATCTTTTCTCCTGTTTAGAACAACATCCACTGGTCGACTTGTGCGCGAAGAAAATCGCTCACCCACTGCTATTTTACTTGTTACTCGGATATTTTTCATCGCACAAAAATAAAACAAACATTATATTGCAACTTTTTGTCAGACTTGTAGAACTGAAGCTGGACGGATTCGTAAATTATTCTAAGTTTTGAGTCCTCAGCCTGTAGTCATAATGGTAAAGTTTTGAAATTTACATGATTTATCATGTCTAACTAAAATATAGCCGTCAAAATAGCTTGTATTTGAATATGTGGTGATTTAGATTAGTAGTTTCAAATCTTTTTTTTCCTAAATTATCGTGAAAAAGCACTAACTTTTAATTATAATCATTTAGTTTTTATTAAAATATGTTTAATTAATGAAACTGTCCTAGTTTTTTACTACGCTAAATAAAAAAATCTGAGGATTAAAGAAATATAAATTATTATCATATTTTAAAAATAACTCAATTTATGTAGTTTATAAATGGAGGTAATTAATAAATGGATCTAAGTACTAATTAATAATTTCAAAACATTTTTTTTTTCATAATTAAAAAAAATCCTAATCCCTTTGTTCCTCATATTATTTTAATCTACGAAATCCCAAAACTTTCAGTAATTTAACTTTTTCTTTTTGTAGCTAAATGTTTAATAATTTAAAAAATTTGTTTTTATTCGTAATTCATGGGAAGCTATTGAAATTAAAGTTTAAAACTGATCAGAATAGTTTGTCTTTTAAATATTCCAACATTTATTAAATAAATAGTGTAATAGTTTTCTGATTTTTGTCCCAGATTGCATTCTTATTGACGCAACAATCGAGTTTCATATAAAATAAAACTTTTTTGCTCATACATAGCAAAAAATCATACTAATACTAATGAATCAAACTAAGGAAAAACAACATTAAGGTCATTATTGATATTTCGATATAAAATAATACTGAACTAGATTAAAAATAACTATACATTCCCAAATTATTTTTTATATAAAAATCTATATAGCATAATATTTTATGAACATAATTTGGTCAATAATAAGAATTACATTAAAATTCTGGTAGAATTTGAACTACCTGTTGATATTTGGTATAGTATAAAACATTAATTTGATTTATGATATTTATTTTGGCTTTTAACTTTTAATCAATCATTTAATATTTATGTCTCTGTGACGATGATTTTTTTTCCTACTTAAATTGCAATTTACGACGCCTCCCAAGAATTTTACAATATAATTTGTATACGTATAAAAATTGAAAATAACACATTTAAACAAAATTTAATTTCGGGTAAAATCATTTAAATTGGCTATAGTACTTAAGGATCATATTTTTTAAATCCTTATCAAAGAAAAGGAAACACGTAGAGACATCAAAAAGATTTCGATTATAAGTTTGACATAATAATGTTGGTTTTAGGACATCTAGCCGATAGCCACTTTGCCGGCCATACACTTAGCCGAAAGGCCTCTTTGGTAAACTAACACATCCCAACAAAATAAAAACATATTTGATAATAATTAATGTCATAGAAGACATTGGGATAGATAAGTGTCGATCAAGACTCTATCAGGGACATAGGAGCTCCAAAAAATTAAATCAAAAAGATTGATTCATTTTCATTGTTCATTGAATTGATTTATTATTCATTCTCTTTTTTAAGTATATTGGACTGTTGTCATGATTTTTTTGTCCTAATAAACCGTTCAAGCCAACTATTGAAGCATCCTTATAACAAAATGAATCAATTATTAATTGATGAACACTAAATTTCAATACGATGGAAATAATTAAACATTTTATCTTTTAAAATTTAAGTAACATGAATAGCAATCATGATTACATGTTATTAAAGCATGTATCATCATCAAATACTGTTTTTGGAAAAGTGATCCTTCGGTAAACTGAGGTTTTGCAAAGTGGTTTTCGGTGGTAAGGTTTTCGAAATAATGTCTTTTTACAAGCAAAGCTGTTTTAGAATAAATTGTAGTTTGTAGGAATGATCATTAGCTATGACAAGGGCAAAAATAAAGAATTAACAAAATAATTTCTAAAATAATTCAAAAGTAATCCAAACTTGATTTTAGATAACATAATTCATACTTATTTTATTGTTAAAGGACCACATTTTAGGTATATTACAAAAAAAAATCAAATTCAATATTTTCCTTTTAAACCTGTTTTATCTGATAGATAATGGTAAAAGAAACATTTTGATTAAAAAAACAGGCCAGCTTTAATTTTGAAGGAGTTATGACCCATTTATTTTTGCAATATCATCGCTGTTTTGTTTTATTGTTTATGTAATAGTCAACATTAAAATCTCTGATCTAATATATTTGAATAAAACAACCTTTTAATGTATCCATAACATCTTATTTTGTGATTTTAAAAGCTATATTAAGGTGACTTATCTTCCAGCAAATTGTACAAATTAAATTAATCATCGTATTGAATAATTTTTTGTGTGGGTGAAATATTAAAACTATATTTACGTTATACGCTCTGACGTCAAATATATTCTCCCATTTAACTAATGAAAATACATCATTTCATAGGGATGCCCCAAAAACTTGCAGACTTCCAGGCACGCCTGCTGCAAGTTTTTGGGGCACCGTACGTCAGCAATTTTGTAACATACCTACACATTTGTAAAGACATCACCATAGAGAAAGAAATACATAGGTAAGATAAAGATATTTCGATTTGTAATTTGGCATAGTAACGTTTAAAAACTTTGTTCTGCAGAACACCCTGTGACGAAGGTTAGAAATAAAGATACCTAGAGTATTACCTTGAGATATGAGTACCAAAACATATATTTTTTATTAATATAAAAGCTGATAGAGGGTGGGACTCGAAGCGTGAGAGCTACTTCAAGTATGATTTTTAAGTTATTTCTTTAGGGATAAATTACTTTGACTTAGGAGTTTCCACTAGGAAGGTATTAAGCTCCTATATCGATATATTACTGCTTATTGTTTTTATCTTTTTTGTATTAGAAAAAATTTCAAGTCAGTTTATTTAAAATTAGTTCTTTCGTAAACATTTTTTATACTATTAGGATAAATCAGTGTTGAACATCCTTTTCTAGTTGAAATGGTCGATTATCAATGTAAGAAAAACAATCAAATTTTACGCCATGTTATGCAAATCTTTTCGCCGCTATGTACTTCTTTCTTGACACCATTTTGTAGGATCCCTTATGGTTAATGATGTTAATCCTCTCTATTTTGTAGCTGGCTTTTTGGAACTGGTAATCTGAAGAATGTAATTTCTTTTCCTTTGAAGTTTCATTATTATGAAATTCCTGAATCATAAAATTCTTTCCATACGAGATTCACTTATGTTCAAAATCCGATTGACCATTTGTGAGTACCACTAAAGACAGAAAATAAATTTGAAGATGTTTTCCAGAGTTATAACATAATTGTAAGTCCTTGTTGGACTTGCAGAAGAATTGTAATTTTGCTAACATCCCGTTTATTTCCTCCTCCTCCCTTGTCAGCTGATTTTAGCTACTCTCCTCCAAACCATTTTTAAATGGTTAGATTAACTATTAAATCGGTTTGATTTTCAACTTGCTTGAATTTCGAATTCAACAAGAAAAGAAAATTATCATGCATTATAAAAATTACTTTTGTAAAATTTTGTTGTCGTACGAAATCATTTTTAGGTCGGAGATCTTGATCAAATTATGAAAAGAGGTATTAACTATTTTCTTAGTGAATTAAGATAGATATAAAATAATTTTGAGACATTTTTTAAACCTATAACAAATGGTCTTTTGGAACTAAAAAAACAAACAAATTAAGAAAATTAACAACACGATCAGCGTATTGTGTACATCCTTTTTCTTTACATTCTAAAAAAACAAAAAGAATAATATTTTCTTAACATTTTATTATCTCTTTTTGCTAAATTATATAGTTTTAGAAAAAAAAAACCTAGGAGAGGTTTTTTGTAGGTTAGAACAATGTTTTTCATAGTTTTTAAGTACAAAAAAAATATTAATGTTGTATTTTCATCTTTATTGCCAAAAAAATAAATTTTTTCTTCTTTCATCATACAAAAATGACATTTTACAAATGTTATTTTTTTTACTAACACACAACTTTACTATCTAGCTGTTATTAAAATTCCAAAAAAGTTGAAAACAAACCCTGATATTAAGAATGTTGATTTTGGTTTGTTTTTTTAACATACTCAAAATACACACGATTCTCATCGCTACTTTTGTAGTATATAGTAGTTTTGATTCATGTAGGTATGTACTCGAAAGAAAGAAAGATGTAATATAAAATAATCACGTAGAGTGCAAGGGGTTGTGTAGATACATACATTTGAATACATTGGTCAATACGAACCATACTTGAATCCTTTCAATATGTTACATACACCTTGTCTTATTTGTACATCTGCATGTATAATGTACATCATTTGTACACATTATATGTAACCTTTTAGATTTATTCATATTGAAATTAAAATTCTTTTCACGAAGCGTAGAAAGCAGAGAATGGAAAAAAGGAAGGAAGGAAGGAAATAAACCCACTATTGTAGAACGTATATCTTTTTGTTTAGATATACACACTCGAGCCGTATGTTTGACACACCTGATATTACATTACTAGGAAAAATGGCCAAAATTTAATAATTTATTTCTCCTTTGTTTAGTTTTAAAATCTGTATCAATCTTTGAGAGTTCATTTGCTCAATTTTAAATTGTTTTTGTTTAATATGGGAATATGTTTTGAAAAAGCAAAATGTTGAGCAATTTTAAATAAACCAATCTTTAATATATTTAAAGCCTTTCTTTTTAGCAATGCTTTGATTTTTCAGAAATAGTCCAAAACATACAAGGTTCATCAAAGTTCCTAGATAGCCTAGAAATCGTTATTTTTTTAAACCGGTCACCTGTTTCATACAATCTCTATATAAAAAGAAAAAAATAATTTGACAAGTGTTTTGAAAAATATTTTTTTTAAGCAATGCAGGCTTGGGGACAAAAGAACAATTAAAATACAAGTTAGTTAGTTAGGTTAATACTGCTGTTTACTGCCTTACATAAATTATAAAATAGTACAAATATGCATACATTACAATACTATACATACATACGGAAAGGAACACAATAACACAAAGCGGTATATGTGCTACTAGAGCAGAAATTGACCTTAAGTCCTACTTATTTTTATAGTTATTTTCAATTATTTGTTTCATTTTTGTTCGTTGAAAAAATTTAAGAATACAAAGATATTTAACCTCTTCTAGAATGGCCTGGTATCTCTCATATAAGAGCATGGGATATCCATTAATAAGGTGCTCTGTGCTTTGTGGTTCTTCATTGCAAATATCACATATTGCACTTTGTATTTCTCTAATTGCTCAGATGGGCAAAAAGTGCCCCACGACCTTGTAAGCATGAACAAGTAAGTTCATGTTTTGACAAGTAAGTTTGACACACTTTTACATTGATTTCTTCAATATTAAATGTGTATGTTTCATTCTTTGATCACCAACGCCATCCCAGGTGCAGTTTGTGGAGGATTTTGTTGTATATAAAATACGTATATAGTCCGTATCCAGTGTTATTATTATCTTGCTCTACTCAACAAGGGAGATATGAACACAATTTTTCCTTACAACAGGTGATTTCTGTGACATCCTTGGCAATTTCTCCATATTAAAATTTAAACTTAAGTTTTGATTGTGGAACCTTTTTGTATTCAGCAGACACCTGCATTGAATTTTGAGGCCTTTTGGATGGAGGAGTTTCGATAGAATCGCCCTCTCTTTTGTTTCTAACTTCGAGGGCCTTGATTTTCAATTTTTTTCAGACAATATGCATGGCATGTTGACAGCATATACGGGAAGGTAGGAACATAATATTAGTAATATTAGCACACAGTAAGGGAAGAGGATTGAGATTGCAGTACTGCTCTACACGAGATTGTACGAGAAGGCCATCTGGGAGCAGACTAGAGCCTTAAAATGAGGATTTACAATGAATGACAATGAACGAGAAACTTTGTGTACGTCAACCACTTGAAGGCGGCTTTCAAAAAAAACCCCGGATTCCTCAATTGCTGACATTGCAAGGAAGATGAACAAGTCCATATCAGCGGTGTCTAGGGCTCTTAAAAAGTAGGAACAAACAGGAACCTATGTACTCTTTGTGATTTATTCTCATGCGAAGCCCCTAACTGTTGACCCTGTTTTCAACAGGAACACTGATCAAGTTTAAAACTTGGGGATGTAGCACAAGAGACAAAAATCCTACTTTAATGATGATGTTATGCCTGGTTGCATCGAACGGGAAGTTAATGAATCCCACGTGTTTCCCTTTAGGATACATGATGAATACTGATGAGTCAAAATGATAGACAACAAAGTTCTGTAATGGATCAGATCCATCGTTGGTATATTCCCCTGGGTGTTCAAACAAGATAGGACACATGTCCAAACTTCATGGAAGACCCAACAGTGGCTCCAGGCAACATGCAATTCTGGAAAAAAGGACTTCTGGCCACAACAAATCTCATACAAGACCCCCCAGACTATTTCATGTAGACGACCGTGGAGGACAAGGGCCTGTACCTAGGATATATCATAACTGCACCTGCGCCCTGAATAACTCTGCAAACAAGCTTTAGCTCCATGAGGGCCGAGTTCATCCAGAGGGTCTACAGCAGCTTCATCTGGAGTACACCATCGATTCAGACAAGGGATAAATTGAATAAAACATGTACTTTGGGTTTCAATTAATAATTCAGAGTTAATAAACTTGTTTCAAATTCACCCAGGATCTCTCCAAGGACTTCAATACTTAGTGTGTAAAATTGGTAAAAAATAACTGTTTGCTTGGTATACAATCAGCAATGGTAGGATCATTCTATAGAAATGATTAGTTTTATGAATAGTAAATATTTTGGGTTTTTCGGTTCTCAATTTTACTCTAAGTCGATCAAGGACTTATAGTTATAACCACCCAACAAATCCGTCATTAATGTGTACAAACATTCGTCCTGTACTAAACACGGTCGAACAAGAGCATGAATTATGACTTTGATGAAACGTGGTGTCTTTCTTTATGCTGGGGGATCTCGATTCTGCCCTTGCTCCGAAGAGACTTGGACTTAGAGACCAACATCCCTACCCTCATAATGAAAGTGTTTTAACTCTAAGTTTGCACTTAGAGTTATTGCCGAGTCACATCTCCTCGGACTTTGCCTAATTCTGATAGAACTTGCGTTCACCGTCTGTTAGGTTTTATTTGCGAACTAACTTCCTAGCATAAGGACATGGAAGAGTTCATTCACCGCCATCATAACGTCTTCTCCTGTCCTAAACACGGTCGAACAAGAGCATGAATTATGATATTGATGAAATGTGCTTCTTTCGCTATGTTGGGGGATCTCGATTCTGCCCTTGCTCCGAAGAGACTTGGACTTAGAGACCAACATCCCTACCCTCATAATGAAAGTGTTTTAACTCTAAGTTTGCACTTAGAGTTATTGCCGAATCACATCGCTTCGGACTTTGCCTAATTCTGATAGAACTTGCGTTCACCGTCTGTTAGGTTTTATTTGTGAACTAACTTCGAGCACTCGGACTTAGAAGGGTTCATTCATTTCCATCATAACGTCTTCTCCTGTCCTAAACACGGTCGAACAAGAGCATGAATTATGACTTTGATGAAATGTGCTTCTTTCGCTATGTTGGGGGATCTCGATTCTGCCCTTGCTCCGAAGAGACTTGGACTTAGAGACCAACATCCCTACCCTCATAATGAAAGTGTTTTAACTCTAAGTTTGCACTTAGAGTTATTGCCGAATCACATCGCTTCGGACTTTACCTAATTCTGATAGAACTTGCGTTCACCGTCTGTTAGGTTTTATTTGTGAACTACCTTCCGAGCACTCAGACTTAGAAGGGTTCATTCATCTTTATCATAACGTCTTCTCCTGTCCTAAACACGGTCGAACAAGAGCATGAATTATGATATTGATGAAATGTGCTTCTTTCGCTATGCTGGGGGATCTCGATTCTGCCCTTGCTCCGAAAAGACTTGGACTTAGAGACCAACATCCCTACCCTCATAATGAAAGCGGATTAAAACTAAGTTCGCACTTAGAGTTGAGGCATTAAAATTTTCCTGGATTTAGGCGAGGTGTCTCAGGCAAGGTCTAAAAGACAGACACTTTCGTCTTTACCCAGGTTTTTGCCCCTTGTAAAAGCTATCGTCGGGGCTGAGTGACAAGTTAAAATGCCACTTTGTCAAGGTGACATTTACCCTCATCACTCGGGGTTTCACCCGGGGTGCCTTTGAGACTAGGCCCCCGAGCGCGTTGCATTTTAAAGCTACTGAGCGCATTCGCACTCAGGAGGCTCAAACCTCCTTTTCCTTTACATTCTCTGTCACAGACCAACTCTTAGGAATAGGAGATATTTAGGACGAGGTCGGGCTGCCCTCTTCGACCCAAGCTTCGGCGTTGCTCCCCATGTGAGTGAACCCCCCCTCAATCATCCCTCTTTGCCAGGAAACTTATAACAAGTTTTCCCTAGTCTCAAACGAGAGATGACCGGGGGAACTCTTCTCCCACGGACCACATTTCGCCCCTTCGGTCTTTGTTGCCATCGGGATTTTAAAAGAAAAACTAACCTGATATCCCGGACTTTGTTCAAAAGTTTCCGTTCTGAAATATGAATGTCAATAAAAAAATGAAATCGTCGAGTTGGACTGCCATGAAAGCACTTATTCCATTGCCCTGGACCTAAAGATTAGTCAGAAAAAAACGTTTGAAACTATTAAAATCGCATAATCCTGCCATATATTTTTTTACTGTCAAAATAAAGCGAAAAAACGTTCAAAACTTTTTACTTCCCCCACTAATATGTTCTCTTCAAAAATTAAAATTAAAACTTGGAAAAAAAATTAAAAAACTTGCTAGGATTTCTTACAGCAAATAAACTTACGAATTTGCTTAGTATTTACTATTCCACAAATGATACCTTGATACATACCCCATCATAAAAAAAAAACAAAAAAAACTTTGAACTTTAATTAAATAAGTCTCTTTGGTAATGAGATATAAACAGGATTATTATGTATACTCTAAATAAAACTTTCTCAGAAGTCTCAAAAGTAATCTCCATTCTTCCCCTACTTGTGTCTAGACCTTTCATTAGCTTAATTCTTAAGAATTGAGAGGAGGAAGAAGAAGGGATTTACCTTCTATTTTACTATGTTTGTTTATATGACTCCCTTCCTAATTAGGTTTAAAGAAGAAAAAAGGCTATTGAACAATCCAAACCAGAAAAAACATGAACAAGGATCAAACAAAGTCCCCTTTTGTGTTAAAAAAATATCAAACGAAAATAGAGTTCAAAAGATATTTTGAAAATGGCTTCCATGTCCCTCATCACAATAGATCCTATACAAAAACTTAAACTTCATTTTATTGTCAGCTGTCGATGTTTATTCATGTTAGATCTTGATAAGCCTTATATTGTGTTTTTAAATAAATTCTTATGTTTTCGGGTCATTTTGACCACTACTCTACAGATCAAATCCAAACAGTGAAAAAACAAAGAAAAATAATAAGAATAATTTGGGTTATCATAGAAATTATCTAAAGGCTCTTCATGTTCTTTTATGTTTAAAATATCTTCCTCTAAATCACTTCTGCGGTTCCAAGTTGTGTCTTGTTTTTTCGACCTTTTAGAGCTCGTTTTTAGTGCGTATGAAAAGGGATGTTAGGAGAAATGAGATAGAAAAGTAAATACAAATATCCTCATCTACACATACTTTTATCTCTGGGCTTGATTTGGAGTCAAATAATCCGACAAATAATTGGCAAAAAATCGTCTCAAAGTTCATCCATATCTCTTCCTCCACCATGTTAAAGATTGGGATAATTTTTTTCACATTTTTAGAATAGATGACAAGAAATTTCCAACTCTTTAAAAATAACAATTTCTCTCATTACGAGCATCCTGGGATTTGTTTCTAAAAATAAAGGACTTATCCTAATCTATAATTCAACCCTTTATGACGTATATCAGTGAATGGGTACTTCAAAATGACGTTGGGATACGCATTTTTCATGCCATTGCTTACATTAAGCCATTCGAATCTTTGCCTTGTTATAAATGAACCGTCTTTCTCTTCACGACCAGTACTAACACATGAAGCTTGCTTAATCATTTTGTTTGGAATGACTTCTAAGACAATAAAAGTATCGAGATAATTACTTTGGAAATATCTTCGAGAGAACATCCACCGTGTTCTATTTGGTATAATAGATTAGATGGAAGTTATTCAACACGAGCTCCCGTCCGATATATATTGATCTGCTGAAGTAATTGACATAGGAATAATTCAAGCCTATATGTCCGAAGTATAAAAAGAGTGTCATTTATAATATTTATTTCCTTTCATGGTTGCTTGCAGCAGCTGTCATGATGCTTTATTAGAGCAGACGCAAGCAAAGGCAAGAGGAAGACATAAAAACAAAAATCCACCTCTTTGTATATATAAAAATGTAATACTTGTCAGTTATTTTGAAATGCATTCGCACAGGTCAATCCTATGTTTCTTACCACATTTGGTTCTCTGCAGGACACCCTGTTTTTCCCTTATCAAGGAAAACATTTTTATCATATAAGAAATAAATTTAAATATTTTGATATACATATAAAAAAATTCTAATAATAACTATTTACAAATCCTAACGGAACCGCCTCTCCAATTTATGATATTCATTTAGTAGGATTATTACTTTTTGATAATTTTACTTCCAAAAAGTTTATATTCTTGGTCCGAAAAACAGAATGTATAAATTCCAACACAGCTAATTAATACACACACGAGCAGCTTTGGCATCTGCTATGGTTATGTAAATAGATTCGACTTACCTGAACTGTGGTACACCAGTCGATTTAAAAAATGATGGCAAAATAAATAAAGAATGTGTCTGTGCAGTTGTCTGGCTGGAAGACATGGCTGTCAACAAAAAGTGCCCTACAGTTGTTCCCTAGAACAAACCAGGTAACAGGTTGTCCTCTCGCCAAAACCAATGCATCGAGATGAGGATATGTTGATTGAGCCTGAAAAAAGGAATTACAAGATTTCAGTTGTGATATTACATTTTAAATGTACAAGAAAGTTTCTTGTAATTTCTTACTTGAACTGGGTGAACAAAATATTTTTCTGGGAAGAGGACAGAAAGACTTTTGACGATATAAAAAAATGGTTCGTCGACCTGCAAGTCTTTCAGTTCCTTCCTACCTTCCAGTCTTTTCTACACAACAAGATGTTTCAGCACTTTCGCGGTGTGGAAACCAAGTCCTACTGTGTGGTGACGAGGGTCCTCTTGATAGTCAAACAACAGCTTGGCGTAAGCCTGGTAGAGATCAAGCTGTCAAAAGACATTATATTAGAAATGGAAAATGTAACATTTCTCATTAAAGATTACCTGAAAAAGATGTTTGCACACTTTCCGGGCTTCTGATACTCTTTCGAAAACCCCCACTTGTCAAGATTTACCAATCTAATGTAAGCCTCCTACAATATAAACCCCATAAAGTCCCTTAGGGCTTTTATGGAGAAAGTGATTTGATTGGTAGTCCCCATATAGTCCCACTGTTTCCGTAAAGTCTGGCTACCAATTCACTTACACATCTAGTGGATGAACGAGTGGTAGCGATTCCATGCTTTTCAACACACTTTACAAAGTTATATAAAAGTATATATTGTGTGTATTATATAATATACACAGCGTAAAGCATGATAAACATTCATAATCTTTGTATAACAAGTGCAAAAAGAAAGCAAGAGTTTTATGACGCCATGACTGCAGGTTGTAGTTACTTTGTGTACTGGTAATATAATATAACAGGAATTATATACCTGTTCCCAATAACAACCTGTAACTTCAACAAGTAAAACTGTCTGTCAGAGCCGAAAAATTGGATTTGGTTTTTTGAAAGATTAAATAGAAAACTGCATTTGTTGCAGTTAGTAACTGATCTATTAGTAGGTATTGCATGCTGCCTGTTTCTTTAGCAAGTTTTCCCTGTTACATCGACACCCATTCACAAAAGACAAATTATTTTACAGCAGGGTTTTTTGTCACCTGAAGTCAAAAATTTCCTGCTACGCTCATCCAAATCACTGTAAATCTTTGTACTGTAGTAAAGCCATATAGGTTTGAATTAATTTGACGTCGATTCTTAATTATACTTCTAGTCTAAGTCCAGACTATATTTAATGATCATTTGTTCCCTTTACTAAAGTTAACTGTTCTGTCTATTTTACCATTCAAAAAGTCCTATGGACCGATTCGTCTCTTCTTCATTCCTAGCCAAAAGACTGCTCCCTTTTCAATTATTATTATTATTTTCTACTGATGAAAGTCATTAGTCCTCATTTGAATTGCAGCAATCCTAGACGAATCAACTGGTTAATGCAATCTTCCCTTCCTTTCTAATTTTTAATTGTAGACTGTTGAACAAAAAATGTTGCTAGGCAGAAAAAACGGAGGAGGAGGAAGGGGAGGAAGATTCAAAGTTTATTTGTGTATATATGTGAAATTCACACTACACTAATGTTGGATCAATCCTAAGACTGATTGCAAAATCAGTTACACCTCCCCCCCTCTCCTATTAGTTTTTTCTTATCGGTCTAGTCTATTTTACCATTCAAAAAGTCCTATGGACCGATTCGTCTCTTCTTCATTCCTAGCCACACACATTCTACTCTAAACTTCAGATGTAAAAAAAATCCTCAGTTTCCCTACTCAAAAAAAAAAAAAAAAAGCATGCTTAAATATGCTAACGATTAGCATCACTACTTATAACTTACAAGCAAACCCTCATTGTTAATTTCTGTCTTTTTATTAGAAAATGGAATAATAATGATAAAAGTTATTCAAAAATCCTGTTCACATTGTCACCTAAAAATGATTCTCCCGCTTTCTACGGCATGTTTTATACATCTCTGTTTATATTAGCTCTTTTTCTACGAAAAAGCTCTTCAAAAAGGAAGTAGCAAAAATCTTCTAATTTAACATTAAAAAAAAGTATATATATAAATGTTTTTGTAAATCTTTTCCAAAGTCGGCAAATGGTCGTGTATTATACAAATACATATACAAGGAACATACATACATATAATCAGAAAAAAAAGGAAAAAAAAACACATATATGGCATTATCACAAAGTTACAACTTATTTTTTTATGGCATCTTTCCCTTTTCTGCTTTTTCCCGTGTTTTTTACGTTTGTAAATGTATGTTTTTTTATGTAACTTTTTTACATTTATGGAGTCAAATAGAACTACAGAATGAAATGTTTGTATATATATATTATTACCTATTGGGATGAACATAAATAATTTTGTGAGAGAAGAGGTCTTTCGTCTGCTGTTGGTATGTTGTATATAGTATGCTGTTGGTTGGACATAATTCTATATTATATTAATAATAATATCTACTCATGTTTCAATGTATTTGTGTATATTTTGCCCGTGAAATAAATAACAGGCAAAAGTAATTAAAGACAAAAACATTTACAAAGGAGAATACTCATTGAAAAATGCGAATCTTCCCTTAAAATCATTTTATTCTACTTTTAAAAAATATGACCATTTTACAAAAACCTATTTATGAATAAGTTTAATAGCCCTAAAGCAATAAAACTACCTACAAAAGACTGTATCAAAAGACAAAGAGACTAATTGATTAAATGAAAAGAATGATGAGTAGATTGTTCCATATTTTTGAAAGTTGGCCAAATTCAAAATTATCATAGAGATATGTGTTTAGGTGTTGGTAAAGAACTCAGAATTTTTTTTTTCTGTGCCATCAAAAACTGTTATCCTCCATTCGGTCAAAGTTCCAGCGTTCCGGAGGTACTTCATAATGAGGTCAAATTAAAAAAAGAAAAATAAATCTTAATATAACTACAGCATAAGACAAGAAAAAATTATTTTATAATTTTTTTGACTTGTTAGTAATTTTTTGACTTGATTATGCAGTCGGTTTTGTAAGTAAAAACTCATGAAGTAATTATTGACGGCATACAAATATAAATAAATGATTCTGCATTTTTTTATTTATTCAGCTATTTATATATTTACATTTTTTTAAGAACAAGATACAAATGGCGATAAATATACATAGTTTTTAAATCTTTGACTAATCGGTAAGTTAATTTATGAAATCAGACTTTTGAAAGTTTTTGTTTATGATTGATCTTGAGTGATTTCTAACAATTCAATTTTTGGTGTCTTTTCTCTTTATCATATATTCTCTAGGATTCCTTGTTGTTGGTCTATATTTGTTTCAACGATTTGAGAATCACTCAGAATATTTTGTAAAGCTAAATTTTCACCTGATGCATATTTCAACAATCCATTTTTGTTGCAACATACAAGGCACGTATAGGGACATTTTCAGGATATACAAAGCAGAAATTATTATCAAATACAACTGATTATTTCATTTCTTTCTTCAGAGGTGATTAATCTTTATATGAAGGAAAGTAGGACCATAGACATTTAAAATCATTATAACAAGTCTTTTAAGCTCCACTGATGGATCTCTTGAATGTATAATCTCATAAGGGTAGAATCAGTAATTACCCATCTTACATCTTGCACTGTTCCAGGATGTTTTTCAAAAAAAAAAACAATCTGTCCCCTTTTGTACAATCTGACAAATCTTGACAAAGTACCATTGATCTCTCATTAAAAATTAATATAAATATTCATCTATGTCTGGTACACTTCCTTTGATAGCCACAAATGTTATAGTGTACGTTTTACATGAACTGTTTGAAATTTGAGAGCTGTATAACATTTTGGACCTTTTTTTAAAATTTATACTATTCAAATATTTTTTTTGTCAGTTCATTCACGTGAAATAAACAAATAAACAACACCAAAAACAAACTAATACTAGACAATATCTGATCAAGAGACAAGACCGAAAAATTTAATTGTTACAAATCACTCAAAATCAAAATTGAGTGAAAACTTTCCAAAGTCTGATTTCATAAATTAATTTACTAATTAATCAAATATTTAAAACTATATATGTTTATGGACATTTGTATCGTTTTCATGAAAAAATTTAATTATATAAATATCAGAATAAATAAAAAAATCCATTTATTTCTATTTGTATACCTTCAATAGTTAATTTGTGGGCTTTTAATTACAAAACCGACTACATAATAAAGTCAAAAAATTACCAAAGTGCTCAAAAAAATTAAAAATATTTTTTTTTCTTATGCTTTAATTAAAATAAGATTTTTTGCTTTTTTTATTTTGATCTCATTTCGAAGTATTTCAAGATCGGTCGAACTTTGACCGAACGTAGGGTAACAGTTTTTGATGGCATAGAAAAAAAAATTGAGGAGGTCATCACCAACACCTACACACATCTCATGTTCCATAATAATTTTGAATTTGATCATAATAAAAAAATAGGCAACACTCTAGTTACGAGTAATATTAGACCAATCAATTTATATGTAATTCCGAAGCATAATCAAAACCTATGTTATCGAACGACTTAGGACAATGGACATCACGCTTGGGAGAATTTATTCCCTTCAACTCATTCTGCGCAGGTTTACGTCGGGGCTGTTCCTAGAAAAGAAAATATACATAAATTAAAGTAGGTCACCGAAAAATGCAGTTACAAACACCACGGATTTGGCTAGATATGGTGTTTTGAATTACTTTGATTTTGTTTATTGCAGTATTTTTCCCTTTTATCACGTTTTTTTACATTATGATAATAATGTACAAAACAACTATATATTGAGGTAAACGAGAATTTTTGTGGTTTTCCATGAGAGTGTTTATAATATACCTATGTATATATTCATGTAATAAAAATGTATAATTTTTCATAGGTGGGAGTGTCCTGTAACTATTTGATACCTAGAATTAAAACTATTAGTTATTACTTATTATAAAAACCTACAATTAATAAGGTTGCTGAATTAGTATAAGTTAAGTTCTAATTATTTAAATTTAACAGTATTGAAATGACCAAATTAAAAATCAACTAACTGCCAGATTAAGATCAAATTTTACAATTATTTTACGGACATCTTGTCTAACATATATTGTTTTAAATAGATTATGAAAAACAAAATTTGTATCCTCTTAACAGAAAAAAAAAGACTTTTAAAGAAAAAAATCACCAATTTTACCTGATTTAATATTAAAAAAGTTCCCATACTACGGGAATTTTCTTGATCCCCAAAACTGACATAAGTAGGGATCCTTTATATATTCACTTAAAAGACAATTCGTACGTAAATGTCATACTATAATATTAATTTGTACTTAATCAATGTAACTCCATTTGAACAATTAAATGAATATTAAAAAAAAGTAATAAAACCTTCGTAGACTTTCGTTGGCGTAGCTAATAATCTGAAATACAAAAGAAAGTTGTTAAACAGTGACATTTACATAATAAAGATCCACATATGTGGCCCGTCAACATATAAACAAGCTTTAGTATTGATTACATTTTTTTATTTTTACGAATATTTGAGAATTCTTATCCACAAATGATTCTTATTAACTCATCGGAGAGACTAGAATTCCAATTAAAGTAGCAAAAATTTATGATTAAAAGGAGCCAAAGGGGCTGAAATCAAATCAAAAATTTAAGATATAGTTGAAATTCTTAGATATCCTAACTCATCCACATATTTGAATAATAAGCCTTGAATGGGGAAAAAATATATATATATATATGCAAGATTGGGCTGTATGTATATAAGAAGTCAAAAAAAAAGAAGGATTTTTTCCCTCTTTCTTGATTTGTGTTCAAGATTGGTTTTATGGTGGTACAACATTTAAATAAAAATGAAAGTATACATCGATTTTTATATTCTTTCTGTTTTATGGAAAGACATTATCCCTTGTTATATTACAATAAAAAACGCGAGAGGATTTTGTAATTTTATATTTCATTTATTGAATAAAATGTATATTAAAAAAACAAAATTGTTATACATCTTAAGGGATAATTTTAATGTTTGTACATATTTGTTGATAGCTGGGCCGGATGGATAGGAGTTTAAGTTATAAATTTAAATACCAGTGAAAAAATAATAATAACACGGTCACCTAAAAGCATTGACACTTCAGCCTATCCATTATTTTTTTCATCGTTTGAGTAACAGAGACTATTAGTCAATCTCTGATTAGTCCATCTAAAATCATGTTTTCTAAAAATTAACATTCATGAACAGGAATGGGATAGAGGAGAGGGTTGGACAGAGTACTTCTTCACACCAACTCCTATACCGTTTCGAAGGAACTAGCAAAACACTTTGTGTAGTCTATAAAGTTATTTTTCGTCTCCGAGCATATATCTATATTGCACGATATACGAATAATTAGACTTTTTCTAAAATAGTAAAGGTTGCTCTGAGTGAGTTCGAATAACAGGTATTTGCAGGTAAATTGGACATTTTGTAAAGCCCTATAGCTTAGAAAATTTTAATTTTCACTATTTTCTTACAAGAAATGTGATTTTGCATGTATAGTTTAAGCAAAAAAAGTTTTGTTCAAATAGGTAAACAAACAAACATGGAGTAATGGAAAAGGTCAGCCGTTTTCTAAATGATTCGTACAGGGAACAAGCCTCCTGCGATCTCCAAGACGCTATAGTACTCCAGGTCAACAGTCTATAGGATCTAGAGCAAGTGGAAGCTAACCGGGCAATCCGAACGGAAGTCACACAAAGCAAGAAGGGACAATAAGAGGAATCCCATATTTCTGGCAGGCCCCAAACGATTGATTAAGGCAACAAAAACACGGATTCAGAGCATATAAAGTTGCATATTTTGACATCGAAGATGGAGGAAGTCCGATTGACCAGGAGATGCAAATTATTCAACATCCTCAAGGATAAGCGTTGTTCTGTACCTTTCTTCAGATACAAGAAGAATTGTGCCGTAAACATGGGGTGAAACAGCCAAAAAACTGTTTCTTAGCTGACAAGAAGGAAAAGGTACTTATGGTCTACACAACCTAGTTTCAGGTCTCAGTCATGACGTTGGGGGTCATCGGGTCGAGCGGGACGGTGATTTCCCCGATCTTCTTCAACCAAAATAAGAGGGTCGGCACTAACAAGTACCACGAGGTGCTGCAGGACAAAGTCATCAAGTGAATCAAAGCCAACGATGAAGGCAACGGGCTTACCTTCCAGCAGACTCAGTACCTACCCCAAAAGGCCAATAAGACCCTTGATTTGCTCAAGGAGGAAAACATTGACTTCTGGTGCCCACAGACTTGGCCCTCTAACTCTCCCGATTTGAACATTATATACTTTTTCTTTAAGGGGGACTTTTTAGGGCAAGTCTGCTACCCACAATAGTTGGACCGATCTAAAGAAAATCAATTATGAAGTACTGGCCCTAGGTAAATCCCACACACGTCGTCTCGGCCAGCTCCTACTTCCGGACATGCTTCGACAAGATTATCGCCACCAACGGCGGACTCATTGAATTATCCTTATTTCCATTGATGGATGAACAACTTTTGTACGAAATAAGACTGTAAAATTAAAATTTAAGGAGTTATAGCCCATTACAAAATGTCCCCATTTACCTGCGCATCTCTGTAAACAAACAACAGACAAACTTATTTTTATGAACTTTATATTATGATGTGATATCATTTGTGTGTATTGTTTTTGTTTCAGAATATCTTTTTTAATTCTCCATTGAGGGGGGGGGTATTTTTTATTTTTTTTCATATTATTGGGTTTCCTCTGTTTTTTTTTGTTGTTGTACGTGTATATGTATAGAACTGGGCATGTTGAGTGAAATAAATTGCTGTTTTGAGATTAGAAAACGAAAACGGTTGTTGCGTGTGCTCTTAATTCCTTCTCATTTTTAATCATCATTTACTGATAACACTTCCCCACAGCAAAAAGGAACAAAAACAGTATATGCTCAATTTAATAAAGTTTTATTAGCTGATTCCAAATCTGTCCTTATTTTTCTCTCAGAGCCCTGTGGCCTTCAGAATCAGGCCATATATTTTATTATTATTTTTGGCTAATTCTAAGATTCCAAGCTGGTTTACGCCCTCAGCGTTAAAGATAAAGATAAATTATGTTTGAGATTTTTTAAAGCAGAATGTTGAAAAATTCTTAAACCATTTTTAAAATGTCTGCATCATACTTATAACTCAATTCATCCTTGTTTAAGGTGGAAAAAATATGTGCTTTTTATTCAGAAGCTCATAGCTTCAAGGCAAATAGATTTAAAAAATTTAAAAGTATCTCATTGGATAGCTGAAAATATGAACTGTAATTTAAAAAAAAGAGCCTCGCCAAAAACGCTCTATATCGTTTTGACAATTTGAGATAAGGCCACTACAATAATTCAAGGATAAAACTCATTTTTGAATTGATCTTATAATGAGAGTCTTTATGGATTCGTATGCCCCATCTAGAAGAGATAGAAACAAAGAGAGAGACTAAGAAAAGAGATAAAAACAAAGCTAGAGAAAAGGAAAAAGGATTTGCTCCAAGGACGCCCTTATAAATCTGTCTTTTGGAATCCCTCACTCACTACAGATATGCAAAGTCATCTTCTGTCCATGGAGCTTACAATAATTTATTTCTGCAGGTTGATACATGAGGCTTAATGTTAAAACAAATTGTATAATATATTTTTTCTTTTTCACTCTCTTTTCTTCTCATTTCATTTAGTTTATGTATAATGTCACTTATAATTTGTTGAATCTATTTATTTTATTTTATATTAATAACTTCTATATCGTATCATTTGTCCTTTCAAATTTGTGTGATTTCAGCATATAAGTTTTATTAAATTGTATTTTAAGCCTCAACAAGAGATAATTTATTAATTAACAATATAATTTTAACAAAATGAACACTATAAATAAACGGGAGTAATAGCTTTTGTTGTCATAAATGTAGCCGCCCATGGCGAGAATGATTACTTCCAGGAAGTGGTGTAAACCTTGGCGTTCGAATGCCGCCTGACAGTAACTGGGAAGGCTTCTATGATTGAACGAAAAACACTACCGCAGGTCTTCTAGTCGACATGCACCCAATAGATAAATTGGTGTCAGGGATGTAGGGGCCAAAAGGTTCCAAAAATAGTTTAAAAGACTCATTCAAAAGAGTCTTCCAACGGAGGCTTTGGTTTTCTTTCATTGATGGTCTCAAAAGTGGCATCTTTTACCATACATGGATCTTTCCTCTCACTTTTTTGATTGATTTCTGAACAGTCTGGAGTTTAACCTCGAGATCTCATACATGCCCCTCATGGACTTGAGGGGATTGGTCTGGGTCTTTTTCTTTAACTCCTCCGGGTCCAGTTAGGCCTTTTTGACACAGCCCTTCCTCCTTTTCAACGTTTCAGACTTCATGATGGCGTCGACATTGGGCCTTGAGACGCCCAATGGTCTGGAGTGCACGAATGGAAATTCGTCAGAAATGTTCAAGTGTAATTTTTTCAATTTGTATGTAAGCTAGAGAGCTAAGGTTTGTTTTGTTTTGTAAATAATTCTTTATACTTTAATATTTGTAAATATGAATGAATTTATATTATTCAGCCTTCAATAATTATTGAAATAGTAAGTGCTCAGATTTCAATGGACAATCCCGTATGCAACATACAAAAATAATTTTTTTTAATAATATTTAACAATAATGTGTAAAACAGCCCTGTTGATAAGTGTTGGTAGATATTGATATAATTTTCCATCATAAATCACACTAATTAGGTAATTAGAAAAAAAAATTAAAATTTTTTTGTTGTTGTATTACTCCTGTGAAATGTTTGAAGCAGATAAAATTATTTTTACCCCAAAATAACATTTAAAGCTTTAAATATTCTTAACAAAATGAGCTTGTGAATTTAACAAAATTTAATTTATTATTCTTATACAGAGCATGTACCGGTCCCATTTAGTTCAGTCCTAAAAAGTTATAAAGTTCAGTTTTGATCCAAATTATCTTTCCTAAAACTGAATTGGACCAATACAACACCATGCATCAGTCCTCACATTAAAAAAATAAGAATCCAAGAAAAAAGCAAAGGGACAACATTGGTTACTATATTTTTGAAAAAAATGTGAATATAAATAAAAAAAAACGTATTCAAAGGAATCAGAAGCATTTTTTTAAATCTAGGGGCTTATAATATTCTAGCTCAGTAAAGGGGGTTAAAATATGTTGAGGTAAACCTTTTGTGATCTTATAAGCACACCCCTTATCTCCTCCAAAGAACGTCGATTTAGGGAAGTTTTTTTTTATTATCTGATTTATATTCAAATTGATATTTTAAATACATAAGCTTAAAAAATATGATTGAAAAGTTAATGGGTTAACTTTCTGCCCATTCAAATATATTATAAACTTACTGTAGCCAAATATATGAATATTAATTATCATAATTCTAAAATAAATTTACATAGATGTGCATTTATTTAATTAACATTAATTTCAGTGAGTGCCACCTTAGCAATATTCATTTGAACAAGTACTTATTTGAATAAAAGAGCTTCTTTTCAGCATTTTTTATTGCAACGACATTTTCATATAGTGAAGCAGCAATTTTCTTTTAGACTAGAGATAATTTATATATAGACTATTTTGTAATTTAAGAATGCTGAATATTTCTTGATTTCGATGAAGCTAACAGAGTGATAAAAGATCATTTTAAAAGATCCGTCCAATCTCCCGTGAAGCCTTCTCCTAAAAGAACAAAATACATACACAGGGTGCAGTTTTACAATTAAGATTTTTTTTTAAACTGGGTTTTCTAGGGAACCCTCAGTCGTACAGCTTTAAAAATCAAATTATGAGATTCATAACACTTTTTTATAAGTTCTAATTAAAATGCTTTGAAAATGTAATCCGAGTACGGCCGTTGTGCAGGGATCATTGTTGCCCTCTGTGCATGGCGTGCTCCCAAAGATATCATCAACTTTCTGAAGTTGTCCTCTGCCAACGCGCACAAAGTTCACAAAGAAGTTCAAAGACTCTGGAGGGATGGGAACACCAACAAGGAAGAACGCAGATCGATCGGCGTACAAAATTGGCTTTCGGGTAATTTGGAGATGCTCTAGTATATGGAAATATGGCCCCCTAGCTCCCTGGACTGCAATCCACTATGACTATTTCCTGTGGGGAGTCTTGGAGAGGGAGTCCAACAAGTGTACTAACAAAAATTTGGCTTTTCTGAGAGCCTCTATTATTGAGGGTGTGAACATTATGAATAAAGATCACTTGTTCAAGGCGTGCATCAGGTTCTGCGCCAAGTTGGAAGCCGTGGTTGAATTATTAGGTTCATGGATGGTGCGTACGTTTGATTATAAATTGATTTTTAAATATCTTTACTTACTTAAGAACTAAAAAGGTTTATGTCTGGTCTCGAAAATTCTTAATTGTAAAACCGCACCCTTGAACTAAGTCGAAAAATGGTTTATGAATCACAGGTTTACTATCAAAATATTGGACAAAAAACGATGGAGAATGTGAATCCTTTTAAAGATCCTACTCCACACATACATATCGATTAAGCGTTGTAATGACATACCACTCAGTAAGTTTTGTAAATGCATCCCTCCACAGAAACTTGCAGAGTTGAGACAAAGTACGATAAGAGACTCAGATGCTCCTACGTACTAGATTTGACTTTAAACATCGCTTTGGTAAGTGGTTACCTTTTTATGAATGAATTTATTCATATTGTATTGTTTACCATATCAAAATGTCGCTAAAATAGACAACCCTGAAAAGATATTCCCCCTAAATAAATACTTGATCAAATGAATGATTCTACGATGATACTCGTTGAAATTAATGTTGCTCAAATGAACCATTTACCTAATTTAAATGGGATATTCAAAAATTCAAAGGCTATATATCTCCTATTAGTAAATCAGTTTAATATGGGCAACACTTTGAACTTTCTACTAATAATGAAAGTACAAAAGGCATTTCTCAAGAGAATTAACGGATTTTGTCCTCCTTTCCTATAAATAAAACAATGTAAAAATACATAATTAATTATTAAATATTCAAACTCAGGATAGGAAGCACACAATATTCTATTAATTTATAATGTTGGTATGTATTGTATACGTATAATTTTTTAATGAAATACCCGCCTTCTATTTATTGAACTCCTTGTCAAAAATTATTTGCAAAAACCTTTAACGTAATGACAAAATAATATATAACTTGCAATGATTTTATCGTGTCTGTCCCATTTGAATTAGCAAATTGTTTTTGTATGCCTGAAATTTTTTTAATATTGTGGTTAGTTGAATCGATTGAGTAGAAACGAACTGCGTATTTAAGAATCGAATCAAGTCTATAAATGGAATAAAAAAATATAGAGTAAACATTAAAAACAATGGGAAGGATGGAAGAGAGAAAATAAGAAGAACCCCTTATCCAAATGAGCCTTTGTACCGTCCGTTTGGCGTCAAAGGTGAAAAGAAAGCTTCAGACTCTTATCTTTGCAGTTCATTTGAGTTGCGCAGTTTGCTCTCGACAAGTTTAAATTAACGGCAAAATAGCCATATTTTTAAGTCATTGGATGCAATGAGAATTTGATGATAAGGATTTTTTAATGTTTATATTCCAGATTTTTATTGTTTTTTTTTTAAAAATAATATAGTATTTCTAGCTCTTGTTGCTCTCTCTAACTTGTCTCAATAGAATCAGAAATGCCATAAGAGGAAGGAAGAAAAAAAATATAAAACAAAAATTTGATTGATCAAATGTGATTTTCAATCTGATAGCATTTGGCATATCTTTTGAGATTGAGCCTTAAATATAATCCCTATTCTTCCAGCAATTGCAGAATTTCAGTAAAAGAGTCTTATTTTAGTAACTATCAATATCGTCTTTGTTTAAATAGTAGTTATATCTTAAAAATTAATAAAATACTTTTTCAAGTGAATTTTGGAAAATTAATTACAAAAACAATTATTAAACTACAAGTTTCAATAATTCTTTTTAAAAAAAATGATTTTTTTTATCTGTCGAGTCTTTTAGGGATCAAAAGTGTTAAGTTGAGTAACGTGTATTCGGGCGATTAAAAAGTATTATGGCAATTAACAAGTATTCAAGGGAGTAACGAGTAAAGCATGTAATTCCTGGACTTTTTAAAAATAACTCAAAAAATACTCATGTAGAAAAATTCAGCTCGTGACACATCACTAATAATATTCATAGGATTATTATCGTCTCAGTACCCTATCTTGACCTTTCACTCCCATTATCATTAGGTATATTTTCATAAATTCATAAATATTTCATTTTTCAAGTAACTACAATTAGTAACATAATTAGTTACTAACTAGTAATTAGGATATATTGTTTACTTATTTTTAAAGAATGAATCGTACCTTGCGAACAGACCGTACATCTACAAGAAAATAGGCTTCTCGGAAGCAATTTTCAACTAAAACGGCATGTAAATCAACAAATGCCGCTTGAGGTGTATAGCAACCTTTTCGTTATTGTCGAGAAACCATAGCCTTGTGAGAAATTCCCCCACATCGAAACTCAAATAAATTGTTGATTCGTAAATTTTAGATTCAAAGACTTGTCAGAGTAATTGCTAGGGATTTTAAGATTAATTAGAGATTTCTGTCTAGTACTGTTATGGCTTTACATGATTATTTTTTGGTTCAGTATTATTTGAGCTGGTTTGTCTTTTCTTTTTTTCGTAGCGTTTATTTACAAAAAACTACAACCATACTCTTTTTTGATCAATTTTAGTCTTTGAAACACAAATAACTATTTTATGTATAAACACATTTTGTCTATATTTATTGTAAAGTTGATGTGAGACAACAATTAACTAGAAAATAAAATTGATTGTTTTTTTCACTTATATTTAAATGAACTAAGTTTATTTAGATATCTTCAGGGTAACAAAGGATTGACAAAAAAAAAATCCCTTCACTTCCAGAGGGATATGAATATCCAACAGAATTTATTCAAGGGTTACTTCTGATGTATACATTATACATCAAAAATATTTTAGACATCGACATTTCAATATGTTTACAAATATATATACTTTATTTACAATCATTTCCTTCAAAGATAAAAAAAAGTTATAGATGCTTAAAGTTTTTTGTTTTTTTTCAAATGTGGAAAAATGATAATATTCAGTCGCTTGAAAAATGTTCAAAACTTATGTTTGATGAATCATTATCAAATATGAAGTATAGTTTGACATCTAAGCTATCAAACACCAAAAAATAAGAATATTCGGTTTAAAAACAAACAAAGTAACCGATATTGAATTGGGTACGAATGGGATGAAAAATATTTTTATAGATGTGTACAGGTTGAGTACTTATAAATTATAAAAATTTAATGCCGTGTTTATTTCTCCATATTTTTATATTGTGCCAATTTTATCGCAAACTGTTGATCAACAGTTGTTAATATTATCAATTTTCTTTTCTTTTTATTCAAAATGTCTCCCTCCATTTTTGGATGATGACTTCAATACGGGAACAAACAGAAGCAGAGATGGCCTTGATGAAGTCCGAAGACAAGTTGTTCCACTCTTCTGTGATCAAGGCATTCAAGTCATTTACGTTCGAGTGAAAGGATTTGTTTGTCTTGTCCTTCAAGACGCACCAAACAGCAAAGTCCAGGGGGTTCATGTCAGGTGAGGATGTAGGCTAGAAGTCAAACATGTTCTCCCTGCATAAATGATGCACCTTCTTTGACCTGTGTGCCGCGGTCCTGTATAGGATAAAAACATAGTGTCTCTGGCGAATGTGCTCTTCAACAATGGAAAGACATGGTTCCTGAGGACATTGTAGTAGACGCCCATGCTGGCTTACTCGTTGACCTTGAATAAGTGGAAAGGCATCTTGCTACCGTCAGACGCCACGACTTCGAGGACCATAGCCTGAGCTAGATATTTGGTCCTCAGGGTTCCTTCAACTTGAGCTCTTGATTTAGCCAGAAGCAATCATGTTTCATCTTCAGAACAGCGTCCACTGATAATATCTTCTTGTCGACAGGCGTGGAGAGGAGATCGCAGACCCTCTGCCGTTTTGGTTGTTTCTCGGACACTTTTTATATCACAAGAATTAAACAAACATCAAATTGTAGCTTTGTGTCAGTTCTTTCAAATAGCACTAAGTACAAAATTGTCAGACTTTTAGAACTGAGGCTAGACGGACTCAAAGAGGATTCTAATTTTTGAATCCTCAACTTGTATAATCGACGAAATACTAAAAAAGAGTCATTAATAGTTAAATACTAGTAATAAATAAAAATTGTAAACGAAAATTAAACATTATTTCCCCGATGCCAATCCCAATTCCAAAAAAAAAAAAAAAAACGATTCTCAGATTTCTGAATCTGATTTATCGTCCCATCCCTAATTATTTCATCAACCTCCCGAATACCTGATAGAAGAAAATTTATACACACAGGAACTATGTTTTTCAGCACTCCATGTAAAGATTATGATACATTATTTTATACCATTTGCTTTTGGAATATCCTTAGTTCCATATTCTGAGATCATTTATTAATCTAATCTGAAGAAGTCTGTAGGACAATAATGCTTATATAAATATGGCAATAATTATATTCGGCGTGAAATAAAAAAATAAAAATCATAGTTCTAAAAATAAATAGATAGAGAATGGTTTGTTAAATGCTAAGGATAACCTACTAAAAAATATAACTTTAGGAAAACCCATTGTTGGATATTCGTGCAATCTTGATTTCGACGGTTACAAAATAT
This sequence comes from Lepeophtheirus salmonis, assembly GCF_016086655.4. Taxonomy (NCBI): domain Eukaryota; kingdom Metazoa; phylum Arthropoda; class Copepoda; order Siphonostomatoida; family Caligidae; genus Lepeophtheirus; species Lepeophtheirus salmonis. The sequence goes on from NC_052131.2 coordinate 30,923,529, forward strand.
GGGATGTACAAATTTAAGATTCCCAGACGATCGAAGGTGCTTGGTACTGAGCCCCCAATATTATTAGATATTATGCTTCAAACTCATCTAGACATTTTTGGACATCGCAGAAGATACTAAAACTTTTTAGAAAGTGCTTGAAGAAATAAGTTATTTGTTATTCTAATGCAAGTCTCCTTTAATGATCTCACTTTTATATATTAATGGCTTGATTGATGTGTTTTTTTCTATGTTAACGGGAATTGATATGCATCAATGTGTTTTATTTTATTGAATTTAATTGAGATGCTAATATTTGCAAATTATATTTGTGACTGTTAACTTTTATTAGCCTTAATCTGAGGAAGAAATTTTAAACTAAATTGTTTAATTATATTTCTTAATTGCTTTTTCACAATAAAACTTTTAATAATTTTTAAATTATATATTAGTTACTTATTGTCCGTTCTAAATAAAGGTGTTTCAAAAATATATTATCTTTTCGATCCGATAAGTGTTATAAATGTTGATTTGATGAATTTTAATGAGCTGTGAACAATTCACAGCAGTTATTGAATAATTTTTTCATATTGAGGAATAATTATTATCTTTGTTATTACCTAATAACAGTTTGTTTACATACAAAAAGAATACTGACGCTATCTTCTGGGTTGTTTTAGTTTGCCTTATAGACTGATTTTAAGCTTTTTTTAGTAACTTTTTGGAGAAAAGGTTGCAGAGTACAATGAAAATAATCACGTAAATTATTAGTAATTCGTATGTTATCTGGCAGTCCATGTTCTCAATGATAATTGAAGGATGTTTATTTTATTTTCTTTGCCATATTATAATTAATTTAAATAGAAAATATAATTTTACATATATTACATTCATGATTTGAAAGCCAACAATGTCGACTACAATTTTTTGTACGTATATAGTGCTTTATATAATCTTAACACTGGCTAATATTTATAATAGTTCAAAATATGATCAGTAGCTATCTAATTCTTCCCAAATAGGATATTATCATTATACGAATATTTACATAGGAAACTATTCATTGCTTATAAAGAGCTATTTATAATTCAACCAATCAACGGTAATAAACGCAAATTAGGAGTATAAAGCAGAATAATTGACAGCTGACAATAAAATACAGTGTATATTTTATTGTCAGCGATGTAACACCGTGATATAAAAAACACTTCAGAGTTCTTTTTTAAAATTTAATTGGCAATAATATCTTTTGATTTAATAAAGATAAGACTTTTTGATGAAAAATAATTGAGTTCACTTTTTTTTTCATTTAATCAAGCAGAGATTATTTTGTAATCAAAACTTGTGATCGACATAACTCCATTACAATATGCCAAAAGATCATATCCTTAATTTTTTTTTACTGTGTACGTTAGGATATTTTTATTTTTTGTTGAAATGTCTGAGTAACCGAGTCAAACTCCGTTCCTTTTTATAAAAAGATGCAATTGAGAAAGTTTTTGCAAGAAGCAAACAATGTTTAGAGGTAGATCAACGACTTCAAAGTTTTAAAAATTGCCCATTTTTCCATAAAAAGTGACTTATTTATCGATTATCGTGAAAAAAGTCCATGATACAGATTTTAACTTAATAACTAAGGAATATTGATGTTGTTCCGAGAAATTTTATTATGTAATCTAAATTACAATGCAAATTAGTTCAAGAGAAAATTAATATACCTGAAACGTGTTGCACTCAATGTTTTTATACAAAAAAACTAAAAAAATTCATGAAATATTTCATTTTGTTGAATTGTTAAAGTTTTAGAGTGGCAATTAGTTGTTTTTTTTTTATTAAAATAAACACAAATCGTAAATTGTATGTCAAATTGAGTTTCGTTTAATTGAAGATCAACGGCATTGAAAATTATTGATTCATAAAAAGTGCCTTTATACTCAACTATATTCAATAATTTTTTGTTTTTGTTTTGAGCAATACATATTATATAATTTATGCCTTTTTTAACGTAAGATAATTTATATCATAAAAACAACCATTTTTACTCAATGAAGCGTTGTTATATAATATACATATTAATAAATGGTTATCATTTTATTCTGAGTAGTATGGCTGAAATACTAAGGGACAAAGGTAATACATATTTTTTTGATTCCGGGTACATTTTTTGATGCTCGTCAACAACTTGTAATAAGAATTGAAGCTGCAATTCGTCAGTTTTTAACAATCCACCAAATCATTTAATGAGTGTCCAACCTCGTTCCGCTTGCCCATTGATAACAAAAAAACATCAACTATTTGAAGGGATTTTGTACAATCTTAGTTAATCGGCCATAATTTTGGATAACTTTAAAAAAAAAAAAAACTCTTTTGTGAATTTCAGCATTTGAATGATATTGTTGTTAACAAAGTCCTTGAATTTTTTATGGATAAATGTTTTCTTTGAACTTTGGTCTTATTTTTCCTTATTTTTCTTTTGAAATAATACTTTCTTTTTAGATGCCAAACTAACTTGCCTAATAAATTACGGTCAACCCAAAAATCTCTTCAGATAAATACCAAAAAACATAGAATTTTTTTGAAATGGCGTTTTTGAAATTAAACTATTGATCTTGGAATAATCATGTAGTGATTTCATGAAATTAAAATGATTAAATGGAACATTTGAGTCTGTAGGAACAGAGATCCATGCTTTCAAATATATTGGCACGATAAAGATATACACTTTTTGCAATCCTCGTTCCTCTAAAGAAGTGATTTTAAACAACTACTTTTATAACCAAATTTTTAAATCTAGACAACTAACAAGTGTGGAGTATTAGACCCGGTGACTTCAATTTAATTCCACGGTTTGCAGTACTACCAAAAAACATTTATTGAGAGGTCCAAAAATTATTCATAATCATCTCTTGGAAGAATCCGTTGAAGGGGTTGTTGGCAAACTTGATCATTGCTTGTCATTTATCTACAGTGTGGCATGCTATTGTACTATTCACAAGTCCAGCCTCATAATTAGATTTATCTATTGTTTGACACCTTTTTTAATCTTTTAAATTGTAGAACCTCTGGATAAGAGGTATCTTCCTCCCATGTTTTTCCCCGAAAACTTGATACTCCTTCATAATAATATTTGATGATTCAACAATATTAATTTTTTATTCAAAATGACTATATAGAAAAAATCATAAAGCCATTCATGAAGAAGGCCATTTATTTTTAGTCAAGTTTTTTAGCCTATACGCCAAAAATAAATAACTTACTAAATAATGTTGATTTTTCCATAGTGTCTGTTTTTTCATAATGATATTTACACTATTTTTATTGATTAAACTACGATTCTACTTACCTTTTCCTACACCAAAAATGTTTCAATATTTTATCTCCTTTTTATATTTCTTTAATTTAGCATCGGTGTTAATTCTCTTGAAACGAAAATAAAAAGTATTGGAGAGTATTATTTGTTATGAAATATTCCTCAACTATTATCATTAATAATTTTAAATGAAAGTACTTGATTTGATATTTGGAAACCCTATGAAAGACTGATAAATGACAATGATTTTACATCCTAAATTACGGACTGACAAACCAAAACAAATAATTTTGTGTTGAAGGAGAAAAATACAAAAGAATTATAAATAACATGTTCTTGATTTAGTATTTTTTTCTTCAAATATTTTGTATTGTAGTTCAAATTATAATTTTTGTTTTTTTCTCACAAAAATGCCAATATCTCTTTCTTTACGGAAATTAAGTCTACTTGAAAAAAATATGAAACAAAAAAAGCTGTGTCGTGAACTGCTTTCGAAATAATCCAGAAAGAAGTCACTTTTTTGTAAAAATTTGCAATTTTCAAAACTTGGAGGTAGTTTTTTTTTGTTTTAATATATATATTGAAACATTTTATTACATTAAATGATCATAAGTACTTTTTTAAGAAATGCACTTAATATTCATTATTATTGATAATTACAAAATTGGAGTTCTTTACAAAAGGAAAAAAAACAAAAAAACTAAAAAAACAAATAAATGGGATTAAAAGACGTCATCAGTATAGTTCTTGGATGAAACAATGAAGGCAGAAGAGGAGGCTGCAATTGGAATAAAGAGTGGTAATTCAGAACTGCAGATAGGAGAGTCCTAAGCTGTAGTGGTACAGCCATGATAAGACCAGTAGTGTCCCCTGAAATGTTGGGATGCCTGAAGATCAGGAAATGGGCTAAATCCATCATACTTGACATAACACTACTGAGCTCCATTGATCATGTTCTTGCAGTGTCCCTGTGTTGTTCCTCTTGAATCCATGAAATTTAGAGAAATACATTGTCAATTACAGTTGTCTCCTCAAGGGGGTGGAACTGCAGCCCAGCTGCTTGCTTTGTATTTTGTGGATTAACAATTCCAACAAGGCACTCCAGTAAATAAACTTGATTCCAAAACTATTGATTCGGTTTGAATAGAAGTTGTTTCGAGTAGAAAGAAAACAATCATCTCTAAACATTGCTTCATTTTCCTCAAACTTTGCCACTTTTTTCAAAAGGATGGGATTTTGATCCGGCGATCCGAACATCTTAACAAAATAAAAAATAGGAAACACTCTAATGTACATAACAAAAGCTTTTGAATAATTAAAGTATGGACACTTTCCATTTTTGTATCATATGTTATTAATAATACTGAAATATAAGCTGTAATTAAAATCATTAATTTTTATCTCCTTGGCAATCAAAACAATGCATACACGACGTTCAGTTTCCATAGTTTTTGTTTTTTTATCCACGTGATTAACAATTGAACTTCCAGAGGGCGGTGCAACTTAGAAATCAAAATTACCAGAACAGAATTGACGAAAAAAAATTGCTCGTGATTGGCTGTTACAATTTCAGGATCATAATATCTATTCAAATTTCCAGACACTTGTCTAGAGTTTTCTCCTTTATAAAAGAAGACTCGTGTCTCCCCTTGACGCACCCTCAAACAATACTGAGTCAAACAATCACAAACCGCCTTAAAAAGTTGTTTTTTACCAAGATGGCATACCGTTCAGACGAGTGCTTAGTAGCAGAAATAATAAAAATTGGGACTTTTGCTAATTTTAGTGCTTTAGATTGTACGGAAACAACTAATACCCGAAAGGACTTCCTTCAAGGCCCGCCAACGGTGTCGATGTCACAACCTGTCAGTGGGCCCTCTCCTCTCGACTCTTCTTTTCTAGACCAAAATAATCTCAAACTTCTACTGAATTTCCTAGCTCGCTCACCCCCGGAATCTCAGCGTTTAATCAATTCCCTCAAGAAGTCAATTGATATAATTAATAAATTTAAGAACTTCACACTTCCTTGCAGGTATAAGTAAATATCAACGGTGCAGGATAAAAAAAAACTGGCTTACTTAATATTTTGAATCTATTCACCGAAAAGTGCAAAAAAAAAGAAGAAGATAATAATGGCTATGTTCACACGGAAACTATTAAAAACAGCCTTGCAACTCATCCTACTCGTAAATGCTAAGAACAATAATTAGGATAGGGGTAACTGGCTTTTGAAGTCATCGCTGATCCATCAGAAATACTATCTCTTCTCTTGGTTAATGGTCGAATGATTAAACTAAACTTTTTCAAAAATTAAAAACAGTGTTTAAACAGATTTTATTTAAAGCATACTGCAACGCTATGCAATAATGATAAGGTTTAGATCGGCGAAAATTAAAGGCAAGTTTTTCTGACTTTTCAAAAAAAGTGGCAGAACTCTTTGATCGGATAGCTCTTATGCTGAAGCTATATAAATGAATAACCCTCTCTTAAGAAATCAGAACTCTGGAAGTGCTAGAAAATCGGGAAGAATTCCTTTGAGCGTAGATTCTCTGAAAAATATAGGAAAATAAAATTGATTCAATCACAGACAAGGTACAACTAACATAACCCCAAATTTACAATGTTTCTCCTATACATCCATATGTGGATTATGATTCTAGTTCTCTTGCTATTTTAAGTTAAGTAAATGGACACACTCGCAAGAGACAAACGCTCTCCTAATGAAAAATGCACTCAGAGCTTAGGCAACTAAGAATCCCTGCACAAACATACCAAACGGACTATCTTCCTCCAATCAGCTCTTTTGACAGATCCCTGATCTGCTTGACTTCAACAGAGTGTCTAGAGAAGAATGTTGCCAAATTAGCCCCAGTTCTGTCACAGGATAGTGGTAAAAAGAGTATGAATTCACTGAAAGATCCAAGGGAAATAAAATAGGCCCCACTAGCGATACGCAAGCATCAACTCTACCCTAGAACGTTCAGTCAGTCTCGGAATTTCTCTCCTCGTGCATTTGCCCATTGTATGACACTGAAGAACGTGATGGTTCAAAATGAAGCCTACGAATAGTTAATGATTTTCTAAAAGCTCTTCAAACAAATAAGAATATCTTTATTCCAACTAGAAGACATTCCTTCGCTTGAAGAAGTGGTAAAACTTTCAATACAACTGTTATAATGTGCGCAGAAAATTGCTATCGAGGAAAATTCTGTGGAGAAAATGATGAATAATAGCAAAATATAAATTCGCTCAATATTTTTTATGACAAATATCTAAACGTTGCTGTTTGTTCTAGGGAGCACCTTCAAGTGTGAGCGACAACATGACAATTGCTCAAACTCTTGGACTTATTAGGACGTTCGTTTGCAAATTTAAGAGATAATTAGGAGTAATATAGGAGGGGGATAGAAATCTCACACTACCCAAGCCAATCCAAGGGTGGAAAGTATTCAACCTTATATTTAGAGGCCCTGGCTATTTATATCCCCCTCCTTACCAATCAATCTTTTTGATCTGTTTCATAAGGATTGGATTAAATTTAAAAAATTGAAAGTAAATTGTGATGCAAGAATATTAATCAAACTTAAAGGTACTTTATTTAAAATAGGATTTGTGTCAGATTTCATAGGTACTGGTTTTCTGGTATTGGTACTAAAGAAAAATCGTTTGGGGGAAGAATAAAAATTTACAGACCTATATCTCTTCTAAATATAAAATCCTTACGGGTGTTTTACATAATGTAATAGTCAAATTCGTTCCCTAATTAATTTCTAGGTCAAACAGGTTTCAATAAATCAAGGCTCTTAAAAGATATTGATCAATCAATCCAAAACAATGCTCAAAAAATGAAGACTTTGCAGCACCTATGCTTGGTTGAAGAAAGCATTAGATAATGTCTCACATAAATTCATAATTGAACAACTATAAAAATATGGATTTCCGGTTGGATTTATTAAAAATATATCTGCCATACTGAGGAACTCTTTTTCGAAAATTGACAAATTAGGTACAAAAAAAAGAAAAAATTATATCCATTGAGGAACACGACATGGAAATCCTCTATTCTCCAACTCTATTTATAATTGTTATAAACGAAGTTTATGAGAACTTTTAATATTACTTAGAATTAATGGAAAAAATATGTAACATGCCAATGAAATGTCTTTTATACACAGATCACCTTACACTTTTCTGCAAAGGAACTGCAGAGGAAGAGCTACAATCAATTAAGATTTCTATTGAAACTATACAAGGGTTCGTAAATATATCAAAACTATGTATAAATATTAGAAAAACACAAATACTTTGAGAATCATCTGAAGAAACATTTACAAAATATTGAGTTGCCCAGTCAATATAACATTTTGAAATCATAGTATCTACTGAGGGGAAGATACATTGAACATATATAGTAGAAATAAATGGGTGAAGAAAAAGTAATGAAAACATCTAAAAATACAGTTTTGAATAGGTGTTGAATAGGCCTTTAAGGTGACCCCAACAATGAAGATGTACATTAAGAAGAAGAAGATGGTACTTGAGTCTACTATGGGTAATGCCATCCTAGAGGTTGGATGAAGGTCGTTTAGAAGAATTTAGAGGACACTCCTTTCCCAACATCAAAAATAATTTCTTCCTCAGCGATGTCAACAACTCTTGAATGATCTGAAGTACAACATCAACCAGGTAATTTTTCCTCTGATTGAAATACCTTTACCGTTTACCCCTGTCAAAAATAGCAAAATAATCGTGTGTTATGATTTGGCAAGGCTGACAACAGCATCAAGACAGTCACCAAGACCAAACATTTGACCTCTGCGATGATTTTGGGGGTTGTGGCATCATCTGGAGGGAAAATTTCTCCAATAGGTCGCAAGATTAAGAAAATGCAACAGTTTCTGGGCTGAGATAATTCGAGATTTATTTCACCTCAGTAAAGAATACAACTTTAATGAGAGGATCTTTATATGCCCACTAGAAGATTCTAGAGCAGTGAATATATATGGACAGTTCTGGAGAGAGGTGTATGTACTACGTGCTGCGACTTTTTGGTCTCGATGAGCCCATCAACTTTAACACTCCTCTGAGAAGTCGTGTTTTGTATTTAAAAAACCAAGGGATAACATCCTTTGGTAAGCTATACTCCAATAACATCATTTTGAGCCATTTTATTCTTTCGGTAAAAGGCCAAAAAACTATTACTGGTCACTTTGGAGTGAGACTCAGCCAGATGGATTAGCTTGTCTTGATGTCTCCTACATATGACAAGTGTCTCAAAATATAGAATATTGTTTCCAAAGTCCAGGAAATGATCTTCACAGCAAAGTATACAAATTGAATTATTTCACCTGGATTAATAACCCGGAACCCTTCTCAGGTAGAGACTCACCCCACCCAAAACAAAAATAAGCTTTTCGGCATTTTTGAAAGGTTTTTTTTTTTTCAAAATATTTCAAATTTATGTTTATTTATGAACAATTTCAGCATTTTACAACAAAATCTTCATTCTTTTTCGATAAAAGCACAGTTTTAAATTATATAGTTATATATAATTTAATATTTGTTTGTTTTTCTTATGTAATAAGTTGATATTATTTATGCAAGAGCTTTTACTTTTAATAAAGACCAGGAAAATGTTTATAAACTTGAAGAATTTGTGAAGTAAAAATAAAACTTTTAACTTACTTAGACAAATTGAAGTTATTATCTCCTTTCTCAATCTTTCGTCTTTCAAATTTAATTTAGACAACCAAGGTCAATTAAAGTGCAATAATGCCCTTTTTCTTTTTCCAAAAAACCTTGAATAGAAATTTTCACAAAAATAAAAAATCGTGAAAAGTTTTTAGATTATTCTAAAATAAGCAGGATTTATATAGGATAATTAAGATAAATCAAAAGTTTATAGAGAAGGAAACCTCTTTATATTTAATTTACAAATCCAAAAATAAGCTAGGTGATAAATTATTAATCAACGCGGGAAAACGTATTTATTCCACTAGAATCCAATGCTACGTGTCCACCTTGATTAATATAATAGACTACTTCTCAGATTGAGGCACAACATTAGACAGATAAAATTTTTAACAACTTTTTGAAAAATAAAATATTACTAAGGAGCATTGTTTGTTTGAATTAACCTGCTTCTTTGTCTTTGAGGATTTTTAGCGGGTAATTTAATTATTTTGATCCTCTTTAAAGGGGAAGGAGAAGAAAAATAAATAAATGAAAGCTGTACAACTAAAATTATTGATCTTATTTTATTTCAATTAAATATTTAAAAGCATTCTATGTAACATTACATAATCATATGTATGTTGATTGTGTAAAAATGTGATGATAAAAAATATAATGAAGTATTTAATGGTTAAAAAATGCCAAAATTAAAGAAGAAGGATTTTTTATTAGTACAAAATCTTGTCTTTCTAATGACATACAACGTGCACCAATTACACTGATATAGCCGCAAGATTTACATTACTAAAGCCATATATTAGGAAATTAATACTTCTCCTTTTACTGTACCTATAACATAACAGTTCTTGTTTATTGGAAATTTAAAAAAATTATTTTTTTGATAGTTTGATGATTAAAATTGTTTATATTTGTGTTGAATTATTTTTAAAAGTGTTGGCTTGTTTAAAAAACTTGTGATGATTAAATATATCTTTAATTTAATACGAGTTTTGTTCGAGTCATACAAAAAGTTTATTTGTTGACGAAACACTTTGCTGTAGTTTTTACTAATATATATTTATTAGACTGTTTCAAAATGCAGTCACAATTGAATTTTTATAAAAGACAAAATATTTTGTATTGGGGTCAGTCTAACATAAATAAAACTTCTGATATGTTGATACCGGCACTGTACATTCGGGTTAACTATTTAAGAGTTTTTAAAAATGAAAACTACATTTAATCATTCATATTTATTAAATTTGTTGACGATTTATTTATATTTAAAATCGAGTATAAACTGTGGCATAAGCATAATAATCGTTATTCATAAGAAAGTGTACTGAATCATTTTTTTAAAAACTTAAAACCAAGGGCAGAACACCATAAGTAATAGCAGTTTCCATAAAGGAAACTAAAAGATAGTACTGGGAACTTCTGAATAAAATCCTTTTCTTTAAAGAAAATAAGGATAAGTATATTTTGTTTGTTATTTTTTCTTAAATAAATATAGTAATCATAAATGTCTATTATCGAAACAAAATGTTTAATTTTTATGATAATTATTACTTTTATTTTTATGAAAATCAAGACTAAATTAAATAAGGTTTTATTAGTTATATATTTTCGATTGTGGACCATTTTGCAGTGTAAGTGAGTGTTTTTATATTTTCATAATGATTGATGAGCATTTGTGAAATTTATGTACAGGGATGGTTGCAAAACGTGGACTTTTAACTATTGTTTATTTTCTGATTACTATGAAAAGGTAAGTGATTATTTTTTGGTTTTCTGTTTCCACCTTCCTTTTTACATAAACAACCTATAGTAATCATTTAGTAATTTCATGATCATGAGCAATCAACTACCAATAAGGCAGCGCATCTCAGATCTCCTAGATGCTGGAGCTGATGTGATGCAGATTTTGAACAATGTTAAGCGTTTTATGTGGATGGATTTTAAGTTGGCCATGATGTATAAAATTGGATAAAAGCTCTTTAGGATGTTGGGAAATAGAGGGAATAATTTAAAGAGGGATACGAAGTTTTTGTTTTATTTGGGAAATAATATAAAGGAGGGCCCCAGTAATTCGATGAATCGCCTCGCCAATCAGGAGGGATATAAGACACAATTTGGGATTAGTTTCTTTCATAAGGACGCAAGACAGAGGGTATAAAAGCCTGAAGGCTCGAGAGGTGTAAGAAAATCCTCATATGGATCAAGGCAAATCGGTCAATTCTGAAAATTTTCTCGGACAAGAAAATTTTCACAGCTGATCAATTCCACGACACCCAGAACAACCATTGGATTGCCATAACAAAATAAAAGCTCCTAGGGATTTTCAACATCAAATATCCTGCCCAAACAAAGGTCTTCGGTGATGTGACCTCTGATGGAAAGAAAATGCCTCTGTTCTGTCACAAGGCTGGACAGAAAATTGGTCAGGGCAGCTCCCCTCCTACATGTCCCCCAAGTGCCACGAGGTATTTACAGATAACATGGTTCGATTCTGGTCCAAAGAGATAAGGCCCCTTCCTCACCAGATTTGAACTGACAGGACTTTTCTATATGCAAGTCCTTGGAGAAGAAAACCAGCAGGACCTTGCACCCAAATGTGGACTCTCTGAATTCCTCCATAGTGGATGTATGGGACAACTTGACAGAGGAGTTTGTCATCAACTGGCTGTGATTGATAATGAAAGTGGCCAAATTGAGTGTAAAAAGTTGTGCAAAAACCTCTTCTATATGTTTTGTTAACATTATTTTTTCGCCTATTATTGAAAATATAAAATTATTGATGTATTTTGAAATCCATCTCGTTTTGCTGCCCTGCTCTGTAAAGTAAAGAGTTTCTTTTGGAACCAACTTAAACCAAAGTAAAATTCATTGTGTTGCAGTAACTAATCAAGAAGCCAGAATAACAGCAGATGAACTGAAAAGACACCAAAGATTGTTAATGATTGAATTATTTAAGGTCAAAATTGTCAATGAATGTTTAAAAGTCAGACTTTACAACCTTAGCTTAAAATGAGTAAATCTAGTTAATTTTTTTGGATTGCTTAGACATTTATTTCAATTAAAACTAACCCTTAATTGTATATATCTTAAAACCATCAAAATTGTTACATTAGAATATATAACTTTTATGCCAAATGCCCATTTATACTTAGTTACAGTTTTTTCCAAAATAACAGGAGAGAAAAAATAAGAATATTTAAAAAAAAAAATTGGTCACAACGCACGCAGTATAATTAAACTTTGTACAGTACATGGACTAAAATGAACTAAATCAACATGTTTTTGACGAAAACCCGATTGTTTTAGTAATAAAATAATTTTTTCTTTATATACACAATTGTTGGATTATTTTTTTGATGGATTTTATAACTGGGCAGAAGCATTGACCGAAAAGAGCCCATTGAATTCTGGCTACACAAAGAAAATTTTTGTAGGGTATTCCTACAAATACCTAAATTCATCTCGTGATCATTTTGGTTTGGTTTATGTAAGTTTCATACAACACACTCAAATGTATAGTGATAAAATCGTGTGTATTTGCACCTATGACCGATTTGCATTATGACTCTGCAGCAAATCTACAAAACTTTGTAGATTTGTATAACTTTTTGGCAAACTCGTCATCTTTTATGAGCACACAAAAATGTTTAATCAGGCGATTAAATATAACTGAATGTCGTAGACTACGATATTCACTACTCAGGAGATAAATAAAAATGACAACAGCCCAGGAAAGTAAAAATCATGGTTTAGATTACCAATTCAAAATAACAAAAAACAGGGTAGCTAAAAAATTCAACAGATTTTCATTAATAGCACCATTCATATTTAATCCATCCAAGTTTGGGAATTGTTAGATTTGGTACTAGGACTTGAAAATTTCCATAAGACCGGGGATTTGATCTTGAATTTCAAGTTGGACACGGGACACGGCCTGCCCTGTAATTATTGTGAGACCATAGCTCTGATAATATCCCATTTCTCAAACGGAGGGATAAAGAGCCGTGCGATAACAGCAACCTAAATCAGATCCGTCTAGCTAGAAATGGTCGATGACTTTTAAAGGGAGTGAACATGAAATGTACTTTAATAAATTGTATTTCGTAGTATTTTTCCCCTCCCCATTCTGTCTTCAAAGACAGCAACAATATCTTAATAATTAACTCTTTCATTATTCATGGTGCTTTCTCATAAAAAATCATATATTTTTTTAATAATACCATTTCATTATCATAATCAAATATGTATATGTCATACCATATATCGAGCAAGAATAAAGATTTTTTTATATTTTTAATGGAATTTATGGGATGGGCTATGAATGTATGTAGATATATGAAATATGAATAAATTGATGAGCTTGGAAGCAAGACGAAGACACATTGTGTCATTTACAGGGTGCATCAATAAAACATTTTGTTATAACGTGTTACAATCAGGCTTTGGTAGTTGATTCGCCGTGGTTTCATTCAAGAGCCAATATACTTAAGTTTTCTTGGCAATGGAGTCAGTAAAATAATTTATTGGAGTTGTGAGAAACAAAAATGAATATTCCTAAAACATGTTTTGACATTATATATTATGTACTGTTTTGGGACAATAAACGTGCACACTTTCCAAAGTATGTGGAAAATCTTAAGTTGGAATCAAAATTTGGGGTGTAAAATTCAGTAATGACACCTAATGTTTTCCACCGAAATTGCATAAGAAATTCGAACTTTAAGAATACTATTTCAATCGTGATGGAAGAAAAGGATGCTGTTATTTCCTTTTATTAATAAGAAAATGAGCTTTCCAAAGGGATTTTGCCTTATGCTGACCCCTAAAGTCGTTAAATCCGTATGAATGGCAATCTATCGAAACTATATTCAGCAAATAAAAAGGATTGCTCATGACCCCCCTTCCCCCATTACAACTTTTGATCCACAATTATAAAATTAACAAATTTAAAACAATATTTGTGCATTTAAAAAAAAAAAGAAAAAAGTATCACAATGTATTTAAATACCGGAGTTCAGTTTATTTACTTTATGATCAATAGGGAACATCATCAACCATCTCATTAGGTGTTCAAAACTGTGTAAAACAAAACTTCTTCAATATACTTTCATTATGAAAAGAAAAAAAAATCCTGATTTTTAAAATATAATTTTATTGCCTTAAGGGGGGAGTTTTCTTACTTTTTTGTGTATGACTCAATTTGGTACTGTTAGAACTCGGTTTGACTATACTCAAGTCAACACAACAATAGTTGTCTGGGATTTAATGTATATAACGAATTAATATTTTTAAAATCATAATTTGACAAAATATGAAAGACATTTTATTTTTCAGTGAATGAGTTGTGTATCCATGATTTACTTGTATTAAGTAATAAATTACTCCCTAGATGGAGCTTTAGTTCTTGTGAATTGATATATATAAGCATAATATAATAAGAATATCCCATAAATATAATTAAATTGTCGTTTTTTCTATGTATGCATTTCTGTGATCTACTTATATACAGTGTGTTCTAGTGAATCGTTGACAATAGAGCTCAAACCAAAAGACAATACTTCCCTAAAAGTGATAAAAAGTAGTTTACGGAATTTTATAGTTTTTTTTTTTTGTAGTTGATAATATAATTTTTTTATAAATATATGTTCCATTCATGTAGAAACACTGGTTCTCAATCTATACAGAAAGTAATTCAGATAAATTTAAGAAGTAATATCTGTATAGGTTATTTAGCCTTTTTATAGACATCCTTTTTAGAAATAAAAATTATTGTTATCTAAAAAATTATGTCATTAAATAAAATAATTACACAGTTGACTGAAAAAGACAGACAAAATATGATATATTTTTTTAAACTGTCTTTAAAAAAATAGAAAAACTTTATTATGAAATGACGTCGCTCAACGGACAATACTCTCGAGAGAAGTTATTCTCTTGATCTCAGCTTCTGTATATTTGTGGCCGGTTGATCCTAGAGAAGGAAATATCCATTATGTCTGCGGACTTCAACGAAGATTCCTATTCAAATGGAATAATTGTAATTCCATCACGATTGCTTAATCAGTACAACTCCATCTTACCAATAAATAAAAAAATTATTTTTAATTGAGCAAATTCGATATTTATTGTGCAAAGTTGTAAGTAAATATGACCTTTCATTATGTCTTTTTTAACTTCCAAAAAAAATCACTTTATTTTAATGTCAGAAAAGGAAAACGTTAGTTAGATTAAATAAATTTCAGTGGGAAAAATGGGAATTTAGTCGAAAAAATGGGAATTTTCTCGAAAAGTTTGCGAAAAATATTAAATTGCCAATTATATATTAAATGTGGAATAAGAATTTGAAGTTTTTGAATAATATGAGACATGATTATCCTAATTGTCCAACAAAATCATCAAGAACTATAAATATATATATCATAGAACAAAATTAGGAAGATTTAAATCAGTATAAAGTAATTAAAAGTGCGCGAACTCACAAAAGAAGGAGACTGAGGAACTGACTGTTGGAGAGTTCTTAGAATATGTCCTTAATAGTATCATGTACTATCTATATAGGAGTAATTCCTTGCTAGATATACAGTATATGTTGTTTTTCTTTCTCTTATAGAGAATTGTAGCTAATCTAATATAACTTCATGATAATTAAGCTATTTTTCTCCCTAAAGTACTTCATATTATCAGAGTTTTACATTTTTTAACACAAACAAAATACTTTCAATTAACAACTGTTACTAATCCCTATACTAAAGTAGTTCAGAATAATAATTTTACATATATCATCAGTTATATTGCCCCGAAGATTTTCACTACCAACACTTTTGAAACATACATTTTTGCATCTGGTATTTTCGCATCTTGAAGATTTTGCCGCATAAAATATTTGCCGCCTATTTTGGAGGATAGAACTTTACTTTTACACTTTACTGTTGATACACTTCTTTGTTTCTATCAATAGAGTTTTTTACATTTTTTCAAGCTTGAACTAAGATTATGACTATAAATATGGTGCTAGTGGTAAATGATTTCTTGTGAATACTACTGATCATTTCAAATCTGAGACTCCGTTGTCATTATGAACCTTATTCAATGGCGCCTGCAGGGGGTATGCTGAATATCCAAATTTCTAAAAATTTACTTCTCCAAATAGCTATTGATTTTGAAATTTTTTTACTCAAAAAACAGTTTTTTAAATTTAGTTTTTTAATTTTTTTTTCCAAAAAAATATTTATGTTTTGGAAATTTTATTGTAATAACTATGCGTTTTTCAATTTTTTTATACAAAAATTTCAAAAATTCCCCTTAATATACTAATATATATAGGAATTAATTACTTAACTATTACATTGGCACAACAGTATAATGCCATTATAACATCAAAAACTGTCTGTAAATTAACAAAAAATTTAAAAAAAAAGAAAGAAAAAAAGCCGAGCAATCCCCTCGACTTTTTTTTTTCTAACTTGATGGTACCATCTGGGGGACTGTTTATTACTCATTTTGTTAGCTGGGTTAAATTTGGGTGTGCAAGTGAGGGGGAATTCAGTCATTTCAAAATAAAAGATGTTTTGAGATAAAGGACCACTCCACTTAGATTGGGACAATAATAATACTTACTTATCTCTCAAAAGTTGATAGAAGAATAAATATTAAATATGAATGCAAATAACAAAAGAGATTGGAGAACCAATAGTAGGCATTGTAGCTTATTGCCCATGAAATTCAATGAGTCAATTAGAAACTATCAGTCTAAAAATAACTCAAAACTACCTTGCACAAATAATTAATTTTTGAAGTAGTAAGTCCAGAACCACTTTATTATCGTCCCAGACTTAGCTTATAAATAAAACAGATATAAGTAACTATTTCTTGTTCAACCCGGTCCAGATAGATCCACGCACCAGTCCATGGACCGGGGATTGGGGACCACTGAGCAAAATGATAAGAATAAAAAAAAAACACTTTTAACTTTCAATGAGTCTTTTCTTTTTTTCTAAACTTGTTGTTTTGTCTTATAGAAAAAAGTTCCCGCTAGAGTGTTTCTTTATTTATGTTCAAGATAAATTTATGGTGATACACCAAATATGAGATATACGAAGTTGGTCTTTATAATTTCCAACCTCAACGTGAAGATGTCAGAACTCATAAATAAAAGCTAGTAAGATCTATATAGCATTTATAGACTGTTACTCATCAAAGTTTCAGCCATTTTGGGGGTGCAGCTGTTTTGGAACTGTCTTTTGAGTGAGTTGATGTAAGTGTAGTGAGAAAATCTAGTATTTTTGAACTTTCATAAAATAACCTTTAAGTAGATTGGTCTAGTAAATGAAAGGAAAGAGGATTTTCTATTTTTTCTTAATTTTTATTCAAAATTGTTTTTATTTTGACACATCACATATCTATATTTAGAATAATAGGTAGAAACAAAAAAACATTGCAGTTACCTTTTATTCATACCTGTCAAAATGTGTCTCTCTTTTTTGTTTGTCTTTTTCTCATTCTCTCTCACACTCCGTACAGAACCAACTACTATAAATATTTGAGTGGTTGTGAACATTATGATAAATTATAATTTGCAAATACAAAACAAAGAATACCTGCAAAAGATATCACATAAAATAATACATTTATGAATAACGCTTATTTATCAAAAACGTATAAATGCAAATAACAAAGCAAAAGCAAACAAGGAAAAAATACAACTGAGAACATTAATTTATAGCAATAAAAAGAGTTTTTCTGTATTTATTATATTATTATTTTTTTAAGGGAAAATGCACGAATTATAATTTAAAAATGGCGTCGACTTTGTTTGTATATATTATATATAATTGAAACTACTACAATGTTGGAAGATTCCTTTTATCAATGTGGTATCCTGAATTAAGATGCATGACCTTCTATTTTTTTTTCAGCTGTCTACTTATTTAATTACATATTTACTTTATATATATTATTAATTATTTCCTCTATAAAATTGAAATCAAATCCATACTTTGAAATTAGTTTTATTTTACAGCCCTTTTGCACCCAGAGAACATCAGTGTACCATACCGGGCCAACTGTTATTATTTATTCATCTCTATTATGGAAATTTTGAGAAGTTAAGAGTCATTATCTTATAATTTTCTCATGATCAATTTATATCATTTACAATGTCTGCAAGCATAGAAGACAAAAAAATCGTCTTCCTCAAAGCCACAGTCTGCAACCCCCCACACACACACACAACACACAAGGCCTTCTGGGATAATCCCACGTAAATAAGCAGTTCTATCTCAAAGTACTCCTCGTATTGTGTGCTCATGGTGGGGACTTGGGCAATGTTTTTCTTAGGAATCAATAGCTAATTAGATGTTATACAACATTGCTCATAGGAAAATTCTAAAAAATGACTCTTAATCTCTCAAAAATTGCAGTATAGAGATAGATAAATAAATTGGTTTTCCGGAAAATTCAATATTGGTTACTCTGCTTGTTTTCAAGCAGAATCTTCCTTTTTATAGTTTGATGTATCAAATGTCCAATTATATTTTATATTGTATAAGGATTTATCTAAAGTGAGGCTGGAATATTTTGTAAGATCCTTAATATCATAATTTCTTTACATTTGAAACAAACAAATTTAAACATCACCAGCTTAAATAAATTTTTTTTAGGAAATGATCTGGTAATCAAATATGTTTTTGTGTATGTATAGAGACATCCATGCTTAAAATATTATTTAGTTATGATTTTTATCTATTTTTGTATTCTGAGAGATCTCTCTGTGTGGAAAGTGATTTTTTTTGCCAGTGTATTAGCTGGTATATTTGAATTCTTTTTCTATGAAATATCATTTGCTGAGTTGATTATTATTATATAAATTCAGCTGAATTAAGTATAGGTGGTAAAAACATAGCCAATAAAGTATTCTTACAGCAACTTTATAAGAAACCGGACAAAACTTGTGTAATCTGCAAGATAAAGTAAATAAGATATATCATTTGGTTCTATGTATGGCTTATGATGTACTTCTAATTTTTCTAAAAGTCAGAAATTGTTTCATAAAATATCACCTATAAAATTTATCAGTTCTTTATTATAGGGAAGGCTTCAAATATTTATTTGTTTATGTGAAATTACTATAGATGAAGCTATGGCAAACAATTTGTAGTTGTTTTTTCCAATAAAATATGAAATTAAAGTACATCAATACAAATTGAATATGAAAAAGATAATAATTAAACATAAATTTTTCAAGCATAAAAAATACCATTCACACTTGTTTGATTATTTTTTCAGTGCCTAGCATAATCAATCATCCTACTTACTGACATATAAATGGAGGCGAAAACATAACTTTTTTGGCGAAGGTTATTAACCCTGCTTTAATAAACTGATATATTACCATTGTTTCAAAATTTTATGGCCAACAGGATGAGATATAATTTCTAGTTGTAATTAGATATTTATCTATTGTAGAAATTGGGGTATAATGGAAAACTTGTTTGGTCGACAAATGGAATCAATTATCAATTTGCTACATAGTCTTTGCTCATGCTTAAAGTCAGAGGTTTTAGATATATTTTAGTATTATTTAAGTAATCAAGTTCTCATTATATAGTACTTTTTCTTTAAGAAATAATGTTCAATCGTATTTTTTTAAGCATTTAATTTAATTTTAATGCATTATATAGAAAAGGATATCAATACCCCCCCCAAAGTTAGTAAATAAATTAATACTGATATGAAATAATAATAAGTATGTTATCATGATCCTAGAACCCAAAAAATATCAATTTTAAACAAAAAAAATCTAATGTGTGTCAAACAGGTAAAATAAGACTCTAATTATTGCACATTAAATAAATTTATTTGGTTTGAAAATAATTGAAAACTGATATATTTTTCTTTTTCAAACATAACCCCTTAAAAAATTATTTATAAGTGTTAAATGACATTTTATCATAATTGTATGATTGCAAATAAAAATATCAGCACATATTAAAATGAAGATAAAATTTTGCTTAGAAAACAATAGGTAACAAAATAAACATAGCTGAAACCCAAATTTATTAATGTTATTTAAGCCGTATAACATAAAAACGATCATTTTAATGTTTAACATCTACTTTTCAAGCATTTTTTTAAAAATCATGTTTTAATGGTATAACTATGATAAAGTGCCATATTTTTACATCAAATTACTATACAGATCAAAATCAAAGCAAATAAAATTCGGTACCAACATTTCTGCACTGAAAGATAAATTATTTATTACTTTATATTAATTAAAATGTATAAGGCCACCGAAAAATTGAGTAAAATAAATGACCTTATTTATAAGGTAATATCTTTATTATTTTATCTTCAAGTGCTGTATATCATATCTGAAATTATAGAATATACATTATATTTCAATTTAAAAAAAATTATATTAAAAAAAGTCGATTTTGATAGATTTTTGGGCAAATTAGTTTCCACTATTTATATAGAAATTTAATAATATACGGTAATTAGGTTGTGTTGAAAATAAATACCAATAATATTTCAGGAAAAAAAAATGGAATTGTCTGTGAGCTTATAACTAACTTTATAAATATTAATTTAAATGAAAAGGGATTAAAACAAACTTATAGATACTTCATATTCAAAATAATTTGTTAGTATTTAACCACTTATAAATTACATATGGGCAAAAATACAATGTGAAATTAAAATTTAATTTAAATTACAGATTTTTTTCCAACTCAAAACTTGACTAAAACCTATAGAAATAATGAAAATATCCAAAACCAAAATTTAGATGATAAAACTAATAACATATTCGTGATTTACTTGTTCAGATACACAATAGTTAAATATGAAAATTAAAACATTTAAAAAAAAAGTACAATTTTTTTCAATTATGATATGAGTCAGGCCCTTTTGGTACAATAGAGACATGGACGTCCCACAAACTTAATTTGCTCTAACTTTTCTTAGAATCTTTCAAAAATGTTTTTTACTTTAAAATGACAATTAATATATGTATCTTCCTTAATAATTTTGGCATATTGAACTTTTTTAAATAAATATATCTCATTTAAAGTGATTAGACAGTGTTTACTAATGTTGAAGTTATATTACATTTTTATATAGCATTATGTCAATACAATCAATCTACATAGAAAATTTCAAATTCATACATACTTTTTTTATCATTTTATTTTTTTTAAGTAGGAACATGGGTGGTCCCTATTTTCCTCAAGGGTTAAATACTTTAGAAGAAATCCACGCCTCTCTCGGAATTAATATCATTATGTCAATTTTTAAGCTTTCTAACTTAAAATAATATTGGAGTGTTAATAATTTTATATCCGCTTAGGGTATCAAAAATAGAAAAACCAGAACTCGATTATGTCCCTTTTTACAAACTTTAACTTCGTTAATAACTTAGAAGCAAATTATTTGGACAAAGCTTACAAAATAAAAGCAACTATTGACCATTTACATGAAACATTTTAATCTGGCATGTCCAATGCTCCAAAAAAGTATTGACGTACACATTACTAAGTTCCAACAAAAATACCCTACTATCAATATATGAAGAATAAACCAATAAAGTGGGGATTTAAATGGTGGTATAAGTGTTACAGCAAAACGTTAATCTTTATAAATGTAATTTATACCTTGAGAAGAAAAGAAATAATAAATATGTTCTAGAGAAAGTGTTGTGCATGGACTGTCTCAGAAGCTCAAGAATTCCTCTTGTACACTATATTTCGAAAATTTCTTCAGTTTCCCCCTAATAGTTAAGAAATGACACAAAAATGAATTATATTGTATCGGAACTGTAATAAAAAATAAGAACAAACATGTGACCTATGAAGAAAGATAAAGATAAGAGTTAAAATGAAATCAATTGGATAGTCGTTGAGTAACTTTAATTGGAACGAGTTTGGAATGCTATAATCATTCTAATATCTAAATATTTCCTACTTATAGATTGGATTGAAAATCATTGGAAAGTAACCATCACTTTTTTTTGTCTTTTGAATATTTTTGTAGCTAATTTGCATATTGTTATAAAATAAATAATCCAATAGAAATGTATTTCAAAATTATTAAAAAAATCACTTATAAGTAAATGCAGTAGTCGAAAGTTAAATTTATAAGCAAGTCATTTATCACGCAGAGAAATCATTCCTCAATCTTTTTCACTCTAACTACCAACAATTACATCGACAAGAGGGAAATATACAAATAGCAACAATAAAAAATAAAGAATAAAACTCATATTCAATGTAATACTAGCTAAATATTTATATATATTGTTACTGAACAAAAATTAAAAAAAAAAATGTTTGGGTGATTATCATGCTCCAAAAAAATAGTTATTCATTTATAATTTTAATAGAGAATTTATTAATTTCTATTTTAAACATAAAAAGTGTTTATGCTTTAGAACATAATCACAAAAATATAAAATACTTTTTTGTGTACAATTATTTATTCGTCTTTTTACCTTCAGGAAAATAGGGACATCGTTGTCCACAAAAATATCTCCAACTTAAATATGCAATCTTTGCATACTAAAAAAAATGTTTTTTTATCTTCCATTCAGCAAAAAATATCAAAAAGTTGGATGAAAATATCATCTGGAACTCTTTGATCCCGAGAGGGTTAATTTTACAATTTTTCGGGCTTGACTCAAATGCGGAGTTCATTTTTCAAATTTGAACAAATTCATATTTTTATTGAATGTGCTTGATTTTTTTCACACAACTTTATCCAATGATTTGAGCTTTTCGTTGTAGCTCCAAATGTTTTTTTCAAATCAATCAGAACTTCACCTATTTATAGGTCGTAATTAAATATAATATATTATTTAAATAGAGTTATAAGACATTTTCTGAGTAATCACTAATGAGTATCCTCTTAAAGTAACTCAGGGGTTTAGTTTGGGGTAATAAGTATAAATTTTTGATGGAGTTAGGGGATAATTTAGGATCGAAAACGGAATTATTGCTGTCTCTGTCCTTTCTAGAGACGATATGGAAATGGTGTTTATTTCCTTAATCTCAGAGGTACTTGCAGCTAATTAAATGAAATGGCATGACAGCTTAGCTGATTTCACTCTCAACATTATTCAAATTGTCAGGGTATTATTTTTCAGGCTTTATTTATTTTTTTATCTACCAAAATGCTTACGATTTACAACAATCTATATTTTATAGTTGTTGAAACTAAGAAATCATTTCTTTTTACATTTATGGCTTGAGTAATATGTATCTAGCGGTGTATAAGTCTGATCAGTGAACGCCAGATGCTGTTTAAAATATAAGATTATGTACTAAACAAATTTCCAAGACAGTTTTGGGATTGTTTGATACTTCGTCGAAAATAGATACTAAGAAAGTGAAAATACGTATTATTTGACAGTTTTTCTTTGATAAAGGTTAAAAATCAAACAAGACGACTGAAAATTAAAAAAAGTGTTTATGATACTGACACTATAAAAGTGCAAAGCAAACAGTATTTTGGATTTGTCAATTTTGAGTTTAAATACGTACCTTGGTGGCCAATTGAGTCAAGTGTGGATAAAATAATGATAATTATGGAGTCAAACTGTCAACTAAGTACTGCTTGGATTGCCAAAGAGATAAAAATTGATGTAAAAAAATATTTACAAAATGAAAGATTTTTTGCTACTCCATAAATAAATATTCCAAGTGGTCAAATTAAATCGGGACACTTTGAGTTTTAAAATTCAAAAAGAAATAATTTATGAATTAACTATATAATTTCAACAAAATTAATAATATAAATATATATGCGAATGATCTCTCTTATCTCATTAATGTAGCCTCCCTTAGCGGTAATGGTGTCTTTCAGGTGACAGCAGAAGGTCTGGCACTTGCTCCAGATGTAGTCCTCTCTCATGGTGTTAAAGTTCTGGCTGACAGTGGCTTTGAGGGGTAAGGTGTTTGAATGAAAGCCACTGCAGGCCTTCCCCTCGACATGTACCCAAAGGGGGTAGTCGAAGTGATTGGCATCAGGGCTGTATGGGACTCAAAAAAGGGGAAAAATAGTTCAAAAGAGTAATTCAATATAGTTGTGCATGGAGGAGATTTATTTATTTTTATACTTATGTCAAAAGTGGCACACTCAGAAAGTTCTTTCCACACAATTTTTATACCTCTCTGGACAGTCTGGTGGGAAACCTCAAGATCTCTTACATAGAACTTAATAGACTCGAGTGGACTGCTTGGACTATTTATTTAATTTCTCCAAATCCAGTTTGGCATTTTCGACAGATCTGTTTTTCCTCTTGAACGTTTCGGACCTGCTTACCGCGAAAACTGTGATGTTGGAGACGACCAACTGCATAGAGTACGAGAATGGAAATTTGTCGATCACGTTCAAGTGTCGTTTTCTAAATTTATACGAAAGCTAGATAGATCAGATTTATTCATTATACTTTGCGTGATGTATAAATATTTGAATTAATTTCAATCACTCAACTTTTATTAATTATTGAATTAGCAAGTGTTCGGATTTCCATGAAACACACGATATATACATTATACAGGTAGCAACACGAGATTTAAAACAATTAACAGTTAAATAAGCTTAAATAAAATTACATAAATACATTAAACTTAAAAAAATCCAAAATAAACCATTTAAAAATATAATTAAAAAAATCATATCTACCCCAAAGTTATAAATATTTTAGTAAGAAAAATATATGAAAAAGCGTAGTTTGGCTGTTTTAAAATTATTATATAATGTAATTAGCATTCTTGAAATTCAAAGAAAGTAAACAACGGAATATAAAGAAAAACCCCTATGGACATTACATTCTAAATAAAATACTATTGGTAAAAAAACTTGAAGTAATTCTACGTATTTATAAATAAATAAATATAAAAAAAGATAAAAATTCAATATTGGTTTTTTAGAAAGAAAAGAAGAAATGTGTGTGTGTTTGGAAGGGGGGAGGGAGGGGTATTTTAGATTGTTCTTTAAATAACAAAAAGATATTTTTGTACATACTTACATTTCTAGCTATCTACAGATGGGATATAATATTAAAATCCATTTTTAAAGGCTAAAGCATTTATAATTTTTTTATGTCACATATGTATGTTATTTTGTAGGATTTCAAATTAATTGAGGGATTCTTAAAGTTGAACAACCCTCTAAATCAAATAGCTATAGGTAATTGTATGAACAAGAAGAGACTGGAAAATGTTCAAAGAGGGTCTTTTGCACGAACATCTATACAAACTAATGCCACGAAATTTACATAGAATTTGTATATTATAATGGAGATTATTGTGAAAAAAATCAATAATTTCTGTCATTTTTTCTTCATGATATTGAGAAAATTTTATTTTAAGAAGTAATAGTAATAAGTTATTTAAGTTTTTTTAAGTTCATATATTTGTTCATTTGGAGCTGGACCAATTAAGTTAGAGTGCACATTTTAGTTTGTGAGGAAAATGGTTTTTATTATGGGGCATGTTAAAAAAATACCGCCTAAATGTTTTAGAAGAAAGCAGCTTAGCTGTCATGAAGTTTCATTATATCAGTTACAATCAGCTGAAATAATGAAGGAAGGAGCGAATGACATGAACAAGGACATTTCAAGAACTACTCCATGTCGATCATCAATCACACTCTGAGTCCAACGAGGACTTACAATTTTAACCCCATAACAAACCCTTAAGGTTGCTCTGCATTATTCATTAACACATGCATATGTTCAATAATGGAATTAAATCCTAGACCAATCTGAGACCCTTATATTTTTTGTTGGACCGAATTAGTTCAGTTTAAAAGAACAGTTAGGTCTAACCCGGTCTAATATATAAATTTGGTATAGATCGGTACAAAGGAAAAATTCGGTCAAGATTGTTCAACAACGTGAGACTGCGGTCTGGACCGAAAAATCGGTCAAAATTGGTATGGAAAAAATATCTTAAGACGGATCCCGAAAAAAAATAAAAAATCGGTGCTGAACCGAGTCTCAACACTAGTTTGAATATTATTGAATCTAATAGAAAAGTATGTTCATTACTCATTAATTGACAACTGCTAAGGCAAAGAAAATTCATGCTTCAGGTTACCAATTTCGAAAGACGGGCTAGTTAAAAAATGTACACGATTTAAATCGCTAATGGTAAAATTACAATTACACCGTCTGATTATGGAATTCTTAATCATTTATGTGGCTCACGAAAGTGAAAAGAAAAAAAAATTTTTTGGATGAGGTGCTAGTTTCAAATATTTTATAATAAATCCCTTACTTAAACAAAAAAAAGGAGGGGAAATAAAGCATGTCGTGTTGGCTGCTTAGGCATAGAGAAGAAGAAAAAAGATGTTCATCAGTTGAAATTAGAATTTCATTTGGAAGAGGCGGTAAGTTTATATTTATTGATATTGACACTCTTAATGACTAAGTTAGAAGTTAAAATTGTTTGAATATCCCCTTTGATTGTAAATACATCATGGAAATCTGAACTATTGTTAGAAAAACAATATTTGATCATAAATTTTAAAAACAACAGGAGATAAAAACTTGAAATTAAATTTAATAGTTAATAAGTATAATTAAATTATAATTTATTCAATATGATTCCCATTAGTTGCAACAATAGTCCCCAAACGGATCCTAATGATAAAGCCAGTCTTCCTGATGTAGGCCTCATCCATTTTGTCCCAGGCTGCAATTATAGAACCAATCAAGTTATTCACATTCCTTTGGCAGGGCTTTCCTCTCCAAAAAGCTCTATATGCTTCAATAAAATGGATTCAATCTGGTAATGATGAGGGCCTCATGGATGCATATAAATTGGACTATAGCCAAACTTTGGCCTTTAAACATTCCAGTTGACCCACATGCCTCAAATTTGTCTTTAACTGTATACACAATGGTGTTGGAGCACCCGAATTGGTTGGCAATATTTCTGGGCTTTATTCATGAGTGAAGAAAAAAGAAACAGGAGGTTGTTTCATTTTGTATGTTCGGTATTATATTTTGTGGATTTTTAGATATCTTAGAATTGATAGACGTATCAAAGCCCTCAGATTAACAAGATCAAAATTTCCCAAGTATTAACTTCCCTCTCATTTTTCATATTTTGTAATGTTTATTACTTAGAAGTGTTTCAATATCCATTTGCTTTATCCATTATCCACATAAGTACTCGCTTATAATAATTTATTATTACAACTACATTGTTATTCCTTCCATTAAAATATGTTTATGATATACATCAGAGGGAATTATGTACAGTTCAACCTGTGACTGTTATTCGTACATACAAATAAATTTTCCTCTTTATTAATAAGTTCTGACAAATAATTATTCCTGGATTTAATATAAAATAGGTCAGCCCTGAGAGACAGTGCTGATGACAAGTGAACATTATATACAGGATGTAATTTTCCTTAGAAACATATATATATAGCGAATTTCCAAATGATTTGTTTTCTTAAAGTTTGTTGGAAATCCCTTTAATTCATAACTATACTGATAAGACAACATATCAGCTTATGACGTTTTGTTGCTAAATATGAGGGGGGGGGGAATGTAGTTGTATTACATTTCTGCTCAAAATAACACTTATACAAAAAATAAAGTCAAATTAATTAGGAATACAGTATGCATAAGCAAATCATCGTACAGTGCAAATTACAAGTACAAAAATCCGTTTTAGCAATCAATGTTTTACTTATTATTTTTTTTTTTTCGAAATTTAAGAGTTTTCAGACACTCGTACATCAACAAACAACTTCTTCTCAGACCCCATCACTCTATAAAGGAGGTTGCCAACATTGTGAACTGCTCTTTTGAGCTTGTCCCTAAAGTCAGGAAGCTTATTAACAGTACCTAGAGCTTCTCTAGGAAGTGGACAACATAAATAAGATTGTCACTGAATAATTCATGACTGGTGTGGCCCTTGCAATTGAATCCTCGCCAACCACCAACGAGAAGGTGTTGACCAAGGACCTCAAGGACAGCGAATAGACTATCAGGAACATATTATCAAAGCTGAATGCATATCCTTATCTCTGTAGCGTAAGGCCAAAACAACTCAAGCAAGATTCAAGGAAAACTTGATCTATTTCTGGCCTCCAAACATGTATCCCCTTTCATCAACAGCTTGCTCGATACTTGACTAGGGAATATAGGGCTTTGTAGAGAGCACAGCTGGTAAAGTCCCCCACTGCAATGTTGATTCCCTGAAAGTCTCAGTTGAGAAGGATTATAATGATATGTCCCATCTCAATGTCATCAAGGTTTGTAAGGCCTTCAAGCCTATACTGGAGGCCATGGTGACTATAGAAGGAGGACATTTTGAGAAATAGTCGTTGATATTATAAGGAATAATTAAAAAAAGGAAATACTCTTCATTTTTTGCACATTATATCATTAATAAAGATAAATTAAATATTACTGTGAAAAATTGTTTAATTTACTTATGTACACGATGATTTAAATTTTTGACACAAAATATATCAAACCCTTAGAATGCAATAACTTCAAATTGAAAAAGTGTTGAACGATTACGGAGTCACCCAGTATATGAGTAAGTATCATGGAAACAAATATCTGCAAAATTAGGAAAAAATCAAATTATTCAATATTTTAAAAGTTTTTGTTTAAATATATATATTAAATTGATTTAAAAGTAGACACTCGTTATCTCCCTAACTCTAAAGGTTTATTTATATTGCTTTGCTCTTCATTAGTGAATTCACCAATCAAATCACATAATATAGGAAGATGTAGACTTAAATATTTAAAGTCAATATTGATTCAAGCCATAAAAGTTAATATCAATTGATTTATAAATACAACTGTCTGTGAAGTTTTTTTATTACTTTTATTTAGTTAGAGACAGAAAAGTAAGTTGAGAATATATCAAAAGTAGATATTATAATCATTTCCATATATTAAAAAAAAAAAAAAAACCATGAAACTGTAATTTTTTCTTGATATTCAAATAATATTTTATATTAAATCAATCATGGGTGAAAAATAAACATTTGGAACTACTTTTACTTTGATAAAAAGACAAAACATATTTTTTATGCAATAAAACTAACCGAAAAATGATTTGGAAACTCAAACATGTTTACAATATATGGAAAGAAAGCAGATTAGTTCTAATTAGGAGCTTTGCGGGCTCTCATCATCAGCTTAGTCCCAAAAATCATAAAAACCGTTCTATAAATGCCAAGTGGTCCATTAAAATAGAAGCAGTTCCAATTATAAACTTTGTCACGACATAATTGTTTGATCAAAAATAGAATTTCAACAAAATTAATAATATAAATAGATATTTGTTAATGAAGCTTCCAGTTAGCGGCGGGAAGCCAGGTACCCACTTCAGATGCCGTCCTAAGTGATTGCTCCACAGTGCTGATTGAAAGTGGTTGGAGGGCCTAGATGATTGGATGACAGACTCTGTAGGGCTTCCCCTCAACATGCAAACAAAAGAAGTACTGGAGGAGTTTGGCATCAGGGTTTAAGATGGGTCAAAAGTGTCCAGAAGAGCTCATAAGAAATCAAAATACTCATTCAAAAGAGTATTTCAACGGAGGAAATGGGGTTCTTTCATTGCTGGTGTCAGAAGGGGCCTCTTACCCCTCGAAAGGCTCTTACCACCCACTTTTTTGAAAGCTCTCTAAACAGACCCAAAGATATCTTGCATGGGCCCTCATTGACACGAGGGGATTGTTATGGGCTATTTTCTTTAATTCATCCGGGTACAGTTTGGCCTTTTTGAAGAGCCCTTATCCTGTCCATTGTTTCTTGGAGTGCACAAATGGAAATTCGTCGATCACGTTCAAGTGTCATTTTCTCAAATTTTACCTAAGCTATAATTTGTTTTAATTTGTAGCTGATTGTTTTTGCTTTGCTATAAATAAATATTAATTGAACTCAATGATTCAACCTTCATTAACTGTTCAATTAATAAGTGTTCAAACTTCAATTGAACACCCCATAATTTAAAAAAAGTAAAGGGAAAACGACTTGGAAACTCTAACATATTTTTAAAATGTTTGAAAAAAAAGCAGATTAGCGTTCATCATCAGCTCAGCATTAAAAATTGTCAAACACTAATATAAATAGCTTTATATTATATTTATATGCGATACATTTATCGGGGGTTCTTAAAAAACTCTTTTCTTCCCCAGAGGATAGCGACACCACTGGCTATCATGATGCAATATTATTTAACTGAAAGCAAGGAAATAAGCACCAATCCCACTCCTTTTCTTTCAAGGGCATGATAGGAATTACGCCGTTTTTAATCCTTAATTATGCACTGAGCACAACATGGAATTTTTCTTATAATTCCCTAATGAATAAATAATGTTACTCTTCAACTTTTATGAGTACATACATTTGATACCAGGTGATCTTATGAATTAGTTTTTCGAGTTCTTTAGAACTATAATGGATATTTTTGGCACCCCCAAAAAGCACTGATTCCAACACCTTTTTGTTGAATGTCGAGGGGAAGACCTGCAGTGACATTCATCCAAACACCGAGGTCCTCAAACCCAATGACAGCCAGCACCAGGACATTATGATAAAGTTCTACATCTGTAGCGAGTACTAGGAATTCTACCAACGCCTATAAACCATCATTGCCACTTATGGAGAGAGCTGAGACACACATCAATTTATAGTTTTAATTATATCTTGTGTAAGTATATAACTCAAATGATAAAAATTTTAATGGACCAATCGGAACATAGATGGTGTCATTCAAATATAAAACAATAGCTTCAGCAAATAAGTATAAATAAAATACTTATTAGATTTTCTATAACAAAAACCAACACTCAAGAAAATGAATCGTATTTACAACTCTAAATGGTCTTGGCCCAAAACATGTATGGAATACTGTGCTCATGAATAATTCCATAATATAATGTCTACTTGCAAGAGATGAAAGGTTTTTGTTAGTTTTTTTGGAAGAAAAACACAATTTTAATAGTCCTAGTCTATTTGAATTCGTCTTTTAAAGTCTTTTTTTCGTCTTGCCTTGAATTGGATCCGGTATTTTCCATCATGAAAAATTTCAAGAAAATAGCAGTTCTCAGAAATATTATCCTAGTTTAAATTAAAATAAATTTTAATTATATAACTTAATGATTAAAATTTGGCAAATTAGACTTTTTGGATCAATTTAAGGTCAGAAAAAGGTCAACGTTTTTACAAAGAGTATTTCTTAATAATCAATTAGGATTTATTTAATGGATTTAGCCTATGAAGTCTTTTTATTAGAATAAGGTAATTAAAAGGTCGAAAAATTAAAATGTATCCTAACATTATCCATTGTCCATTTTGAGTCAAGTCACCCATTTTTGAAAAAAATCCTAACATTTGAAAACTTTGGAGCCATTGAGCTCCCCCTTCATATTTTCATAACAGTTTAAAATTTATAAACGATGTTTATAGCCTGAAAGGAAAAAACAAAATTCCAATCATGGAAGCTCATCATTTCTCAAATTAAAAATATAAGCTACACCCTAACTTTTAATCGTTTCATTTTTTAGTGTTGATATCATGTTTTTCTTAGAATACCTTTTTTATGCAGCTTGATTAGGAAAAAGTCTAGCAGTTTGAGTGATCATATTTCAATTGTGTTCATTTCAGGTCCAAAGTATTGTTAAGGCTTTATTGAAGTTCACTAGCAGCTAGCTCTTGAGTCCACGTCGATCCAAAAGTATTAGTAAATGAGTCCAAATGAAGTTGTGGGTCTTCGACTATGAGATCAAGTTAAGCTGCAAACCTTCAAAATATAGATTCAATTCCAATTTGAGTTGCAATTTTGGAGTTCAAATTTCTAGGCTTATGCACAACTATCTTCATAAGACCAAATATAATAAGGGCAGTAAGATCACGCTTAGGCTTCTATGCCAAAAACAAAACAAAAAATCTGTATTTTTTGAAAATTAAAAATATATGAAATTATGTACTATTTGTAGTATAATTTTCTTATCTAGAATATTGAAATATTATATAAAATTATAGTTTTTCATTCTAACCGTAAATTGATTTGTAAAAACATCTAATAAGTTAGAAAAAATATATCCCCATGAATTAAAATATATATATAGCAACGAAGATCAGTGTAGAAACGTTCCGGAGAAATTATTATCTTAAGCTTAATGTACGTAGGTTCGATTTACGTTTGATCATATGTCACATGGACTAATTTATATACTTAATTAGTGCAACTATATATGACCCATGAAATGAACTCTAAAAAGAATGTAACACCTTATGTATCGCAAAATATACTTAGTAATTAATTCTTGTAAAATGTAGGATTAGACCATTTGTGTTTGTAATGTTTATTTGCTTTCTGGTTCACCAAAAACTACGTGTTCATTTTTTTATTTATAGAAAAAGTGGTAACCAATCACATAATGATTTTCTCTCCCCAAAACTATTAAGACTGTTTTTGTTTTCATACAATATAAATTTCTTAAATATTTTAAATAGCATAACATTGAATAATTCTATTGTACGTCAAGTCTTGCACTTATTTTCCCCCGAATCATCCTGTATGGTCAAATAATAGTTAATAAAATGCATTATAGACTCTTTTTCAATGAGCTTTCTACAATTTCTCAAAATGGCGTGTAAGTAGATGGGTAAAAATACTTAATTATTGCTCTATTTTTTCTGTTTCTTTCAAACTCATCAGCACATCAAATAATAATAAGACTCCATATCAGAGCTGTCCAATTTTTTTATTTTTTATTTTAAAATATGCTTATGAAAATACATACATACATTAAAATATAACCAGAGAGGGTCTTTTTTACGTGTATCAAATTAACTTACTTTAGCAGGTTTAAAAGTACAAAAAAATATTGAATTAGAAGGAATGAGATAATGGAAGTTTGCGTGATGTATTTGAGTAAAATATCTTATAATGAATAAGCTTTGGAATGTTTTAAAATATCAGATGTAGTGAAAAGGGATTTCTTTAATTAGTTATTTTTTTCAATTAATTTTTATCTCCATGGAAACCAATTCCAAGGCGTTCAAAACTCAACGATTTCCATTAATTTATCTACAATTTTGACAATTGGCCTTCCAGAGCGTGATGCATCTTTGACATCAAAATCACTGAAACGGAATGGACGAAGCTAAAATGCTTATAATTGGCTGTTTCAGTATGAAGACCATAAACTTTATTCACCTTTTCCACAGCATGCCTTGCGTTCCCATTTTATAGAAGAAAAACTATAAAATATGGTGTATTTTCTCTTTGCTGGAGTCCATCTTTGACATCCCCTCAAACAATACTGAGACAAACCATCACAAAACTGTTAAATAAGTTTTTTAGTATGAAATTTTTCCAAAACTATCCCAAATTAACCATTGGGACTTGTACAGTATGACATACACAAAACTGAAACCAACTATTTAAAAAAAAAAATTAAATAAACCATTTCTAATTTTTTGTACCAATCAGTCTACTTATTATATTAATATTTTAAGTAATACCTAACGATTACTCTCCCATCCAATCCTTCTGTGAAAAATGTATAAGTTTTTTATTTTAGTCTTGGGCATATTAAGGCTATATTTTACTCTGTAACACCATGTGTATCATATTTGATTGATTAGCTTGGAATCTTTGATTTAAGTAGTCCCTAATTTTTTGTTTCAAAAACTAAATCAATGTAATCGCAATTTTATAGATATTGGAACATTAAACATAAAAATTGTAAAAAACACTTTTTTTTTAAATTAGATAATTAATATAATGTATAAATGTATTTTTTCAAGAATAAACAGGTTTGGGAAATAAAGAACACTGTTCAGGTGTATTTCAAATTGGAGATTTTGTAACTTAAAATGAAATCGTGTTTGACAGTGGGCAAATGTCGGAATGAATGATATATTACAAATGATTATCGGTCTGTTAAGGTTTGAAACTTGGTGCAAGACTGATTTTTTTCAGTTTCGTCTATTGTGATTTTTTCTACAGAGATTAGGACCAGTTTATTGGTCCAGACCGCCATATCAGACTGTAGATTGAAATTTAACCATTTTAGAATCGTGGACCAAATGTCTCGGTCTCAATATATATACACAAATTTTTTCAGTCCCAATCTATTTACTCATTTTCTTTCGTATCGTAACAAATATGATTAATGCAGCATACTTAACTTCATGTAAGGTCACTGTGCCAGTATTCACAATTTAGAACTACAACTAACTTCATCAACCATTCATCTATAGAATCGGTCCGGATCGAATTCTTAAAACAACAAATTTTTTGTATTACCAATACAGAAATGATTTTTTCTTCAGGACGGATCTATGTAGACATATTTAACACTGCAACAAAGTTAAAAGGAGACTATTTTTGTATGTCAAAATTAAAGATAGATTTTGATCCAAATTTACCCAAAAGATTATTTTTGGTCACAATAAGAGGCCTGTAAATTTTGAGAGCTCATAATAAAAATTCAATGTAAAATAAAACGACAAAAATGCAAAATGGACCATAACAATGGAAAAAATTGATATACATACATAAATAACTCAATTTGATTATAGGCGTAGGTTTTTATGTTCTACTAAGTATCCATTTTTATGTCACTGTGAGACCAATCCAGATCGAACTTACGTAAAAAACCGAATCAGTTCGATCCAGGATTTATAGAGCAAAACCCAGCACAACTGTTTATATGTTTTAAAAATAAAACCAAATAATTTTTGTAACTCTTGAGAAAGCTGACACACTCAAAGAAACCAAAAAAGTTTTTCCATTATGTTCCATATATAAATATGTACTTAGATTGTTTTTCAAAGTAGAGATAGTGTTGTACAAACATGGGTATGCTTATGATAAGTTGTTGTTGTACTTTGTTGTATGTAAGAAAAATATGAAACTTTTGTAAATAAAAACTTGTTTTTTATCGAAACAATAAGTATATGTTTTTCTTTATATAACAATGAGTGGTTGAGTGAGTTATCATTGTCGAAGATATGGACATGTATTTGAATTAAAAATACTGATTTCATTATAACAGTCCATCTTTCTCACTCAATGACGTGTACAAAAAAAGTACTAGGAAAATTGCCGAGGCGGAAAATTATATAAAGTTACATGAAGTTTCTTATTATTTTGTTTGATCATTTGAATATTGATCTAAATTAATTTTAAATCGATTATCATTCAAGTTAACTTAACTAAGAAGTCAAGTATGGCCTTGATGGAGGTTTTTATAATTCTTAAGACCAATAAGGATCAGTTGATCATGCAAGGATATCTCAGAAGAAATTGTGCTTACTTGTTGGCCTAGAGACTTCAAAAAGGTTAAGGCTTTTGTTCCGACAAAAGACAGTCAAATTGAATAAAATTTTAATTTTTATATTCTGATTCATAATTATGTCTTTATAAAAGCAATATTCTGAAATATTAACAGTATAGCATATATTTGAATATTTTCATGTTATTTAATATAGTGGTACAAGGTGTCCGATGTTCCTGTTAATAAACAATAAAAATAAAATTCATAAATCAAGAATTGTTGGGCTGAAATTATATGTTATTGACTTTTTTATTATATTCCTTGCAGATTGCCCAGTCGTCCTTGAAGAGCCTTTCTGTGAAAAAGACCCGAGACGAGATACGGTATTTCAAGTACAGTTATACTTCTTATTGCAATAGTAATCCAAATTTTTTTATTCTATCATTCACTAGGATTTTTGAATTTCGTACACTTATGAACATTGTTGAAGTGGCTTCCTTTAACTTTCCTTCCATTTTCTTTCATCTTTTGAATTTCTTAAATTATTTTTAAACTTTGTGGCTTTATCAATTATATTAAATATATATTTTTTTATAACCATTTCTTTTCAGATGTGAATGTTATCTTTTTTTGGATTATCTCATTCTAAATGGAAAGAAAAGGAACTTTTTAATTTTAGAACTGGTAACTTGGATATTTCTTCTATTATCTCTTTAAAACTAATGATTGCAAATATTCAGTCAAAACTGAATAAGTTAAAAGAACTTATATTTTGATACAAAGAACATGGATTGAGTCAATACAAAATATTTTACCAAAGAAGGATCTTATGGGGTTCACTCATTCTTTAAAATTAGCAGATTCATATTTATAAAGTTGTTATTCCAACACGGCTATTTCCATTACTTTATAGACATTAAACAGAAAAATGTATCGCATTTTTTGCTTTTTACTTCTATTTTGGAACGCTGTAACACACCATTGGCTTCACTAAACCCAAAACTGTAAATGACTTATTTTAAGTGTACGCTTAACATATAATCATAATTAAAACTTATTTTCATTTATTGTAAACCTTTTTGCATCAACGGGACACTGGTATCCCGTATTTTCATTCATTCGTTTAGGCCTATGATTTGTCATATATAAGGTTTTAAACTATGTTAATTTTGGGAATTCCTTGAAATAACATAATAACTATCATATGCTGTCGATGTATTGATAATTTGAATTTTTTATTCATTTGTTAATACTTGTATAGTATAAGAAATAATTATTGAAAATTTTGCTATGTTTTGATGAAAAATGCAAATTTTATGTTGGTTTAAAGTTGTTGAGACACTGGTGTCTCTCTGGGGTTGAATTGTATTTTTTTATCTTTTTATTTGATCTAGATTTTAAGATATAACATATGTATAAGATAAGATATGTATCCAGGATATCTGGCCTTTTCGAGTATTGATATTTCAATATTCTTTATTAATTGACAGATTAGCAAGTAAC
Organism: Lepeophtheirus salmonis; assembly: GCF_016086655.4. Taxonomy (NCBI): domain Eukaryota; kingdom Metazoa; phylum Arthropoda; class Copepoda; order Siphonostomatoida; family Caligidae; genus Lepeophtheirus; species Lepeophtheirus salmonis. The sequence continues at coordinate 30,960,289 of NC_052131.2, forward strand.
AAATGTACATACAAATATTTATATAAATACTTTATTATTGAATGTAGAGTTGTTGATAAAGGAGAACAAAAACCCAAAGATAAGATATTTTAACTTTTTCTAGCATCACTATTAGTAACCAAACTTATAGAATTTTAGACAAAGCAGACAGTGCTGATAAGGAAGACATTGACAGTTCAGTCACAATACATATACGTACAGTTTTTCTGTGATAATTTGTAACTTATTCTGCAGAGTACACTTTATTCTAAGGATTGGTCTTTACAAATGACAGTTTTTGATCGTTTATTAGAGCAAATAATATATATCAGACTTGTTAGCAAATGATGCAAAGTGTTAAAGCCTCCTCATGACTAACTTTACTAAAGTTTCCTTTATAAGGATTTTATTTATAGAATTAAAAACTAGTTTCAATTATCACAGTCTCCAATGCAACATAAAATCGGGTGGGAGGACCAAAAAAGTAACGATTAAATAATTATATAATCTTATTAGTTCTGTTAAATGATTTTTTTTTGAGCACCTCTTTTAGGACTCTTTTTACAGTTGGACAACAGAATCAAGATGTATATATATTTGCAAGGGTGGTCTGAAAAGTTTCCAAATTCAATGTTAAGATGGAAGCACCCGTTAATTAATTGCCAATCACAACTATTTAGCATCGGTTGACAGATACTCACCTAAGTTTCAGCTATTTTTGGACACAAAGTTGTTATGTAACAGTCGTATGAGGGAGTGGATCTGAGGGTTTTTGTGAACTGTTGCCGCAGTTTAGGAGTCATAAATCCGAGTTATGGCGGCGATTAATAACTGTAAATAAAACTTGTATATATTATTATACGCCTCAAAAAAATATTCTTGTCCAAACAGTGGACAGAGACGGGAGTATCCCTGGGAGAAATGGGTAGAGTTGCAAGAAGACTTTGTTAACAAATAAAAATTAAATAATAAAAAATGTCTTGTGTCTTTGTTAGGTCGGACACTTTTCAGACCACCCTTGTATTACATAAATAAAAATCATTAAAAAGAGTCTTCCATTAGCTTATTGAAAAGTATTAGGGAGAAACTGTAGATTTAAATGAAATAAGAAGATTTATATAAATCTGTGGGCATATGATATCCTATTTCAATAACATTGTGTTAATAGTTACGGTGTATCGAACCAACACATCTTTTTTCCTACCCCTTCTTTTATTCTCTAAATGAGCTCTTTTTCAAAATGCACTTTTTCTGTTTATTTTGAGTATGTAAACGGATGAACGTATTTGCAATTAATAAACTGCATTGTGTTATATGCATATACCTAGTATAGTTTGTAGAAAGGCATGGATATTTAAAATATGTCAATGTATGCGTTATGCGTCTTGATGTATATTTGCAACTAATAAGTCAAATTAGAAAAGGCATTGTTGCAGACTTGACGATTTTTGCAACAGTGAAAATAAAACAACAATTGCCATTTTAATATAATCTACAAAATAGGTATATAATAAAGAAGTTGATATGTTTAAAAAACTGCTTTCTAAATTTAAAACACTTCTTTTTTGTGATTTAATATTTATTTAAGCGGAGCCAAACTTATGGTATTATTGTATTAAGAACCTAGTTCCCATAGGCTGACAGTTATCTGATTTATGGAGATACAAATGAATAATATTACAGAGAAGAGAACCTTTTAATAGAGGCTTCCAAAATTTGACAAAAAATTTGATTTTGACGACTGGGGCCTTTTTTTCTTTATCGATCAACAATAGCCACCCCCCTTCCCACCTGCTGGAGATGCCCTACGAAGTTTTGCCTCTCCCCAATCATCTTTCATTGTAGTTGTTTTTTTGACGACCCTCAACCTCTTGCGTACCTTTCGCTCTTACTATATACATAGAAAATGTTGCACCTTATCTTCTTAAGTATGAAGATGTAACTAATCAACTAGTTTTTATAGTAAGATGCTTCATCGACTTAGAATTTCAGATAGTTATTTTTTTGTACGGGTGCCCTTAAGGAACTACATCTGGTTGAGTCTATCCTTTCTCTAGCTACAATGGCTTAAACAACTTACAGAAAAAATATTTAAGCGTTCCAAAACTTGCACAATGAATTATTTGATACATATCCTTTACTTTTTCTTTCTACAAGCAGGTGAACCAGCATTCAAGTTTGTTTCCTGGAAGAGGTTTCACAACAGAACATATTCATCAGAACCCAAAAAAAAAAAAAAGCACTCACACACAGTTTGAAGCCAACATTGAGCATTATAATACAGATCAACAGATTTAATAGATAAAAGATTGTTCAGGTATGTTATGAAGGATGGAAGCATGGCTAAGAAAGGCAGGTGAATATCCAAAGCTATACTAGGATGAGATTTGAAAGAAAAAAAACTTAAAAAAAAAACAAAGAATGCTTCATAAAGAAATAGCCAATGAAACAGTGGCTCGTAGAACAAATAAGAATCTAGAATAATCTAAAAATGGGGTGTCTGCTTACTTTGGATGATACAATGGGCAAATATATCCGAGCTGACATACATTGCGTTAAAAAAACTACACCGTCTCTATCTTGAAGTCTGCTGTATCTGAGATGCAGTACCCTCACTACCAAAATCAGGTGACATTTTACCACATTATGAGAAACTACAAAAAAAGTATTCTTGAATACATATGCAGAAGATTTTGAAGTGTTTTTTTGTTGCAGTACTTCAAATGTAAATAACCCTTTTGAAGACTTTAGTCAATCTTTGGATGTAATTTTGGTTCAATAATTGTACTGTCTAACAGAAATATATTATTATTTAAGTTAATTATTTACCTAAATATTTTTAAACTTTAATTTTGAAGCATGAGGCTATGAAACTTTTTGTTTTTAAAACAGATTTTATGGGATATTTCCCTCACTTTGACAAAGTTAATGTTAGGGGTCATCCTTAGGGCATTGCTAGTTTTCATCTTTTATTGATTTTTTTTGGAGCCCAACATTGCATTAAAAAAATTGAACTTTTTCATATAATTATTTATTTATATTTAGGCCAAACACCGAGGGTGCGAGCAACACCACTAGTAATATAATTATATATTTGTAGAAAAGAAAACGTACATAAGAAAAATTAGAGTAAGAGAGATTTTTATACTTAGTATATCCCAAAACCAATCATAAATTGTCATTTTCTACTTTACTTCTAGATAATACACGAAACATAGGTTTTTATAATTAGATTTTATAATTTCTTGGTGTAATATTATACTATACATAATTACAGATACAATAACAATGCATCTTATTCTAATTTGCAAATGAACCCATTAAAAACTTATACATTTTTCATAAACTGAAAATCTATTATAAAATAGATACATTACTGTGACCTCCTACCCAGCAGAGGGAGAGAAGGACGTTAGTAGCGAACGACCTAAAAAAAGGTTTTTGTACCTCGAACAAGGGAATTCTTTGTCTTAATCGACAGCAATGCTCCAATTGCTGCTTGAGAATCTGACCCGATGTAAAATCCCCTAGGACCCCAATTCTTAAAATTGCCGTTCATCCAAGAAAGAGACTCTTTTATGGCAAGCATTTCGGCTCGGAAAAAAGTGTTTTTGAGGAATGAGGGTTATGGGGGCTTCACAAATACTTTATCGTCTTTAGTTATTACAAATCCCGAACAAACGCCTCGGTTGCTTTTTGAACCATCTGAGAATAAATGAGTTTGGTTTTCAATCACCTTAACAAGAAAGTTCCATTTCTATATTTTTTGTTCGATTTGTTTCGTCCTTTTGGAGGTTAGGGAAAAGATTGGAGATAATTGTGTCCTGAGCAACACTAGATGGAAAACTCTTAGTTTTGAGATGACACCATTTATTAATGCTGTCATCGTAGGTTTTGACGATGCACAGACGAGCCATCGTTGTAAGGCGCTGTGCTTCTATGAAACTAGGGTAAGACCAAAGAATACCTCTAACCCCTCTCTAGGCGTCGAACGCATAGAATGACAGAGACTAAGCTATCCTAGTCTCTGGATTTAGTAAAGAAGACTTTGTTGCCCTAATATAATAAAAGAATAAGTTAAAAACAAGAAAAAAAAGCTATATTCTTTTGTTAAACACTTTCTTTGTTCTTTTGGATATAGATCGGTTAGTCCATCTTTACATGTAATCCAATTTATTACCTCTGCATCAAAGTTCAACGCAACTTATTTTTTTGCCACTGTTTGTTTGTTTATTAGTCACCAGGATTACAGATAAAGTTACAAACTCGATTTTGATCAAACTTGGTACAAAGATTATATATGATCACACTAAAAAGCTATTACATTTGTAAATATCAATGTAAAAGGTCAAAATTAAACAAATTGTTGACTAAAATGCATAATAAACCATAACCTCAGAATATATAGTGGCACATAGCTCAAATTAGTGTTATTATGTAGGGTTAATAAAAAACTTTGATATAGCACAAAAGTTATAAAAATGAGCATAAGTGGATTTTAGCGCGTTAGCAGATTGCCTTTCTAGTTATGGATCATGATTTATAATAGTGGATACCTCACATAAAACCATGAAGGTATAAAATACTCTGAAAAGTCAATATGGGTCCAAAAGTCCCAGCCATTATTATAGGTGTACATATTAAATAATCTGGTATTGTGTCTTTTAGTTTTTAGTTTTACTTTTCTGTGATAAACGATTGTAGTTAGAGACTCAACATTAACAAACAACAAGGAAGGGCGAATAAAATAACCTGCAATGCTTTCAAGGTAATTTAACTGCTAAAGGAAGCTTCACATACCATATTTTGAGAGCAACTCCTTGTACCTATCAGGCTTTATGCTATTTACACAATAAATGTTGCCATCAAAAGTTAGTAGTTCTTATAATGAAATATTATATAAATAGTTCTAGGGGGTAAAAGTCAGTTACCCTCATGCGTGTGCACTAAATTTATTTCTAAGAACTTTGCATCTTATAATTTTAAAACACCCATCAGTATCTTTTTCAAAATAATCAAGTTCAGTGGTTTAAACTGTTTGTTTTTTTTTGTTTGAAGGAGAAAAAGATAATGTTAGTACTTTTTGTGCATTCAAAATTTAATTTATCATTTCATTCTTTGAAACAAGATAATTTTTAAAATACAGATATTTTGAGTTAGTCCATGCCATGGCATGTCGAACAACTCGATTGATAATTAATTGATAACAGAGAAGTGATTAATACTTCTTCTATTACATGTTTGTTAATTTTAAATTGTTTATAGTACAACAATATTAAAGATTCTAACAATAATTTAACCATATGTTACGGTGCTGTCTTATAAAAATGATCATTAATATAAATAAATAAAATAATTACTTGCAAAATAACACTAATTAATTTATCCATATGACATATATAGAATATGAACAATACTATTTATCACATTTTCATTTTAAATGGAATTAAAATATGCGATCCCCAATATCATTATATTAAATATAATTTTTTGTAAAAATGTCCCAAATTGTCCTGTGCCAAAATGTATACTCAGCATTTTGTCCTTTGGCAAAAATGTTTTCTATGAAAATCTTAGAACCATAACAGGTTAAGGCAAATAAATGAGTATTTACCTTAAAAAATTACCTTCATCTTGAAAAGGGCCCCTTCTAAACAATAAAACAAAATATTAATTTCTAAAAATATGTCATTAAATGAAAAATGAGAGTAACTATTCTTAGCATTTGAATACTATTAAGATATCTGCATTATTTATTTGTTAAAGCCATTTCATTTTAGAAAAATTTGGGTGATCCTTTTTAATATTTGAGTTGGGAAAAATGGGATATTAATCGAAAAAATTGAAGAAAATCAACCATCCCCCACCTTCCCCCACCTTCATGAAATAGACAATTTTAGTGACAGGCCTGATAGTAAAAAGCTATTTATGGTATTAACCCTTTACTGCCTAAATTTTATCTAATGAAGTAAAAAGAAAAAAAATCATTTGTATAAATGTTATGGGCATCAGGATATAATTTAAATAAGAAAACCTCAAAAATATTTTTTAATAACAAATATATCTTAACAAGACTTTGAGATCCACTCAAAATATTATATCTATGTACCATGGTCTTGAAAGTATGTACATTCGGGAGAGTGAGTATAAATAAAAGACTATAAATTCATACAAAATTAAAAAAAAAAACATATTCCTTATAGAGACATATAAATTTTTTTTTATATTGATCATAAACTACCTTTTATCATAATTTGGTAGAAGATATAGACTTGGAAATAAATGCTACACCTCTTTATTTAAAAAGAGACTGTAAAGTGCATCCAAAAGATAAAAGGTTAAGCCTGTAAAAATTATAAATACCTATTTCAATAGAAACTATAGCCCGATCAAACAAAAATACCCCTTTATTTATCGCACAGAAACAATATATACTAAACTTAGTATAACTTAATCTCTTAATTATTAATATGGTCTTAATTTTTTTCTATTAGCCACCTGGCCTTATAATAAAGGTTTTAATTTTTTTTAGTATTTTTCGCATTTTTTAATTTACAAAATACATTTTTAAAGCCCTTGTTATAAAATATATGAATAAATTCTGTGAAGATAATAATTTAAGTAAATAGTTGTGACTTTAATCATATGTATCTTTCGTTGTATAAGTGCAATCTATTTACTCTGCCTAATGTTAGAAAGATAAGAATCGTACTATTTTTTTTTAATTCAAAATTGTGATTGTTTGAGGGTTTGTCAAAAATGGAACCCAAAAAAGAGAAAATACATCATATTTGACGGGTTTTCTTCAAACAAGGTGAAAACGCCAGCCAGGTGGCCGAGAATGTGAATAGTGTTTATGATCCTAATATTGGAAAATCTATCAATTGTCGAAAATGTGGAAAATAATAAAAATTGTCGAGTCAAACTATCATCTAAGCTCTGTTTTGATTACAATGAGATAGAAAAAAAAATCAATAAAGATCCAATAAAAATATGATAAATAAAACACTTGTTGTCCTTTTTTAAAGTTGAAAATGGGAAGGTTTTTTCAGAACCTTATCTCTCCTAATCGAATAAATAGAGAAAATGAAAAAAAGATGTTTGATAGAATATTGATTCTTGAACAGTTTAATCTGTGAGTAATTTAATTTTTGTGAAAGGACTCAACATAGTTCATCTACACCCTGTTAGTACTTACGATTACAAACAAACTGCCTGAAAAAAACCCTGAACCTCATTTATGTTCGTTTAAAAATAGATGAACATTAATAAATTTTTCTCTTCCAACTCGTATTTCAATGTTACTTTCTTTTTTATAATTAATAACAAGCCTACCTTGATAATGATTAATGTACTTATGTACATATTTTATTGATTTTTTTAGTTATTTATAGAGTAGTATAAGTCGGATTAGTCGAATTGTAGGGGACGAGACAAGTTTGTTACAGATAAAAGAAAATGTAATGGAGTTTTTTGAAATTATCATTTTTTCATATATATACAAAAAAAATCGAAAACATTCTGCGTAAAGAAACCATTATCTTAATTAGTATTTTTTTCTCCATAAATGTATATCTCACTGGCAGTCAAAACAATACTCGACGATTTCCATTAATTTATCCACATTTTCCACAGTTAGCCTTCAAGAGCATGACGCATCTTTGACATAAAAATTACTTGGATGAAATCGACGAAACCAAAATTGCATCTGATTGGCTATTACAGTATCAGGCCTTTTGTCATTTATCGAAGAAAAACTGTAAGTCATGGCTAATTTTCTCTTTATTTTTGTCCATCTTTGACGACCGCTCAAACAATATTGATTAAAACAATAGCAAAACTGTCTAAATCGTTTATTTAATAAGCAATATTATATTACATTAGCGAACATAAACTGATCGCCGTAATAAATTGGGAAATACACATTAGTAAAGCCATCTTTGTACTCAAATTACTGTTTATTTTTTTATACGAGGTATCCACCATAGTAAAACATAATCCATAATTAATTAAAAAGAGCAATCAGTAGAATGCTAACTTTCACCTTTAGGTATTTTTTTCTATTTTGGATTAAACATCTTTATTACTCTTACACAATGAAACCAATTTGAGCTCCCTACTTGTATATGTTCCAAAGCTATAGTCAATTATATATTTTTAGTTAACGGTTTGTTTACCCTTGACCTTTCAAAATTTAACGGTTTCTTTCTGTGACGATAAACAATCTTCGTACCAATTTCGATCAAAATTGATTTTTTTACTTTTGCCATAATCCTGGTGACTAACTATGGAAACTTGTAAGTTATTTCTTTGTATATTTCTCATAAGAGGGCGATCCCTTAATTTACTTGACTGTGTAAGCCTGTAAAGGTGTTCAACTATTATTTATTCGTATAATAAGAATATTACAAAATTCTGACCTAATTTGTATGCGTAATGTACATTAATATCCGGATATTGTACAAGGAATACCATAAGATGTATCTATTTTTTTGAATTTCAACAATTTAATTAACTTGTGGTATTAGAAGCAAATTCTAACAGATATTTCTACTTTTATCATTATACTCATATATCGAATATACACGTTATGAGATAATCCAGATTAGCCACGTAGGTGTCTTACTACCCTCTTGTTTTTTTTATTTCTATTACATATAGAGTCGTCCACTTTTTGTATTTCTACGTAATTTTATCATCACTTGAGTAGGTGATAGTGTTTGCTTACTTATATATTTTTTTATTCCTGAGAAAACAAAATAAAGCATATAATATTGCCAAAAATCTAGGATATTGTGCAAGACATAATTATTCTAACATATAAACAAACAAAGGAAAAAACATAACCTCCAATCGACTTTGTTACGGAGGTAATAAAAATCGATTACATGTACATATACATATAGACTATTAATATCTGAAAGAATAAAGAAATTGCGTAACTAGAGAATATTCATTTCTTTCCTATTGATAGTTATTTTCTTTTAGAAGAGCAACATTTAAATAAGCATTTTTTGTGAAATGCAAAATTTTGAGTTAGTTAACTTTTATTCTTTAAGAATATTAAAACTTCTGTTTCTTACTTAATTTATAATAAGCTTTAAGTTTAGTAAATAAATGTATAAGCTTTAAGTTTAGTAAATAAATGTATAAGCTTTTCATTGGATCAAATTTTAAAGCTAATCAACTTCACTCATATTGTATTTTAAGAGTTAACGTTTTTCTACTCGTCAAAACTTATTTTTCAACTAATTCAACTCTGACACTCTAAAAATGACTTCAGAATTTTTAGAAACATGATTATTTTGTTAGGGCCATAGCGCATATTATTGACTCCTCTAACGAATCCATTACTCTCGTTGTTAGGGACTCTTATATAAAAGACGGCATACTTTCCACTTTCCAATATTACCATTTGCCTTTCACAAAGCAAAGTTCACTGCTCCTACATTGAAAAACACCCTTGTAAAGTATTTAATGTTCAAATATCCACTGATTATATTCTAGATTAGTAATAAGAAAAAGGAGAAGTAACCAGCTTGATCAAATCAAACTTCAACAGTATTAACCCTCTTAGACGAAAAAAAATAAAATAAAAAATTTCCTTTATTTTTATCATCTAGTACAAAAGAAAATAAGTAAAAGATAATCAAGAAATATAAACAACAGTAATTAATTTATAAAATAGATAATGTACAGCGCAAAGTTGGAGATTCTGGTAGGATCCTGGAGATTCCAAAAGTAGATTCTATTATTGGAGACATTGTCGACTTTGGTGCCAAGTCCAATTTAAAATTACGATCGTATTTTCCCAGGATTTTAAAAGGACCCAAGAAGGTTGGAGAATGAGATTTTTTGATTGGCTTATTTTTGACAATAACGTAGTCAGCATTGCTCAGACGACTGTCGAACGTTTCTCTCTGGGTTACTCGTGGGGGAACGGGAGCAACTTTCTTCATCGTCTCGAAGAAGCACCCACATCGGCATCTGCCTTAGGAATAGGAAACGAATCATAGAAGCCTGAAGCCAAAGATCCCGAGCTACCAGTGAATAACTGGAAAGTGGAATATTTAGATCCATGATTCATTGGCACTGAATTAATTTGTCCCTGCAAAACAACAGGTAGAGCACTCATCCTATTTTCTTTCTCTTTTAGTATCCGTGCAACTAGCCCAGTTTTTAGGGATCTGTGGAACTGTTCAATAAGCCTGTTTTATTAAGGATGATATGATGTGTTCGTCTTATTTGCGATTCCATGTCCCCTTCAAACAACGTCCAAATATCTCTTGTCTGACACAATGATGTCAAGTACTCCATATCTTGATATCCAACCGTCAAAGAAAGCTCCAGCCACTGTACTAGAGGTGATATTTGGAATTGGGATCACTTACAACCACCGCGTAGACCAATCCATTAGAGTCAGGGAATAGCACTATCCTTTGACGAGTGTGAACGGGTCAATTATATCAATGTGGATAAAGGCAAGTCTTGCTGATGGTGGATCGAAAGAGGAAGTGGGCTTTGATGTTCTAAAAAGGCATTATTCAGTAAAAATTTTAATATACGAACGTAATTTAGACTAAGCATAGAAAATTAGTTATACCCTTCTTAAAGTATCTTTGAATCCTGGATGATTATCTTTATGGATTGAATAAATTATTTGTCGGCAAAGTTTTGGAGAGGACACTACTACACGACATAAGTCATCGTTGCAGAAGCCTGGAACTAAAGTTACTGAAACACACTATAGATAAGGTTTAACCTTAAAATTGAACAATTTAAAGTCTTGGAGACTTGGATCGTCAATGACATCTTGTAGAAAATTGGGACTTAATTTGATGTTGTTGACATATCTTGGAAAAATATCAGCGGTGTGGTTTAATTTTCCTGAAACATGCTTAATCCTGCAATTAAACTACGGAATTGTCATAGAGTCTAGGAGGGATTGCAGATGTATATTACATTAAAGGGTTATTATTTGTGAATACTCTAAAACTTTGTCCATCCGATGCCTACAGAACATGTTTAATGTTTTCCTTAATACTAAGTAATTCCCTATCAAAAGTTGAATATTTTTTGTGTGTTTCAGAAAAGGCTTTCGACCAAAATGCTAGTTGTTGCCAGTACCCATTCACTTTCGGTTCCAGAGTGGCTACCATTCCAGTATCAGACACATCTGGTATAAGGGCTAAAGGTAACGACTTGTCCCGGAATGAAAGTTGCGTACTTGAGGATAAACTATGTTTTATAACTTGATAAGCTCTTTCACATTCATCATTCCATATGAATTTAATTTTTTTCTTGAAAACTGGATTTTACATCACTGTCCATTTTTAAATTTTTTGCTCAATTATGAATACAATTGAAAAAACTGTAAATCATCTTTCGATTTTGGATATGAAATTCATGCAATAACTACAACTTTTGATTTAAGAGGTTTAAAATCCAAACAGTATTCTTAAGTACTCATACAGACCAAATTTTGTAATGATAGCGTTTTTACTGATGGAGTCCTCACTTATGGGTATTTGATTATAAACTCTGTGCCAGTCCATTTTACTAAAAAAATTCATCCCTCTTAGGTTGGCCACGAAATTCCTTAAATTTGGAAGAAGAAATCAGTCGAGATCCGTCAAATTATTTAATTGACGATAATCACCCCACATTCACCATCCTCCTTTGGCTCTAGGTACAACTAAATAAATAATTGAAGAAGATGGAAGAATTTTTCCCTTCACCAGAAGTCCATCAATTTTGTTTTTTAACAAAATTGAGGTCCACACCATCCACCTTGCAGGATTTTGTATAGCAGGAAGGACCCTTATTTTCGATATGATGTTCAACTCAATGAGCTGGGTAAGGTTCAGCGATTTTTTTTATTATCAAAAACTTCAAGGTATTGAGATAGAACTAATTGGGATTCTGATAATTCTGAAATGACGTATGGATCATTAAAATACATTTTCTTGGTGAATAGGTCAATATTAATCTTGTAGAAATAAAGAAAATTTGCCCCTAAAATGAGGTGGCCTCTGGATAAAATTTACATTTGAAAGTTCCTAGATTTTGTTTTTGAACCCTTAGAGTTTGTGTACCAAGAACTTGGACAGGATTCCCTCCATAACCATAGATAGGAGGCATTTTCACACGAATGAAATCGTTACAATTTGTCGGGATATAACGGATACCTGGGCACCTGTATCTAGAAGAAAATTATTGGAATTTATATTGTCTTTTATTAATAAGGAATTTGAAGGTTTAATTTATGCCTCGGTCCCATGCAACTACGGATAATTTAGTTTTTTTGAATCAATGAATTAAAATGACAACCAGGACCAGAGCGCACAGTTGCATTCAATCCAAATTTTGAAAGGCAATAAAAGATTTTTTAAATTTTGCAAATGTTGAGGATTTCGAAATGACTCAACTAGGTATCTTCTTAATCAAAGGTGCGACAGTGGGAGAAGAAGATGGATCCTCGACAGTCGAAATAAAAGTGTTTGTGGCTTCCTTCACAGCCGTAAATACACCTGCTAAATCATTATTCGTAAGTGTTGATTGAGCTATCAAATATACCTGTTGTTCCTTTGGAGCAGTCCTTATTAGTGCATCTTTAATAAAACTTTCATGTAAATTCTGCAGGTAATCCTCATCCAGACGACATTCAATCTCATCTTTGATCTCCATACTTGAGAACCAAGAAGTATCAACAATCATGTCGGCTTTTCTTTATATCCTTGTGGAAGATGATACCATATGGGACTAATATGGATTACTTCGCTCCCTTACTAGTGAGATTATCCACACTAATAGGAATAATATTGAAAACCTCACCTGGCAATGTTGACGCCATTAAACTGTATTAAACATTGGTATGACAATACCTCTCAACACAATATCAAGTTCAATTCTCCGGAACCAGTTCTTAACATCCGAATAACAGAACCTAGGAGGGCAGAGTTCTGCAACGGTAATTGCTAAATTAGCCTCTTCCGTTTTAATCGGCCATGCTTGTTTTGGGGAGACACAGGTGGTAAAGTTTGCTTTCAGTGTATTTTTTTAATAACGTCGGGGTCACCTATGTAAAGTATTTAATGTTCAAATATATCTACTGATTATATTCTAGATTAATAAGAAGAAGAAGAAAAAGGAAAAGTGATCAACTGGATCAAATCAAACTTCAACATACTGTTAGTAGACCCTTCTGATTCAAACATAATTCTGGATTTCAAGTAGTTTGAATAAATATCCTCCAGGTTTTGGAGGTACGATCATTCCAAATATCTCAAGATATAAAACCTAGGGCAGCCAGTGAATGCGGCAATTTAAATACGGGTTTCTATAAAAAATAAACCCAATTCATGTAAAAATGGTAAAGTAAATTTTTTTCCATTTGCTATACGTTTTGTAAAATTCCTAATTGATAAATTCTATTTTTCCAGTATATCGATTTGCTCTAGATGTGCTCTATCTGCAATATAAGCCTCAATAAAAAAATGAAATTTCCGTGTTTGTGTATATAAAAGTGAGATTAAGGAAAAATTTGAGCGTTTTTGATAAAACTTTCTAACGTATTGTAGAGCCATCGTTACAGTTAACATACTTAATCTTGCTAGAAGCCGTCAGGATATTTCATTGGATCAACTATTACTAGTGAGGAGGAGATATGGAAATAAACAATGACATTGGCAAAAATGACTCCTACGTCAGTCTTCAATTCTAATATAAGTACAGCAAGGACTACAATAATAACTCTGGAAGAAATACTCAAGTTACTCTGCCTATTTTATGGGCACATGCAAATGCTCAATCAAGTTTTGAATATGATTGAATGTAGTAAAATATGAAGTTCAGCACTTAAGAAATAAATAATAATGAAACAACTAACAAAAAAACCAAAAAAAAAGTAAGGGAAAAAATCATTTTTGGAGATTACCAATCCAATAAAACGGATTAGTTATCAGAATTACAATGTTGTTTTTTTACAACGCAAAAATGCAATATACAACCCTAATTATAATTTTGTTTAATTAAAATTGTACAAATGTGTTCGTTTTTATCAAAAAATGGGAAAGCTTCTTTGAATATAATTAGGGCACCAACTTCATCCTAACGTACATGTACAGAGAGTTATAATATGACACTAATTGAGTAGTCTGTGCAGATAGAGAGAGATACAGAACGTACTTTAATCATTTCCGCATATCTAAAGGAATATGAAACCCCCTCCCTTGAATGAAGAGGAAATCATAAAAGATAATAATGAAAAAAAAAAAAAACAGACACATAAAGTTCCATTATGAGAGATTTTATCAACTACAAATGATGTATGTATGTATATATATACATTAGTAAGGACTAGAGAGGATGATAAAACATAAGGAGACACAGTAGAATAAAGAAAGTAGCTCATGAATAAGTAATTAGATAGAAGTTGTTACACTTCTATACATAGGCGTAAGTGTTATTGTATATGTTAAAAATCATTGTAGATTTGTATTTTTTTTTCTTCATGTTTTTTTAATCCTCTGATGGTGAATATCCTATTTGGCGTAGTTAGTGAACTGGGTTAATCGTAAGCCCAAATATTAGACGTGTTTTTTTTTCTACATGTTACATTATTCACATAGACTCAAATTTACGCAATTTCCTTATGTAATATTTTTCTATTTATTTCTTTCACTTTACACTTGCAAATATAAATTCAAAGACTAAAAGCATATACTTATTTTTAAAGAGGTCTTAACAAGAAAAAATAATTCTGGATAATTTTATTTTTATAAAACTAGTATGAAATATTAATTATTTTTACCCAATTTTAGATACCAAAAATCTACTCATTTATTTTGATGAAGTTGAGTGTGATATATAAAATAACAGAAAACATTAACATATTTGCCTGAAATTAAAAAAATTAGAAAAGGCTAAAGAATGTCTTAAATGCAAACAAGTTCATCAAATTTACCAAAACCTTTATTAAAAATTGCAAAATATATGAATAATCACAAGAAAACATATCTGTTGTGTTTGAATTTGTAACATTATAAACATATAATCCCAGCTTACAAACGAAAGGCCAAGGTGTTAATAACTTATTTGCTTCTTCAAGAATTGATTCATCTCTTATCTTATTTTTGAAATTAGCAAAAAATGTTTTTTTTACATTATGACATAAGATTTATGTTCTAGATTTTCAAATGTGTTGGATTCGTAACATTCAAGAGTTCCATTAGCTAGATCTAGATGTGACATCTGAACATGAGATTACAACTTTGGGTATGTATTATTTTCAAAAAAATAGGCTTTTATAGATAAAAGATGCTATTATTAAAAATATGGTACAATAAATTTGCAATGATATAGTCAAAAATAACCAATATAGCGTCTTTATATGATTGAAACCAGGCTAAACTTAGGTCACCATGGTAAAGTTTTTCAATAATTAAATAAAGATTTACTAGAATATATTGAATACATAAATTTTTAAAAACATACTGAAGTAGAATTTGGAAAATAATTTGCTATATAAGACCACCTCACATATTATATTAACACGTCGTTGTTGAAGAGTTCAGTCGATTTTACAGTCACCAATGTATATTTACAATTTATATTATTAAATTTAAAATCTAGATGTTAAATTAACTACCATTGGGACACTCAGAAATTAAATTTATCCATATCAGAGTTCAGAGCTCCTTTTTATAATAAATTTGGACAACAGTTGTCTTAAAGATATTTTTAGATTGGATTTTAGTTTGTAAGCCACACCCTAATGGATATATTTATTACATCATAATATAGTTATTTTAAGTTATGACTACATTTTTCACAATAACCCATACATTACATGCTATTATTTCAAAATCAAAAGTATTAAAAGCAAAAATAAAGTTAGATCCTCATGGTCAGACAAAAAATAATTATATATTATTTTGTAGAGTGGTGGCATAATTTTATTGTAATTAAGTTTGATTGATTATACAAATGAGTAAAATAGCAAACATTAGACGGTGCAATCCAAAGTAAATGTATAATAAAAATAAACTGCAAGAAAAACTGTGTTAGAAACTAGAATATCAGGAAGGATCCATTATGCCTACAAAAAAGTATCAAGACACTAATTGAGCTGATTCAAAAGCTGAACAAAAAGGACATATAATCAATGAAGTTTTTATTATAAGAAACTTAGTCAAAACAGATATTTCAGAGAAAAAAATTTCAAAAATATATTTAACACTTGAACGACGGATGGTAACCGACCCTTTATACAAATGTGTAATATCAAGAGTGGTAACCATTAATTGTATTATATTGTTTCTATAATGATGTTATTTTTGGCTAATGATGATGGACCTAGAAATTACAACAAAAAGTTTTTTTGGCTAAAGCGAGCAGAACACTCTATTTCTATATTGTGTTATCCTTGCCGACATGCATTGACTCTCCTAATAATCAGTTAATTTATATTTCTTAGAAGGCGGGAATGGAGTCACTTAACTATATCCTGGAATTTTTTGAAATGTGAAATATACCAATTAGTTATAAATAAATACATATAGCATCAACAAAAATATTAATTGTCATCTGAATCAGAAATAATTCATTTAGGGTGTTGGACATATTTTCCCCTGTTCCGGTTTGAAATCATTACCTTCTGAGTTGTAGTAGGATGTGGACACAAGATTATGCTTTATTTTATAATTTTTTCTTTGACATCCTTTCACGATAACAGGTGGAATCAGAATGACTAGTTCAGCAAAATCTATGTTTATATTTATACAAGGAATGTAGACATTTAATTTCTTGAGTTATTCATTCATGTCTTAACTTGCTTAAGCCTATTCATACACAATTATAAAAAAGAAGATTATTTTAAATGATGGTAAATCAAATATGATAGCCACGTTTATGTTAGTAGTGTTTACTCTATCAATGAAACAATTACTTGTTTCAATTTTTATTTCTGTGTCTAAAAAAATGAACTAAGAAAATTCGATATCTTATGAACATATACAATTAGTTTCTCACAATATTTCATTGAGTCACAAATATCTAACAAACTCGTTGTTGTAGTGTAAACCAAAAAAGAAGGGAAAATTATCAGTAAAAGGTAAATAAGAGCCTCTTTTGGACAGTAATGTATGGTGATAGGAAATAATGATGACACCCGAAGATATTTAGATTGCAGGTGCTGAATAACATTGAAAATAACATTTCATACAAAAAAATTAGGGTTTAATGAAATAAATATAATATAGAGAAGAAAACAATAGGGGTATGAAAAATTCGATTCGTTCTATACTTCCTTATGTTGTCAGGTTAAAAATGCTAGTCAATGAGAGAGGGTTTATGAATCAATATTAAATTTGTTTATACAAAGGATTAGAAACAAAAATACGAAGAAATTGACATTATCCAAACCATTTGAACCATCACTTGCAATATTAATTTGGATTTTCCAGAGTGTAGAGCAAAGAGGAAGAGATATGAGTCATAAAATCTTTTAGGATTATCCTCTAATGTAAGGAGACAAAATAAAATGTGACAAAAGTGTTGAAAATATTAATAATACCCCTTTTGTTTTCTTTTTCAACCATAATTTTTTGGGGATATATACAAACAATGTACTTTGGCCTTATTAGAAGGGGAAAAATAGGCATTTCATATTTTTTATATTCCCTAAATAGGAAATTCGGGGAATCCTTAAGGAATAATTTCGGAGAGACAGATTAAGCAGAGTAAATAAACAATTTATTTTGTTAAATTAGACAATAATTTCCTATATAATTGAAATATATATTTTTTTACTCACTTAATACTTTTGCTCTAAATATTTTAACTTATGGTTGTTTTCTCACTAGATAATAAATTTCTTAACTTTTTACTGGTATAAATTTTTCTGGATGATTATTTTTCATCTTATTAAAATATATTAAACACAAACAGATTAAATTTTCATTGGTTTTTTGGCCATTTTACCATTTTGAAAAAGTGTAATGAAATTGGGAATGCTGATTTTACAAAGATTAAAACCTTTAAAAGACTAAAAAAATGGTTAAAATTTATTAAACAATATAATATTTAGATATTAAATATAAATGTGTATTTCTCTGTGATTGTGTTTTTTTTTTTACAGCAATCACAGCCAAACTAAGGCATGAATTTACAATAAGAAGTTATGTATGTTTTCAGTATAAAAACATACTTTATAAGGTTTAAAGAAGTAGACAGAATAAAATAAAGGATTTTTGACAATAATATGAAAAAAAAAATAAACGACAAATCAACTTGAATATTTTTTATTATCTAAA
The DNA here is from genome assembly GCF_016086655.4 of Lepeophtheirus salmonis. NCBI lineage: Eukaryota > Metazoa > Arthropoda > Copepoda > Siphonostomatoida > Caligidae > Lepeophtheirus > Lepeophtheirus salmonis. The sequence goes on from NC_052131.2 coordinate 30,978,582, forward strand.
CCTTATAAGCTTTTATCACAATCTTTCAAAATATAGGTATTGTACAAGATGTTTTTGGCCACAACACTATTGTCATTTGACAAAATAAATACTAGAAACAATCATTTGAACTCGAAACTTGTAATTTGACTCGACTTCACAATCAAAGATTCGAAACTTGACAGAAACTCGATTGATAAAATTTGCAAATTGAACTTGGACTCCTAAGGCTATTTCATTCTGAACTAAAGGAAAATTATTACTATGGACACTTTATTTAAAAAAATGACTTAAAATGAGCTGAAAATAAATATGAGGAGGCGTTTTTGTCAAAATCAAATATTTATTGATTCTTACTAGATCCCATGAAATTATTCAAGAACCTGTGAGCAAAGGCTTTCGACTCGACTTGAAGTCTAAAAAGACTTTGTTTAACCTCTTCTCAACACCAATATAATATCTAATTGTTTTCATTAATGTAGTTAATTATCTAATTAAGTATTTCAATTTTTTCAAGCGTACTATATAAAAATAATTACTATTTTTACATAATATAAACTAAAGAAGGAGTAATGACTATTAATTAAAATAAGGTAGATCAATTTAATTATGGGTTATTAAAAATAATGATTATTCAGGTAAACATCTTTCATGTATTACTTTGTGTATGTTTTAATTGATATTAATTGTATTTTTCCGTTTTTAGGTCTATGCATTTACATACAAGAAAATTGTATCAGTAGTATAATCCATACAAATGTAAACAACGTTGCCTGTTAAATAAATTTATATAATAAAGTGAAAGCAGTGAATCTTTTTTAAATTTGTGTAAATATATGATTTTTTGCTCCTTTGTAAGCGAACATCCTTTTTTTAAGGTGGTAATTGAACTGGGTAACAAATAAACACAAAAAATATAACGTACTTGATTCAGTTGAAAAAGTTGAACCAATAATAAAATTACATTATTGATACTTTGTCTCATTTTTTCAACTACTTCATGCATATTGCACTCGTAAGTATCAACTAAAATGCTAAAAATATATGAAAGAAATCGAAAAAAAATTAGTTCTTATTCTTAAATAATCTTAGTAACATAACTCGTGGTGTTCAACAATATATACCTTAATATTACCATAGTAAAAACATTAAATTTTAAATGTCTATCAAATATTTGATATTATATGTTTTTGATGAAGTTGCATGTCTTATTTAAATTAGTCGCTACAATATGATGATATTGTAGCTACCGTTGTACGGCAAAGTCTTCACAATCAAAAAATATATAAATTCAAGAAAAGGATAATCAAAGAGAATACTTAAGAACAAATAATTAAATAAGTTAACTAAACCTGGTTTAAAAATGACTAAATATACGATTAATTCTAAATAGTGCATTATGAAGATAAATTTAGAATTGCTTATAATCAGATTTAATGTTTCAAGAGCATTCTGAAAAGCATTGGCAATAAAAAGTAGATTCAAATGAATAAGACGTATTTTTATCAATTTTGGGGTGTATCATATCCTAGTTCCTCAAGGATGCTTAAATACATATTAATTCTAAGTTACAAACACTTGTTAATACACATCTTTTTTATAATGCCATAAGTAAATTGTGTATAAAAAACACACAAAAAATGTTTTAATTACATGATTAACAGTTTTACGACTATTTTACTCATACCCTTTAAATTTTGTATCATTATTTAACTAATCCATCCATTTTGCGCTAGTTATTATTAATTAAAATGTTCAAATTACGTATATAAATATATAAAATCGAGATAAAAATTTGTCCTTATTATAAAATCATCATAGTAACATGATTTTGGTGCTTCAACATTATATAATTTGTTATTCTTATAGGTAAAAAAATATTCATTAATTTAATCCAAAAATTTAATGATCAAATTAGTACGAATCTATTCGTTAAGGTTGTGAGTATTATTAAACACAATAGATTGAATATTATAATTTTTTAGCGAACGTTGTACAGCTCAGTCTTTAAATTGAAGTTAAGAAGAATACAAAAAACAAAAGAACAAACTAAGGAACTACTTTTAAGCAAAATATATAATAAAATTTACTAAACTTCTGTTTAAAATTCCTAAATATACAAATAAATCCTGAACGAGGAATTATCAATATTAATAAATAATTTTATCTCTATTAAATGTTTCAGAAACATAATGAAAATTATTTAAGATAAAATATGGCTTCCATGTGATAAATATAATTTTTTATAAACTTTTATTAATAAACCTGAGTTTACTAAATTATGCATACAAAACTGTAAGTGAATAGAGTAAATAAAAGAATTAAGATATACGACTCATGTGGTAAACAAATTTAGTCGAGATAATTTCATGTATCTAAGAGGAATATTTTTATATTATCTTTTAAGTTATCTTGAATACAATTCCTACAAATTATGTCTAACCATACAAATAATCCTGAAAAATAAAGGATCTTATATGGGACCTTATAATTTTTTCAGCTGCTTTGTAATATAGCTTAAAAAATAAACCTTTTATTACAATTTTGATTGATTTTTTGTCAAATCAAAAAAGGTTAAATTTTGATTGATTTTTTCAGGTTAGCTTGTACTTTTCTCTTATTATAAGTAATTAATATTTTAGTGGCTGCATGATTAATTCCAATTTAAAAATGTTTTTGTTTCAATTTATTTTTTAATGATATTTTCATTTCATTGACTAATTTGAATTTAATTTTTTGACTTTTCTTTTCTCAAAAATATCAATTATTTTTTACCATTATATATAATTATTAAATATTCTATAGGAAAGTTAAAAGTATAACTGAAAACGATTTATCAAAAGTTGAACTTTTTTTAGACGGCAAATCTTTTAAAGTTTTGATATAATGTTGAATCTTTAGTTTTACCTTTAAAATAATGCAATGGAAAAAAATGTTAACATTGAAATAAGATCCTTCATTTCTGCATGATTAGACCTATGGACTTCAGGAGATATGCCGGCGCTGTTTTATTTAAACTCCTCCGGGTCCAGTTTACTGCGATTACTATTAATTAACACCCATCTGTCTAAGTGAATGAAAAAATATAAATAGAATGATAGATATAGCAGATATTACGAATAACTACAGGGCAACATTTGAAAGAGAAAACGCCAAAAACTTAACAAAAAATAGAATAGATCACATTTATATATCAGAGCCAATGTTGGGGTTCTAGATAAAAATGGATAGAATATCGTCAAACGGACTGTCGGACAATTTCTTTCTCGAAGCCATGTTTAAGCAAGAAAACTGCAAAAAAAAGAAAAAAAAAGAAGCTTAATAGATGGAAGCTAAATAAGAAACTCTTAGAAGATGACGTTCTAAAAAATCTGAAGGAAAGCTTAGAAATTATTGAACATGACTTAAAAGCTCGATGGAATATTAGGAAGGCTTTAAATAAGTTTTACACAAGTGCAAAAAGAATTATAAAATCTGTCGGGAGCCGAAAACCTAATGAAGAAGGAAAAAAGAAAAATCCGATTAGGTCATGATTGGAAGAAGGAAATGATACAGGTCTGCTGCAGGAATTGGATGAGATAATGGAATATAAAATGCAAGGAGCAACAGTTCGTGACAGAATTTTAAATAAAAAAATCAATTCCATTAATTTAAATCATTTAAAACTCCTTGACAAAAACAATGGAAGAAAGAAGATGAACGAGATACTAGTGAATGGACAGAAGATAACATCCCCACTGAAGATTTCAAAACATGTGCGAAATTACTACCAAGAACTCTACCGATCCAAGAAACTTCTCATAAATGAAAAAGTACCAGAAAATATTATCACACCTAAGGAACAAAAAGAATTAAACAAAATATGTACTGATTACGAAGTCCTTACATATATTAAGAATAAGCTGAAAAATGATAGAGCACCAGTTTTACTCCTGAGTTCTACTAAGGGGTACCAGAAATAGCCAAATTCCCTAGCTGAATTATATAATGAATATTTTTTCGGAAATTGACCTGAACAAAGAGCAAAAAGGGAAATCAGAACTTTTTTTCCTATGAAAGGGAAAGATGCACAAAAAATAGAAAACTGGAGGCCAGTTACTTAATTTGAAATATAATTTAAAATTTACAGTGGATGTCTGACGGAACGTTTGAAACCAATAATGGAAAGAGTGCTCCCAGATACTCAGTTTGACTTTAGAAAGGGCAGGCAAACGGAAGATGTAGTAATGTCTCTCCAATCAATTATTGAATTCTCGAAGCAGAGAACCCAAAGCTTTGCTTTTATCTCTTGGATTTAAAAAAAGATTTCGATTCTATAGAACATTTCTTTCTATTCTATTTTCTATATAGGATTTCCACAATTATATTGCAACGCAATTAAAAACATAATTTCCAACGCAGAATCAATCATTGATATCGAACGAGACCCAGTGGTAGAATTGCAAAGAGTAATGCGTCAGTCCTAGTCTCTTTTCATTGGCAGTGAGAACCCTACAAAGAAAAATGGACCTGGCATTAGAGGGAATGGTCTTGAGAAACGGGAAATTAACCAACCTGTTTTTTGCAAACGATTGCACGGTCATACTAAGAAGCGACAAATGTAAGGAAGAAAGATGATACGCTCCTGAAAGAATATGGAAGAGAGTCTGTTTTAGTAATTAATTATAAGAAAACACAGATATATACAAACTCTACGGAAAAATAAACAAAATGAGCGCTACTTATCTCGTTCAAAAAGCATTGGTCCGTGGCAATGTGGTTGCGATGGAGGATTGGAGATCCCAGAACATACGTCAGATATAGGAGAACATATCTCGCTCCATAATGTAAGTCCAGAAGCACAAACTTAGGATTCTTGATAAAGTAAAATGTTGGAATATGACAATACTCTCAGGAATTAGGCAAATTCTTGGATGTACCCCTTTTGACAAATTGAAGGCCCAAGATTGGAAAAGAAAGAGCATAGAGTTTGTTGGCACTCCAAAATCAATCAGTCATCGGAGACTCTTCTTACCAAAGGCTAGAGGGGGACTCGGAATGATGGACTGGGAAATTTAGATTTTCTCATAGTACAAGAGAGGACATCTTCTAGATTATACTTGGAAGACACTCTACATGGAATCATGCAGAGGGGCCATCACGAATGTACCAATATCATCTCCATGGAAGGAATTAAAACCATCCAACCACATCCTCAAGGTGTATTGGAGGTTAGTAGGGGGGAATGACCCTCTAGTCAAAATCCCAGAGGTAAAAATAGGCCTTCTTAATAAGTTCAGAGAGGAGCATGGGTTTTAACACCATAAATGATGTAATTACCAAGGATATAATCAAACATCCCATCATGAGTATGCTACGCGATTCCGTCCTAAGTGTCTTCAAGCCAACAAAAAAACACTTCATATAAGAGTAGCACCAAACATTAATAATAAAGCAATTAAGGAGGGAGTGAGAAAAAGACAGCCTCCAAACGATCTCTGCGACACTTTAAAATGCAAAATAAAGGATAGAATGATCCAGAAACAATATGTGAGGTCATTATTCGATTCATATCTCACTCCTAAACAGTCCTACCTAAGATACCAGGTCGCCTTTGGAGTAGATTATAGAGAGAGAGACACGCCTTGCAAAGACTGCAACAACAATAAAACGCTCGCCCATGTATTTTGTGACTGTGAAAACTACCTAGGGAGAGGGCCCACACAAAAGGAAAAAAATTATGGCTTCAACGGCATGGCTCTTCCGTTCAGAATTGGATCCAAACCCATTGCAAAATTGCAAAACTTGATTGCAAGGTCCAATTATGAAAACATTAAACTTCACAAAAATATAGCCTACGCTGCTCTTAATGATTTTCATTTTTTATCATGCGTGTTGTGATTGTATTTTTAATTAGATATTTTTTACTAATTTGTCAGATGACATTTTTTTTTTTGATTATTATGTATTATAGGTGAGGTTGTTGTTGTTTTTCGCCTCCTTCTTTTGTTTTCTTTTTAAAATTGCTTTATTTAAAAAAAAAATATATATATTTTATTTGAGTCTGGACTCTGAACGTGGGTTTTTACTTGAATTGGACTTTGAACATAAAGACTTGGAAAAAATGGACTGAAATACAGCCTCGGTTGATGTAATTTGTTAAACTTTGCTGAAATAATAAATGATATTTGTCAAAAAAAAAGTAAAAAATTAACACCAAACTGTTTGGAGTGCGTAAATGGAATTGATTCAAATGTCATTTTCTCAACTTGTAAGCTAGGGAGCTCAGTTGTTTTTTTTTGTAATTAATTATATATGATTTAGTATATCGAAATATTAATTAATTTCAATCGCTCAACACTAATTAGTTATTGAATTTGTAAGTTTTTAGATTTCAATAGACAACCCTGTACATCCATAAAGTTGGACAACGGAGGATAAGATAAACTTTTCATTAAGTTAGATTAGAATAAAAATACATTTTCTAAATAAATGGTTCAATTTTACTGAATAGTATAAAACATCCATGCAAATAGGATGATGACCAGTATTAAATTTGATTGTTTTTTGAGTTTACTTAAAATATACTATTGTATCCGAAAATGAGAAACTATATCGATTTTCATTTTAACACTCCTTACTATTTAGTCCATAGTTATTGAGTCAAAATACACCAATCGAGGATTCAAAAAATATAGTTTTTTTATAGATAAAAGCAAAAAAAAGTATAGTTTCTTAGGTTTAAAAACATAGGACAAACAGATTTACTAATCTATTTTTCTAAAATTGGAACAATTGACACTCGTGTATTTCAAATATTTAACAGATTTCAAGAAAAGATATTCCAACAAAACAGGGAACCAGGCAGTCGAAATATTAATAAAACAGAAACCATGTACCTCCACTTTTTCTAGAGGACCTCTTCAAGGATAATCCGACAATATGAAAATAACTTTTTGAAAAGTAAACAGTTTAGTATAACTTCAGGGACTCCATCTCCTTGAAATATATACTTCAAGAAATTAGCCAGGGATGACAGCTGAAATTGGGTAGGACTGTATCAAAACCAAAAACTCTTATATGGTTTTGGGACAGCGAGTATTTTAAAAGTTATTAGTTAATTCCAAAGTTTATTATCTAGAACACAATACTACAATGCTCATTGATGAAATTGTTAAAATGTTAAAAAAAGAAGCCAATAATCAACATGGTAATCCTGACAATTTAAGAGTGTTTTGGAGGAGAGAACGACAAAGCTGTGACAAAGTACTCAATGTGCATTCGATCCCAGGTGATTCCTAGAGAAAGAATATATATAATAATTTATGTATGTATATGGATTTCAGAAAAAAGATACCTGGGTTAGACGGAGTAATTGTAATACTATCATGTTTACTCATACTTAATCAGTACAACTCCATCTAACCAATTAAAGGAACATAACAAAAAAATAGGAAGGGGAGAAGGAACTAATCAAGAACATTTTTGGGGCTGCTCCGATGTCGATCCCAAATTCTACACTGAGCTCAACATGAACTTACAATTATAAAACCTCAACAAATCATCAGGATTAAGCTCCAACTTTTATGAGCGCACACGAATGTTAATGGGGTTTTAAATATAATTAAATCTATTTAGAAAAGGATGTTCACTACTCAGGAATTAAATAATAATGACAACTGCTAAATAATAGAAAATTCATTCTTTTGATTACCAATTCCAAAAAATGGACAAAATAAAAAAATTAATTGATTCACATAACTGTCAATGACAGCCCGACGTGGAGTTTTCTCGACCAACTCAAAACGAGTTTGTATGGACACAGTTGGTCGAGGGAAGGGAAGAAGAAAAGGTGAGAAGAAGATAATAAAATATACTATCTTTACCGTAAAGAAGACTTTATGTAAGAGCTCTTCGATAAAGAACTTATTTATCAAACGTCGGATTAAAAAGCAGGATATCTTACTTCCCCTTGTTCTTCTCTTCTCTTATGTGAATAAAATTATTGACACGAAGTGTTATACCAAAACTTACTTTTTAACAGTTTATATTATTCATGTTTTAAATCAAAATATAATAAAATAATTCTTTAGTATATTTTATTGTTTCAAATTGACTGCAGTTATGTGTTTTTTTTTTTTTTAAACATCTTTACATCCAAAGTATTCTTTAGTGCTATTATATAAATATGAATGCTTTATAAAAATATATGGCTCAGATACTTGACTCATATATACTTTTTACTTTGTCGAAGGATCCTATTAATACGTTTTTCTCCAAAGAACATGAATAATAATTGGTTTTTTTTATCAAGGTAAAAATACACTGTTTATTTTTGTTTGGTTAATTACTTATCCCTTAGTACAAATTTCTTATTTTCCCCCTACATTAGAGCTCCTGGAAACAAGGTTAATTATTTTTGTTTGTTTATAAATAGAGTATATGATTATATTTGTTTCGGCATGTTATGGCTCATTTATATTATGTATAGGACGAGTGCTTTCACGCGTAGCTAATGGTTATTCAATGGAGATTGAAAAACGATACTTTGTTGAATAGGTAAATGCCATAATACAGCAGATCCAAATCCTTGAATATTTTTATACAGTAAAAAAATATTTTATGAGTTTAATTCAAGTCCATAAATATAGTATAGTTTAGTAGTTTTTCCATGTTATACTATAAAGTTCAATGAGGGAATTGAGTACTTTTTAACCTTATTAATTTATACGAGTAAATTAATAACACCATCCAACAAAATCAAACTTTTTTTATGCACAAGAACAGCATTTGCGCAACTTAATACAGTTTGATCCCCTGATTCCAAAAAGACCTTATTTTTTTTCTCAGAGCCTCGTGGCATAAAGAAAAAAGCCATACATTTATTGTGGTTGTTTTTTTTTTTTGCTATTTTTCAGGTTCAAAGCTTTTTCAAGTCCTGTTTAAACAAAGATAACTCGAGTCATAAGTATGATGCAGACATTTTAAGAAATGTTTTTGAATGTTTTAACATTTTGCTTAAAAATATATTAACATAATTTATCCCATTCTTCAATACCGAGGCCTTACAACAGCTTTGAACCTTAAGATTATCCAAAATTGTTAAGTTATGTATGACCCTTTTCTGAAGGCAAAGATGCATTGAAAGAAGAAATAAGGCCATATTTGGAGTCTGGGGATCCAATTGTATTAAGTTGAGCATATACTATTTTTGTACTTTGGTTGCTGTTGGACAGTGTAATCTAAAATAATAGTTGAAGAAAGGAACATAACATTTTTGGAAACCCTATTCCTAAACTAATTATCCGTTAGTAAATTTGAATGTTATAGAGCAGAAGATTTAAATAAAGTTTTTTATTCCTTTGAATCTACATTTTATGATCCAAAGATAAGAAATCAGATAAATGCAATTCTTTGACAATGCCAAGCTTACAGTTTAATAGTATATCTAGCAACTTTTGATCGCGGTTAGTGGGATTTCAACAAATTGTTCTGCTTCAAAGTTGTTTGTATATTTATGCTTTTGATTTCGTGGATATATATATATATTAATGTGCGGAGTTAACCCTACATTGGAAGCTAAAAATGATAACATTCTAGCCATAACTTTAATTAACACATGTTACTTATAGGATCCAAAAATTTCCTAAAATACTAAAATTTAAAATTCATTCACTAAGAAATGAAAAGCACTTATAAGTACACATCTATTTGCCTATATATAAATTAAATTTTTCCTTTATTATTTGCAATATACTTTTAGAGGAATACTCGTTGTTACAGATAATTTATTTTATTCAATATTATTAATGTTAATATATTTGATATTTCATTTTTAAGAACTCTCTCTTAGCTTCTATGCAAGTACACAAACTACGGAATATAAGTGTTAGTGGGGGGTAATTATTTGTAATTAATGTCGTTAGTGAGTGTTCGCTTTTTTGAAATTTTTTTCTTATAAATGTCAAATTTGGAGAATAACTTTTTTCGTTCTTTATAAAAAGCAAAAATTATTATTGATATTTTTGAATTGTTTAAAAAAAATATATATTTGGGTACTCTGTATTTGTTTGCCCGTGTCTCAAACGTCATACAATGAGGAAACTTGTAATCAAAAATTGGGAAATGAAGAGTAAAGGTATGTTCCTAGAGTAGTCTTAAAAAGGACGAAAAAGTTGTTAAATTGATGAATAAATACTTCGTATAACTATTTACTAATATACGGGAATTTAAGAAAAGGCTGGTAAGAATAAATTCAGCCATCTCGAAAAAATTTCCAATATATGAAAATTTGAATTAAGTGTACCACTTAATAAGATCAACCCTGTATATATATTGGTAAATTTACCCAATGTTTTTGATTAAATTAATTAAAAAGTTTAATTAATTAAATGATGTTTTTTAACATTATAATAAAATATAACCTTCTAAACTTTCAATTACAATGAATATCCATAAATATGCTGTACCCACACTAATGATTCTCTATTTCTATGTGGAACCTTATTCAACCAACTGCGATCAATAAAATCATCACACTTAAATTATATTTTAAATTTATTTAGTATAGAGCAAAAAATATTTTTTGTAAAATTACTTTATATAGTCATTATTACAGTTTAAAAATAATTAAAATATATATTTAATTTTCACTCCTTAAGCGTTCATTGATGTCCAAGAAGAAAAAAATGCCAAAATAGACATAAAAAGACCTATTTGTACAATACAACTCTTTTATAAAGAATTATTAAATGTTAGTTATTGTTTTATGATTCATGGTAAATACAAGAAAAAATTGTAGTGCCTTACATAATGTGAAGTGGTCTGTCCTGATCCCTCAGTCCAGGGATCGAATCCGAGTCCCTCTATCCGCCCCCCCCCCATTTCACTGTCTTGATCCTCCATAGTACTACTTGTGTAAATATTTCGAAAAAGTCGAGATCCTCTTCTGCTATTCTAATAATTTTTTTTTTTGCTTAACTCTGCTCATCATTCCCAAGTCTTTGATTACATGCCTCTTCATTTCATCTACAATACTTTGAGCCGTATTGATGTTTCTCTTATTGTAATTTGTTGATTTTGAGATTATTTAGTCTTGACAGATGTATGTCTCAAATAGACAAGATCGATGTTTCCAATGTTTTGGATTCCCTTTCACGGTACCATTCTAATTAAAGATCTTCTTGATGCTATAAACAGTGCACATAGAACATGAAAAACGGCTGAAAATGTCAACAGGTTGGTCTTTAGATAAAATAGGTAAAATATATTTCCTATAATTCCAGCAAAATGAAATTGTAGGTTTTTTTTAAAGTTCCTTTTATTGCTCAGATGGAGTTGTATTGATCAAGTATAAGTAAACATTATAGTAATACATTTACTTCATCTGACCTCAGACTCTTTTTTTTTTTAAGTCCATACAGAGAAAGTATATTTCCTCCTCTAGGAACAACCGGGACACTAATCTACACACATTAAGTCAGGGAAATAATTTCTATGGAGTGTGTTGTCCATTGAGCTTCGTCGTTCCATTGTGGCTTGAATCTTTTATTTTTTCAGAACACTTTATTTCGAAAAAAAATATATATTTTAATTAACTTGCAATAATTTACATTAATATTAATACATATAATCCCAATCTCCTACAAAGCCATGACTCAAGATTTAAAAACAAGTCAATAACTACAGAAAAACCCTATATACTCGTGTGTACTCATTAAATTTTAAAGCAAAATAAAATGCATATACATTGGTTGTATGTACACACAATTCTCATTATGAAATAATAAAAAAACTTCTCAATCAAAATTGCAGAAATTTGTACAATTTGCATAGATACATATGAATGCAATTTAATATGTATATATGTACAGAGAAGAACATAAGCATTTGATCCTTGCTAATTTTGTGATTTTTCCCCATGACAATATTAATTTTAGTTTTATTTTGATTAAATGTAAGGGAATTAAAACAACTTAATAGATTCTTCATATTCAAACTAATTGATTAGTATTTTCTTACTATGAATAATTATACATTAATTTTTTTCTTCTGCATATTATTGTAATCTATATTCACGCAACTTAACCAACTTATTATATTTAATTTTTTTAATAAATATTATAAACTTAATTTACCATAAATCAATCAAAATCGACCTTTTATAAAGGCAATTTAAAAAAAAATTAAAATATAAGGTCTATTCTATAAGTTCAGCTATGATATAAAGCATTTGAAGAAAATATAAAAAGATATTAGTATGTAAGTAAGGTCCTTCATGTTACTTGAGTTTTGTTCTTTATATACATTTTTTATTAAATATAATCAAGATAAGTTAATAAATAGTTCATTTTTTTAAATACTAAAATGTTTTTGTCAATTTATTATTTACTTTGATTTTCATACGTATATCGTTTTTTTATGTGGAAATACGGCACTGAATCTTAGTTCTATATAAAAACCAACAGAACACTACATATGGACACATGTATATAAGTAGTTTTCTGAGAGGAAATGAGCTTTTGATTGTTTCACATGTTTGGCATGACATTATAAAAAAGAGAAGTATCGTCCCCTTATTTCAAAATAAATAAAAAAGTTTTAAATTAAACATCGAAAAAAATAAAGTTAAAAAAAAATAGAGGTCATATATCAAAGGACTTTTATGTTGCATATCAAAGGGATCTAAATGCATAGGACAAATACATGCAGTGGAGGGTAAATGTATTTGATTCTTTGGCGATTTTATATGTTTGTCTACTTATAAAGTTTTTTTATGGGATTACGATCCATAGATTGTCTAACCCATTCAAAGACCTTTATTTGCTTTTTCTTTGGTCACTCCTTATTTGCCATGGCTGTATGTTTTGTGTCATTTTTCTACTATAAGACCCTATTATACAACCCATTTTCAGGGCTCTGCTCTGAAAGGAACATGTTGTTGCCAAAGATTTCCCAATAAATGACTTGCAAAAGTATTGAATTGGTATATTTTTCTTATAAAAAAATTAATGTTGAAAGGACAAAGGAATACTAGCCTTTCCACTTGCAAGGGATTGCCCTTTTTCTCTATTTTACTAAAATTACAAGCTTACACGTTCTTACATTTTGATCACTGACCCTTTAGGACACGTCAGTTCTGCATTTCCTGATAGCTGAGGTCACAGCGTTTCTTAAAGTAGGGTATCAGATCTATCATGCATGTCCAATTAGTACTTGTATAGACAATTTATTAATAAGAATTTTGTGTATTATAATCTTTAAACCTCAACAAATCTTCCTTTCAAAAGAGTAGGTTTTTAACTTAAAATATGTCTTATTTGTAGGAATGAGAATACTAAAATAAATTAAATTTTGAAAACACGTAGTATTTTGTCTCCAACAAAACAAGCAACTTATTTAATCATTGACATTTTTTGACACGGATAGTTATTTGAAGATAATTATATACAAAATATTATAGACATAACTTGTGTGCACACCCACAAAATATCTCGACTCGTTTATTGATTAATTATTAATTAATATAGATGTATAATATTAATGAAAAAAATTTGAGTTTATAAGTTATATCAACTTTTATGTTTTTTGTTTAATTTAATGTCTCTAATATATATATATATTTTCTATTTCTACTTTCCAGACAGTTTCTATTTCTGCATCATGCCTATTCGATACTTTATCTGTCGACACTTTTAGTATATAACACATAATTCATTAAATTTATTTTGAGTTAAATAGTTGTTTGATTATTCAAATTGTTTTTTCTATGTACATATAATTTATAACATTTTATATTTTTGAGTTCTGAAAATAACTTTGGTACCAGGAAAACTGCCCTGAGAAAAATTGCCCGTATTTTATTCAAACTTCATGATGACCAATAACACATTTTAAATTTGCTTAATATTAATTACGACAAATATCAAAAAATATTTGTTTGTTCCATCCCCCAAGGGAGTACCTTCAAGTGTGAGTAATATTATTTCAATAAAATTTCTTTACAATTTTTTACATTCAAAAGTAAATGGATTGAGAGAATTTTTAAGGAAGGGGGGGGGGGGAATAAATACCTTAGAGCCTCTTAAAATATGGTTGAATCCCTCCACCTGGTATAGTGTAGGATTGCTAAAAACCACCGCTAATACATCCAAGGAACCCCTCTTATTTAAAAAAAATAAGTTTAAGCCCTCGGTTAGCAAATTGCAAACCGCATTTTTTCTGTGTTTTTACTCGATTAACTCTTTTTTGTTATAGATGCTACGTTATATGCAAATAATATTATATGTATTTCAATAGTCAAATTAACAATTGTTTTTTCTTTAATTTTGTAATGAAACACTCAATTTGGAATTACTTTTTGGAAAGATTAAAGTATATGACTGATTTCTGTTGGAAATAATTTATCTAATCCTGTTAGTAAATGGTATATAAAATAAAATTTTAATAATTACAGTTTTTTTAAAACAAATATATATATTTCATAAATTCCTACATAAAATATTGCATTGAAGTTTTAAATATTTAAGACCAAAAATGGATGCAAATGATATGATAAATCTTTTAAGTATATATAAATTTTTATACGGGAAATTTTTCTAACTGGCAATTTTCTTTAGGATAATCTTACTAAACTATTTTGTCTGAACGAGTAGTAACATTGAACAATACCGATATTCTGCAGTTAAGCTAAAACACCATATATTCCTTACTTCGAACATGAGCTTTTAAATCTCGGATCTGATCAGTTTGACAAATTTTTTCTACAAAAATTAAATGGATCCAAAAAAAAAAAATATATTTTATCAAAACATCATTAAACATAAACTTATACCTCTAAGAAAAGATTTGAATATCTGTTTCTTACTCAGTTTTTATTTTCTTATAAGTTAAGTTTGAACATGTGAATATGATACATATATACTTATAAGAATATGTATTTATTAGTTTGTAATAATTTTACTGTCTTTAATTTTTAGGTCTTTTGAAGAAAATTAATTTTGAATGGTAATTTCATACAAACCCAATTTTCCTCTTATGCATTTATATACCTATTTCATACAAACATTGAAGCACGACTTCAGGGAGTGCAAAAGAATCAATCAAATAGGTGGAGACCTGGATAGCACTAAAGCAGCACGATACAGCTTCTTGCCTGACAGCCAAAATGCGGCTTTGAGAATTGCGTGCAAAGCAGTGGCAAAGTGTCTGACAATGGTGGCAAAAAGGGTATCTCTGGGAAACCATATCACAAAAAAAGTGGCCCAGGTCGAGGTGGGTGAATTTAATTTTAAAGAAATCCATAGTCGGGAAAAATAATGAAACACATGCAGCGTGCGTATGTGATATATTAGTTTAGTATTGTTTATTTATAAAATTATTTTTAATAAAGAATTTCTCGGAACAATTTTTATTATTCAAGGAAACCTCGAATCTATCAATTGTTTTTTCAAATATTTTATTATTCTTAGATTCTTTTTTTTTTTGTTTAAACGGAATTTAATTATTCCATGTGTATACATTATTGAGTGTAAATGTTTTTTTGTCTACAATAATCATTTACCAGTAATATTAGTGTGAAAAAAAAAATATACCATGCTGTTGTGAGGAAAAGTACAAACTTATTACGCTATGTGTGTTTGGATCTCAAAATGGGATTAAAAATAAAATAAAATATTTTAAATCTAACAGGTTATCCAAAAAAATCTTTCGAACGTATAATTTTATTCAAAATACTTTCGACCCTAACATGTATCAGATATATGATTTTACATAATTATGAATCCTTTTTTACATAGTGTAGCCAATAAATTAACTTTTACATTGACAAGGTTCAAATATATTTCTTCCCTCATTCCTACTTTTGACATTCATGAAATTCTAGATACATGGAAAACTATCAACTTTAAATTTTTTCTCCACTTGAGCCATAGTTCCTTCTTCATATATTTGTTGATACGCTTACATTTCTTAGTTCTTATAATATATTAGAGTCCTATATTACCTTAATATATTAGGGTAAGAATAAATGACTTATTTAGAAAAATTGCAGAATTTATTCCAGGTATCTAGGTTTTTATGGCTCATGCCTTATCGATCAAAAAAACAATTAATTATAAAAAATCTTGCCATTTCAGAGTGATTTTTACTACTTAAAAATTGAATTTTACTCAAATATAATTACTTTTCATCGACATTAAGTTTTATTTAATATAAGTGTTTAGCTTTTTTATTTATTTTTTTTCATTTACTAGCAATTTTGATAAATTCTTTTGAAATTTTTATTGTTTATTTATGAATACAATAATAACATATGGTCAATTTTTTGAAAGTTTTTTCAAATGTTATATTTATTGCCTTTTCTAAGAACAAAAATATTTTGTTTCATATTTTTTTAAATCTAGAACTTTGTAAAAATCGATAGTTATATATTAAAATTAGTGACTATTTGTTCTTTGTAAAATGTAATCAAAGATTTTCTCTATATAATATCTCTGGAAAAAGATTTGTGAATTTTTTATGAGATTGTAATTTTTTTTTGCATTTCAATATGGCAATTACTTTTTAATATTTCATTCGATCAATTTTTTTAATTTTTTGAAATTTATTTTGAGGGGATTGTAAGACATCCCAGTTGGACTGCAGTGGTATGTCGATCAGATGGTAAAGGAAGGCCAGTGAGAATATAAACTTCACTCAACTTTCTCTTCTGACTGATGACTGAAGCAGTAACATTGGACAATAACAATATTTTTTAGTTTTAGACTATATATTTCATACTTCTTTGATGAGGTTTTAAATTCTGGATTTTATTTCTTTATATTTACAGTTTTATAAGGTAATTTATCAGTTTTTTTATATTGAATCATCCATTGATCATATAAATATTTGTAATTTCATCCATCATGTTGTATGACAAAAAATTGATAAACTGCTCAAATTGAGGATTCCAAAACGCATGTTTCAAATATAAAACAGATTTGGTGATAAGCATGTCCTAAGATGTTTTGCCCATCAAATTTCTATTATGGGAAAAATATATCTTTTCACATATAATTGAAGGTGGGAAATGAGTCTCCCTCCACTTGAAGTCATTAGTAATGCATTGTGTAATAAATGAGCGCATTTAATTCAATTTTCATATATTTCTAAAAATAAATATTTTAAATGAATGTTGCAGTTTTTTAATATGAGTTTGAACCAATAAGTAGCTGTATAATTAAATATCGAAGTTGAAGTAGCAGCACTTAAGGTGTTATTTTCAAATTTATTTGTTTGTGTTTTTTTTTCCTTTTTTACTCAGCTAAAGTTCACCAGTATAAAAACTGTTCGAATAAGAGAACAAATTAATTCAATATGAATGCTAGAGGATCTAAATTGTATTAAATTGCCCTCATTTCAAGTTATCCCATGCAAAAAAAAAAACATAACAAAGGACTTCAAGTGAAGGATGCCTTCTTTTATGCTGGAAGATATTGTACAATAATCATTTTACAATACATATCTTTCATGGTCGTTTGAAAAGACCATGAAAAGTCCGAGGGATGTGACTACTGACGCGTGTAAAGGTCATGTTTAGTTAGTGGTATTTTTTGGAAGAACACTCACAAACTTTCAGCTAGTTCGGTAGATTTTTTTCTGTTTGGCATTCGTTTGAAACTACGAATCGGCTGTACAAATTAAGGCGACTGTCTTTTGGATTTGGAAGGAACAGTCTTCATTGACTATCTGGTAAAGGGTAAAACTATAACAGGTGAGATTTTTCATCGTTATTGGACCGTTGAGAACCGAGTTGCATGAAAAACGCCATCGATTGCCCCACAAATTGTCCTTTTCCATCACGACAATGCACCAGCTCACACATCAGCCGTTGTAGTCGCAAAATTAATGGAAATAAGGTTCCAAATCGAGATGCCTACAGCACGAGTAATCTCATACACGTTCACTTTTATGTTATCTATCACTATATCATGGAATTCAGCATTTATTTGTGGAGTATTCATCTCAACAAGGTGTCCAGAACGGTCAACGTCACTTTTGCCCTTATGGCTACTCCAAATTTTCTGAAACCATTTATAAACTGTACTAATCGAAGGCTTATATAATGTTTATCAAGCTTCTATTTAGTCTCTTGAGGCATTTTGCCTTTAATTAAGTATTGTTTAAGCAAAAACAAAATTCTTTTTCGTCCACCTTATAAAAATCACTTTATTTCTTCGATTCAAACGAATACCAAACAGAAAGAAATCGATTGATCTACCTACAAGTTGGTGTGTGTTCTTGCAAGAGATACTACTAACTATACAAAACCGCAATATGCGCCAGTAGTGTAATCTGTTTGAATTTGCACCAACTTTTCAAACGACCCTTGTATATAAGGCTAAAAGTTCTGCGATAAAAATTCCAGTAACATATTTTATTAAACATCCTCTCCATAAAGGCGTCCCCTTTGGCATATCTGGTACTCTGTGCCGTGAGTGAAAAAACTACTAGTCAATTATTTGAGGTATTTCTAACATGATATGAATAACTTTCTATATGGCTACATTAATGACTCCTGTTCGTTATTTTGTAAGTCTATTACGGCTCATAACTCACAGTTAATGATGATTACATAAAAACAGAGGATCTACGTATAATTTATGAATGTACATAATATATATTACTGGTAATAGGTTAAAAAATGGGGTGTCTGGTTCATTCTCAATCATGAAGGTAAAGAAGAGGAATATCTCTTGGACGTTTTTATCTCATTATTGAAATAAATTATATGGTGGTATGTGTACATATGTAAGCTATAAAATTACCCTTTCCTTTTAACTTATTAGTATATTTTCAACTCAACTTATTTTGTGGAAAAAATATGTGACTATTTACGTCACCAGAAAGCCTTTCAGAAATTGATGACATGTTCCTCAGACAAGTTGCCCCACGCAGTCTCTATGTTCTCTATGTTGGTCATCAGTGAGTCCACATTTGTATGTGTAGTTTTGTTGCTGTCCCTTTTCAAAGGCCCACACACACTAAAGTCACCAAAGGATTCAAATGACCTCTATACAAAATCCACTTTTTTGTTTATTATGAGTATGTAAACGGATGACGGTATTTGCAATTATTCGATTAATATCCCTGTGCGTGTGTTCGAACCCTGTTCGTTCTTAGAGAAGGAGATAACGATAAGTAAAATATATATATCAAATAAATATAGCACGATGCAATTGAACAGTGCTGTATGCACATACCTACTATAGTTTTTAGAAAGGTGTGGATATTCTAAATAATTATTTATTATGCCTCTTGTATGTATATTCGGAACTAATAACTCAAATTAGCAAATCATAAATGCAGATTTAACTGTTTTTATAATAGAGAAATAAAGAAGAAATACTGGAATTTTAATTTAATGAATATATTAGATAATAAACCAGTTGTTATTTATAAAAAACAGCTTTCTAAATTTAAAAATTCAAAAACTAAGTTTGGTTATTAAACAAATATTTAAACAGTTCATTGCTAGGAATATTTTTTTGTAGTGTACGAGACGAGAAAGGGAGCCAAACTTATGGTATTATTGAATGAAGAACTTTGCTCAAATAGTCTGTCTGTTATTTGATTTATGGGGATATAATGAACTACTAGCATAGAGGGATAACCTTTTATATTTTAAAAAGCATAAGCATAGGGAAAATGTTAGAATGATAGTTAATTACATTTATATAAACTTATTGTGTATTTTGACTTTGCCTTGACTCTTACACCGGCCTTGATGAAGAACTCTTTGTCCATGTTGGCGACTGCCTCGAGAATGGAAATTTTCTAGGATTGATTCTTATTCCACTTTATTCTTATTACTATCATACATGTATATATATATACAGATAGACACATAGGTAGAGCATAAAAATGATGAAATATTAACTGATAGAGAGCATTGTATTATACTAAAATCAATAAACAGTATAGTATAAAAATAACCCTCCGATATTCAAGACTTGCAACTAAAAATAAATAAAAATTATTCAATTATTTGAATTATTTATTATGTTCTACATATTAGAAACTTCTGAATGATAAGTATTTATAATTATTGTTATAAACGAACTAAATAAATGATATATTATTTTTTTAAATGAATGCCAAATTTTGACATTTGTACAAAGCATTAATTAGTGTACAACTAAACTAGAAAAAATCGGGAGAGTAGATGCTTTCACATAGTTTCAAGAGACAAGTTGATGTTACCATGGTTTTTATATAGTTAAATGAGTATGATAGCACACAAAGAAGCTTATTGACGTCCGTCTCTTCTTACATCGTAACGTAAGCTACTCTCCTTCAAAATATTATTTAAATCGTCAAGGTTAGGATGTTGACTTTCGGTTTCTTTCCTTTAGTGCGTCCAAAATACACATAATTTTCATCATAAACTATTACTAGCCCACCAATAATTAGCATTTTTTCTAATTATTTTATCAGGACCCTCTTGCTGTTACAAATTATACTTATATCTTCAATCTTTAAAAAATAAGCAGAACAATGTTAAGGTTTCTAAACGACAACAAAAATTTCACTTTAAAAATGATAAGGATTTACATCCCACAATATATTTATATTTACCTGATGTACAAATTTTGGAGAAAGTTGCAATAACTATTAAAAGTATATTTTGTGTTTTACAATTTTTTTAACAATTGATATTTTGAAGACTAAGAATCAATAATTAGAAAAAAACTTATCGAAAATTTACAATTTGACACCAACAATTGGATGAGTTTTTCAAAAAATGTATATATTTATTCACAACTTCATTATCTGAGCATTTGATGGGTCAACTTGCAGTATCTCATTATTTTTTTAGCCATAATTATTAATTTTAGTCTAAAGCAGGGGTTTCCAACCTTTTTTCAACTGAGAGCTACTTAGAAAAAAATTAAGTGGCCAAGAGCTATTTGTATAACATTGCATATATTTATTAATCAACTGACCTGAGGTTCTATGAGTACACGTGTGAAATTGAAATAGACAATGCTTATCAAAAATAACTCAAATCTAATACAATAACTTAATAAATCAACATCACTGGTCCAAGAAAACATTAGTACACTCAGTCTTTTTAAAGCTTAGTGAGATGACTGGCATTGTATGGAATCCACCAGATAGGTGTATGCCTGAGTGTATCCACTCAGGTTCAGTCTCGTACAGTCATTTAAATATTCATCGGACAGTCTTGTTTTAAATTTAGATTTGATGACATTCATGTCAGAAAAAGCAGCTTGTCAAACCAAATAAAGCAGAAATTTTAAATGCTGCTTGGTGAATGTTATTTTAGTTTTCCGTGTCTGCAGGGCTCCAGAAATGTTGTGAGTGTTGCTGAGACTTAAGTTGAACATGATTCCGGAGATTTATAATCTCCATTTCCATCTCTACAGGATTGATAGTGAGCAGTTCAGCCATCTTTTCTGAAATCTCTTTGATCTCTACTTCCATGGATTGGTTGCCAGTGAATGCCACACATGGCTACAGCTTATCAAAATCAATGAACTTATCCTCAAACTCCTGGCCTACCTTTGACATGAGGTCACAATATTTATTGACATCCAAAACATAGTCACCTCCTGCATGGCTACCTAACATCTTCAGTACTGTTGGGAAGTGTTGCAACCTTTTTGTTTTTAAGTTTGCTGGAGGTAGAATGACATTTTTTGTTTAAAAGCCTTAACAGCACTGATCATACCAGAAATTGTTCTGTCTTTACCTTGTAACTGGTTGTGGAGCGGATTGAGTTTCCCTGAAATGTCTGTCAGAAAAGCAAGATCGAACAGCCACTCACCATCAGACAAAATTGTTTCCTCTTCTCTTGACTCCATGAAAGCCGTGATTTCGTTCAGCAATTTGCAAAACATTTTACATTTTATTTAACAACTTAAGATAACAAATGATAGCAAATTTTATTTTGTCAAAAAATTACGTTATAATTTGTATGTTTTCTTTTATTATTATCATTTCATCTAAACAAGTAATGGTCTGACACAAAGGCAAGCAGTGTATGAAGTACCTTCCCTCTGAGTTTCAGTCTAGTCGAGTCCAGTCCTGCATAACAGTTCTATAAACTTATAAAGTTCGGTCCTTGATGACGTCACTTAACATTATTTATTCTATTTTAAATAAGTTCTTGTACTGGGAGTCTTAACCACAGTAAGATAGGTCCTAAGACTGGACTCAACTGAATCAAATGAGTAAGATCTAGTACAACAAGACCACTAGGAACATCAAGTTACTTTCCAGACCGTGATTAATTATGTTTGTCAAGGTGGACTTAAAGTGACTAAGTTATAGCATTTCATGTAGACCTCAAAATAAGTAGGATGTCGAATTTGAAGATACACTATATTTTTTCTGTGTCGAACAGAGGGTGATACCTCCTCCCATCTATTTCATGATCGACACAAAGTTACTCCGGTAATATAAATAGTAGAGAGTTTAATAAGAAGACACCTTTACCAATGCATTACTTGCTCTGATTGGCACATCGTTATAGCCCCAACATACGTGAAGGCTCTCGTATCTAAAGTACAGGGGATTCTTTATAATGCAAGGGGTGAACTAAAATGGTTTTTTTATAACCAAAATAACCATTTTTAGAAAACTTGGATAATGTGCATCAATATTACGAACAACTAATGGTTTTGTACTAATCAACAAATATTAATTGATTGAAAAAGATAAAAGAATATTAATGTACCATGACTGAGTTTTCTCATGAGAATCCAATAGATAATAACGATATCCATAAAAGATCACAGATTCTTCTTATTTTGATCCCTTTGCCCCTTTCATCAGCTACTTAAATTATAAGTTTTTGTTGTTTGTGCCTTCAAAAGTTTTCTTTTCCATTAAAGTTTATGCTTGAATAAAACTACTAAAAAATAATAGCAAGAGTCCCTGTGGTTGTAATTTTAAAAACATTACAAAGATTTTTTTTTGTTATGTGAAATGACATGAAATACTAAATTAACTTTGGTTAGTTTTTTGTTTTTGTTTTGTTCTCTTCTTTTTAATGTGATTTTCATGCTTTTTACACATTATTTTCGGAACACTAACTCAATTATTTGGCTAATGGACGTTCATATTTGTTTTATAGATAGTTAATTTGTAATTATGTAAATGGGTCTAGAAGATTTTGGAGATGATATACAGAACTATCGCTCCGTTAGTGAACATTTTTTTATAACACAGTTAGTGAACTGATTAAAAAATAACACTCCCAGATAAAAATATCATAGAATCATCATTCTATAAAACTTTCTCCTTCTATCTTGAAATCCGAGATAGTGACAATAGAAAGTTGAATTTCAATTATTCTAACCTTTAATAATAAGAAAATAACCATACAATGCGAGATGAATTGAGGCGATGCAAAAATATATTATTAAAGTAGGAGGAAAGATATTTTGACTTGTCGAGATATTTCGACAATTAGTGTTGCGTCTGACAAACGCAACACTCAATTCAACGGCTTGAATTTTATCTAATGAATTAAAAAAAAAAATCTTATATGCATAAACTTTTATAGGCATCAGGATAGAATATAAATGAAAAACCTCAAAAATATTATATAATAAAAAAATATCTTAACAAGACTTTGAGATCCGCTTGCTCACATTATTTAAAAAAAGTTAATATTTATTTCTATGTAACATGGTTTGAAAAATAACACTAGAAATTCATAAAAAATAATACAAATTTACTAAACATAGAAAAAGATATATAATTTCCTTCAAAAACATATTCCGGATATGAACATATAAACATATTTCTTATATCAATCATACACTAACTTTTATCACAATTAGGTAGGAGATATATACTTGGAAATAAATGCTGCACCTCTTTATTTCAAAATAAACTTTGAAGTACATGCAGGCGGTAAAGGATTAATAAGTGGATTCAGTATGGTCGAGAGAATGAAAGAAAAGTCTTGGAGATTCTATACACAAAGGGATATCACACAACTCGGACAATTACAATTATGTCAGGGTATTTATAATTAGAAATATAAAAGTACTCAGTCATTTAAAAAAAAACACGTAGTAAATAATCACAATAATTAAAAGAAGAAGGGCTAAGACAATCCATAGAATCTAGAGTAAATACTTAATAATTATTATTTTAGAGGATCCTAAAAGAAGATAAGAGGCCTCATTATATGTAAGCTTGTCTGTTTTGGAGTATGTCACAGAGGGGGGAGGGGGGTCTGAATGGATCTATAGACTGAAGGATTAGGATGAAAGAGATCATTATGTAAGGCACTACGACTTTTTTCTTGTATCAAGCATGACTCATTCAAGTATAGTTATTTTCAAGATACCTTGTACGGTAGTTCATCAATGTTCAAGAGTAAAACTGCTGGAAGATACTGTGAGAGACAGATTTGCTCACTACAGCTCCAGTATAAGGTATTCATGAAAAATTATTATGCTGAAGCACTTCATGTTAGATACAAGAAAAAGTCGTAGTGACCTGTACTACGCATCATCTCCAGTCTTATTTCTCAGTCCACAGATCAACTCTGACCCCATCTCCCTGACATACTCCATTAGAGACAAACTTACTAACTCATCGACATAATGACATCTTCCATATACTTCCATGATCGCATTGCTTTACCTGAAAAATTTAATTTCTTATTAAATTTTTATTATCGAGAGTTCAATTTCAACAAAGTTATATAATGTACCCAAAACCTATTTAATTAAATAATAATTTGTTAAAAGATTTTAATAATTTCATCACTAAATTTTTTATTTATTATTTCATATATTCCATACATTTTGCACTCGAAAATCTGAATGAAAATACTACAAATACTTTTATATATATAAAACGTCGAAAAAAAATTAATTTTTAATCAATAATCTGAAGAACAGGACTTTGGAGTTTTAACAGGATATAACTTGTTATTCTTCCAGTAAAATATTAAATATATTATTTTTGACAAATAATTTTATGATATATTACTTAATCAATGCAAACTTTTGAAATCAAATTAGTAATTATCAGTTATGATATTTTTACGTCTATTACATAAATAATAGCAAACATATTACAATTTTGAAGGTATTGTCTTACTTCTAAATTAATTAACATGCAACCTAAATGTACAATAAAGACAAAGTAACGCCTACGAAAGAGTGCAACAAATAGAAAAACTTTGTTATGTTATTTGTGAATACAGACACTTTACATCTACAATTAAAAAATTTTCAAATACAAATTAGTCCTATGCAAGGAATGAATTACCAATATAACTGAAGAATTGCATATAATCAAAATTAATGCTTTAAGAAAATACTGAGAAGTTTTGTATATAAAAGGAAGGTTTAAAAGAATCCTTTTTATCAATTTGGGGATGCATAAAATACTATGCAGAAAGTTTTAAAAATCCAATAATTCACACAAAATAATATTGTACTCATTGTAAAAATTTATGTTTATTTTAAATCCTAACCTATACTTTATATGAGATCATCTAATCCTTAGAAAATGCGATTTAAAATTTATAATGCACCATATTTTCAGGGTTTTATTTTAAAATAAATAATATAACAATTTTTGAATTAATTTAAAAATTAAATATAAATTTCTTGAAAACAAGAGTTGATAACGAAAACAATTAATACAGATTCGTGATCAAACTCTCAAGCATTGTAAGTACTGAATATAAATAAAGAATACTTTCCAAAAATTATATTTTTCTACTAAAGCAATTTACTTAAAGCCTTAATGATAAAGATTTTATTTAAAAATAGTATTTGGTCCTTGAATGTCTGGTAAATAGTTCAACAGCAATATTCAATTAAATTTATTTCTTTTCAATGAATGATTTATTCAAATGAAGTTTTAAATTCCGTTATAATTATTAATATAAAACAAAAATTCAAATATAATTAAGTTAACAATAAATAACTAAAATATAGTTGATTTGTGTTATTTTTTTATTGTATATTTTCAATTCAAGGATTAACAAGACAAAAGTAATTAAATCTCATAATTAAAAAAAAAAGTGATCACAGAGCCATTTAAAAAATTCATAACATTTTCGGCACAGAAGAAGATGAACAATTATTAATAATTTAAGGTAGGTGGGCATGTCGTTATTTTGGATGGAATAAGATGTTCATTATTTGATCATACAGATATTTTGTAGAAGTATGTATTTTTTTTAAACGACATACTCTAAAAAAACGTTTTCCTAATACGGAAACTTTTGAGCACCAAATTTGGGAGGAGAGTCCCTTGTTTTTATCGTCAACTTTTGCAAAGATTAAATTTTTGCTTACTCAACTCTTGTTTTGGTGTCCATGGCGTACCACGCTGTTATGATGGCAGCTCAGACCGAAACTAATTTTGAAAAGAGGTGTTGCAGACTTTTTTCTCCAAGACATTCTAAACTATAATTTTAATAGTGGTTTTTGGCCGTAAGCACTTTCAACACAATTCCCATCATTAATGGAATTCTTGATATTATATGCAGTCCGGATGGAGACGACCACAGTCACTGCAGCCTTCAGGATCTCCCCCTGGGTGGAGGAGATAGCACACACGTTGGCTTTTGTGTTGTTTCTCTCAGATTTAAAAAAATAGATATATACTAACATTTAAAAAAATGTCCATGTTAGTTTCAGCTGTTGATGGGTTGCTTAATAAATTATTTTAAAATGGTACAACATGTTATTGGTCCCCTCTCTGTAATGATGGAGTGTTACTTTTGGATTTAAAAGAAAAATTGATCAAAATTTAAAATAAAATATTGTTTCAATCAATTGTTTTTCTTCAAAACTGGATCCTTATATTATTGAAAATTATTTTTCTTATTGATCTACAAAACTTCAATTCAATTTGAGGTAATTGAATATATAGAAAAGTATTTGAATGTACATGCATATAAATATATTTATAGACACCGAGATAGATCTTTAGAGAAAGAGCTGAATGCTTCAAAAAATGTAGGACAATTTAATTTACAAAAGTACATACAGATATAAAGAAAGCTTTCAAATGAATAGAGAGATGCTTAGTCATTTATAAACTACTTACTTATATAGATGACAATGGTAAGTAAAACAAATGGCTTAATCTTAATTGCATCCTGTATTTAACCCTTTATTAAGAGATAAGACATTGTCCAAATTGTAAATGAAAAACTGCGAATAATTATATTTAAAAAAAATGTTATTGTCATTTTATTTTTGAATACTCCTGAAACGTATAATATGAATAAATGCAACTCTTTTGTTGTACTAATAATGTTTTATTCCAATAATAGTTCGTATATTTTACAATTTACAATTTTTTGAATTGAAATAATTTGATAGGTTTAAGTTGTATGCATTATTATTTAGTATTGCTGTTACGATACCATTACGTTTGTAGAAGTTCTGGAACCAATACAGGTAAGGGTATTTCGCTGCTTTTCGATATTTTACATAGTGAATATATATAAAAAATATATAGTTAAAGGTAAATGACATGCACTAACAGTGCGTTCACAGGATTCTTGTTAGGTTAGAAAGTAGCTTATCATTGTAATGAATATTTTTTAATAATTGAATGTTTATATTGTTGCCTTCTTCTTTATGGACAATTTTGTTTGCAGTTTCGAGTAGGGGTCATAAATTTGAGGGATCATGTCATCGGTGTGACAATTTTTTTATGACGTTATATAACTGCAAGTAATGGTTATTATATCAGTTTAGTATATTTTAAATGCGTCAGTACCCCGGGGATACTGAGCACCGAACAAAACTACTAATTAACGTAATATGAAGAGTTGAACATTCTTAATATTTATTAATTTGTGAGTTTTTTTGTAATTGGCAATATTGACCGTTTTTTTAAAGCTATCATAATTTTTCTTTACTGTTGAGATTAGAACATCTATGTATATTGTTATCAAAAGTACGTGCACTAATGAAAGACGATCAGTAGCATTGAGTAATTTTGGGTGAAATATAAATGTATGAGCTTGTTGGACTCAGAGTAGAATTGGAAATTGGCATTGAAATCATTCCTGCCAGTCTTGTTAGATTATTTGTTGAATTTATGACCATTTTTTTTTCTTCGCTCTGAAGTGGATCCTTGTAGCAAAAGAGACTATGAGAAAAAAAAGACAGAAAACGTACAAATTCTGATAAACCTATCATTATTATCGCCTTGAATTCTGATGGGTTTACAATTGGCTAATTGTGCAATGTTCATCATTTGACTTACATCATTGTTAAGGATGTATTTTTGTAAATAAACATTTCTGTTATATTATAATCGTTTTCTACAAAAACCGAGGCCAAAATCATTTTTTGATCGAAAATCAAAAATCGTTTTGTTATTTTCTCAACATTCTTTTGTTCTCTTTCTTTAATATATATATTACTAAGAAAGGATTACCCTGCGTTGCTCGGCCCAAGAAAACTGAAAATGGTCAAATTAATTGAGAAAATTCTAAAAAAATTCTAAAAAATATTCAGTAAATACTTACATATACCATTAATAATAATATGAATGTTTTGATGCTATCGAAAAAGATCCTCATAATTCTAATTATCTTAGATTATCTCTAAAACAATTGAATGTGAAATAGACTAAATGTTATACTATATAAACTAATCAAACTATATTAATTCGGTTAAATAAAGTAATTGACAAAGTCTCAACAAAGCACCCCACCCCCCTCAAAAAAAGGACTATAATAAATATTGGAAAAATTTACATTTTGGTATGTTCTGGAAATTGAAAATAATATAATTTATAACTTGAGTCTAAAAACTATATGACTAAAATATATTGTTTTTTTGCAATTCTTTAAAAAAATTGAAAATAGACGTATGGTGAAAAATTGAAAAAAAAAATGATAAACTATTAAAAAAAGAACCGATATTTGAGTTAAAAATTAATTTTTATGAGTCAAATTTATATGTACACAAATTTCCAAACAATTTTTTACAAACTTTATAATATTTACTTATTGAATATTTCATTAAAGGATCATTTTTTTTTTTGCACCCGAAAAACTCGAAATTGCAATTTTCAACAATTTCTTTTTTTGCCCCCGAAAAACTCGAAATTGCAATTTTCAACAATTTCTTTTTTTGCCCGTAACATTTTGGATTTTCAATAAATTTAGAAAACGTAGTTATTTGTATGGTTGTATATTGAAACATTACTCACTCTTTGAATTATAACTAAACCCCCTATTTTTTGCGTTTTTTGTATTGCATACAATCATCAATGTGACCCACAAAAATTGACACACCGTTCTTTGCTTGACCAGGTTCAAAAGGGGGACCCATGCAAAATTTCGGGCTTTTAGATCTTACGTTGTGGGCACACCTAAAAGACACAAACAAACATTCTATTTTATCAATATGTCCTAGTAAATGTTGAAATCCAGTAGAATCGTTGATTCTCCTAGTAGAGATTACAAGCCCATTATCTCCTAGGACAAATTACAATTTTTCTGAGGGGCATAGTATCATTCAATATTTGAAGAGGTTGTGTGTTAAAATATGACAGAAAGTCATACCCTCTAATCTACCTATTATTAATTATAGTTAATAGTAAATCGTTTACGTTTATAATTTTAACAGAAATATGCTAAATATAAATAAAATATTTTTCCTTTTTCATTTTTAAGAAAGCTTATGCGTGCTAGTAATAGTTAATCATTTACATTATATTTGCCTCTTTGTATTTGTGTACTAGTGCATTTATTCTAGTAGTCCTTGACTAATGCTGTGTCGTTCGCGGTCAATTGGTCTTTTGAATGACTCTTTTTTAGTTAACGTACTGAACCCACTCAGTTGCATGAATGATTCGTTGGTTTATACCCTAAGTTTCCCAAAGATAGAATATGTCACTTAACCTCAATCAAATATTTCTATGAACTTTGACTATTGTATAAAGTTATTATCAATATATATAAGTGACGAAGCATATATTTGTTTATTGCATGGAAGTTCATTAACTTGCTACTTTGAGTGTAATCTAATTAGCACACACGAACAATTGCAAAGTCGCCAACCCACCAACTAAACTGTTTTAACAAGAGAACTGATTCACTAAAAAGAACTGAATCATCAAAATAACTTTATCCTCTACAGATTATTCGTATTTCGTACATTCAGGTAGCAGTTCACATAAG
Source organism: Lepeophtheirus salmonis (assembly GCF_016086655.4). Lineage (NCBI taxonomy): Eukaryota > Metazoa > Arthropoda > Copepoda > Siphonostomatoida > Caligidae > Lepeophtheirus > Lepeophtheirus salmonis. The sequence continues at coordinate 31,008,736 of NC_052131.2, forward strand.
TCTACTCTAACTTTTAAATGAAAAACTCTTCCAAATCTGCTTTCCTGAGCATCATAAATCCCATATAACCTCCAAAAAAGACATCCCAGCCGACCGGTTGTGCTGGTTTTCTTAACTAAAAAGGATTTATTTCCTAAAGTAAACGCTTATATTAATATTGTATTAACTAAAGTATTAGTTAATTATGTTGTATCATAATTTATACACCATGGAAGTTTTAGGATATAAGGAATATTGAACTGAGTTAGTCTGTACTCCTAAATACAAATTTGGATTCAATGCAGTTTGATACAAATACATACCGTATTATAGTAAGCATTGATACACCATATTTTTTAATGTATATTTTATATACATTAAATAACCGACTGCCCACTGCAATGCCCTCCCTCTAGATCCCTTCGCAAAAACTACTATCAACGATTCTACTGGATTTTAATTAGATACTATATGAATTGGTGGTGGTTCCAACACGTTTGTTAGTCACGTTGCCTCACTATACAAACAGTGGTCCGGGATATCAACCAGGGTTACAGTGGATGGCATTTCTGAATGTAATACATGAATTGACCAAATGTGCTTACTCCTAATCAAGCCCTGTGGTGGTGCTGTATAACCCATGAGCCGAGTATCAATTTGTGTCTGTCTTTGAAAATAATGTGAAATTTATGATTTTAATGATTTTCCACATTGACATTACACATAACTTTTTTTAGTTGGTGTCTTATGCAGAGAACTAAGCAAAATGAATATGAGCAAAATACTTGTGTTTATTAAAAAAAATATTATTTTGTGGATATTGACATTAAATTATTGAATAGAAAGTAAAGGATATACGTATACCAGTTGTTCGAAAAGTCTTTCTCCACATTAATTTTGCTACAAACAACCTACGCAACAGATAAGAATTAAGTTGTACAGGAAAATCTTAAAAATACATTTTAGTTATACAATATGAAGATCATTATTTATTTATTTGATTTTCAACAGCTTTGAAATAAAGTTAGAATGTTTAAGCAATAAAACCCCTGACATGCTCCCCAATGCCACTCCACAAAGGTTTTGAGGTTAGTTATGTTGCTGTTGTGGACTCTCCATGCTTTGGACACAATATTTCACTATATTCAAAAGTCCAAAGGATTCAGTCTTGGGAACTTGGTGGCCAAAAGTCTTATATTTTTCATGAGACTTCTACGCAGATCCCTGAGGCTTTCTGTATTCTCCAAATACTTTCCTTCTTTTTTCACTGTATAAAATGTCAGAGTTTCTATGAGCCCCACTATATCCTTAGGTAAGAAATCCAGTTTCAACTGATATAATTGGAAAAATGTGATTGGAACTTTAAAACCCTCTTAAATAGGCGTAATGTAGGAGGTAATGACTATTGGAAGTTCTTGAATCATCTATCAATCTAGAGATTCCCTATCAAACTGACCCAATTAATTTATTATAATCAGGATAGGTATTCTTCTAAATCTCAGTTACTTCCCCGGAGCGTTAATAGACCCTGGAGACTTAAATTTACCTGCAATATCTTAATTATACCATATGTATATTTTATTTATAGGTCCGTGTTTTAGTAGTATCCATAGATTCTTACTTAGAATATCAATATAAAAGTACTCGCTTATTAGCCGTAAAAACTGGTATTTGCTGTTTGAAATTGTGGAAAAGTCCCGTCAGAAGTGGCCTCAATTTGAAAGCAGCTTCCACAAGGTATCATATTCCCTTCTATTATTGTCAATTATCCCTGTTTAGAATTAGTTTTATAATACTTTAAATATCTTAAAAAAGGTTAATATGTTCCTAATATTTTTAATTTAGGCCTAATTAAAGTCTAAATTAGCATTATCATAAAATAAGAATGACGTCACTGCTACTTACCTATAATGATGTCATGTTCAAAAATTGTTCTATGGAACACCTATTGTGTATGATTAGGACGTATATTTAAAACTTTCGAAGGGACTGGACGTCAGTATATTAAGATATACATATCCCTAGTAATTGCTATAAAATATGTATATTAATTCCTTTGCTTTAAAACCCAATTGGTTTGAAATTAGACAACTTACACACATAGTAATTATCTCCACTTTCTCTTAGTTTTATCCCACTGACAGTTTCACTAATGAAACAAAGACATAAAAAAATAAATATGCACAAATATATCCAAATTTATTTTCTCCAAATTGAATATTTGAATGTTTTATGTGTAGGAGTTTTTATCTTTATTTTCTTTTTTGAGTTCCATTCAACAGAATAAAATATAGTTTTTATGACTTTGGAAAAATAAATTATTTCATAAATATATTTCTCAATTTAATAATAATTAATTGTACTTCATAATATATGAGAATTTAATATGAATATTTCAACATTTTAAATGTACGACTCTTGGAAACGTGGAACAAAAACAAAATGACAGAATAAAAATATGGATTTTTAGTTAACTACCAACAAACTATATTAGCTTTACAGAGCTGCAATGTATATATAGATTTTTTTAAGAAGGTCTCTTTTTAATTAGGTAACATACCTAAATTTCAAAAAATGTGGCTTTATACAATCAAAAAGAGTTCACTCGCAATCAATTTGTGACAAGTTTAAATATTTTATTTGGCTATACTTTTTATTCAATAAGTCATCCTTTACAGGTAATAACAGCCTCGATACGGCACCGAACCGATTTGCAGTGAAGGTTGTGTCCATGGTGTACCACACTGTCATGATGACAGCTTGGAGCGAATCCAAGTTTTGAAGAGATGCGGCAAACAGTCTTGTTCATGACAACCTGAAAGTCAAAGTCCAGCTATTGATGTCAGGGAAGGAAAAGGACACAAGGATGGAGGCCAGAAGTCAGCCATGTTATTGTTGCATAAGTTTTGGTTCTTCTCGGCTATATGGGGCTTTAATGGACTACTCAGTGTTTTAGAAAGTCCAGAGTGAGAAGCAAACAGTCTCTACAGCATTCTCGACATTGGAGGAAATCGCTCAGGATTATTTATTTTGTTGTTATTTTCACAATTTTACACTTCCAGACATGTGATCCCAACAAAACTTGTGTTTTTGTTTTTATTTAATCTGTCTTATGGTTGCTGAGTGAAATCAAGAATTAAAAAAAGAAGAATAAAATCGTAATGAAATATTGCTGCAAATTTTAGTTACCCATTTAGTATATTGATTTAAAACATATTTTTTAGCAGAAATGTATGTAGTTTAATTGCTGAACTATAGTTTTTATAAAAAATGATAACATGAATGGGTACATTCTAAACTTCTGTCTTTTAATTACTTTGCATTGTTGTTCTTGATTTCAATTTTTCAAAAATGGTGTTCCATTGTTTGCTTTTAACATTTTTTGTCATCTTTACCTCTCAAAAATTTTTTTTCACTTTAAATTGCATTTTCTTATAGCTGCATATTAAATATAAACAAATTTTTCAAATGAACATAAAATTTTGAAAAAAATAAGCTTAATTTCATATGGGATACTGCTTATTTTTTTTCTTTCAAAAGCTGTTTCAAAGATTCAACAAGGGTTAATTTATTTTATAAAAATTATTGAAACAAAATTGCTAATGGAATACCTACTATCAGATTCGTAATCACTATTTCAAGTACTTTTATAGTTAAATCTGGAGTTTCAAAGGTTTTCAGATAAGTTAAATTTAGTTGACTTGTGTTATTAGAAGTATTATGATTATCCTCCCCCGAAACTGCAAATACGGACTAGAGGGTGATAGATGTGAGTGAAGCTAATCTTTGAGTGAGGTCATTACTTGTTTTGATTAAATAATAATTATAAAATGGAATGCATATTATATGTAAATGTATGATACACTTTTCTGAAGACAAAATTTGTTTTAACATGTTATCATAAACTGTCGCAAATAGGATGTATTTATTCCTCAATTAATTTAAAAAAATCGAAAATTGTATTTTGGAAACCCTTTTACTTCTTATGAACAAAAGTGATTCTGATAATCTACACTAACAAATCAGCATTCATAATAATACTGTCGTTTATAAGCCTTGGAGATTGAAACTCAAGTGACCTCTCCTTGCTATGTGTATCCGTGCAGCAATTAAGTAAAAGAATTGAGGAGAATCACGAAAGGTAATTGGCTTATGTCAACAGCCTCGTATAGCCCAAAAAGTTCGAAACAGAAGCCTTGATTAGCAAAAATACTTTTACTTAGTATTATATGTGACAAGGACTGATAAGAAGGCAATACCTCAAAGGATGGAAAACACGATCAAGAGATTAATATGACTACTTGAGAGTTTAGATGAGAATGGAATTCTCTTTAAATATCTAGAAAAAAGTACTAATACAACGCGTCTGCCGAATCAAACGAGGGAGCAATAAAAACAGTAATCTGATGAGATTTGTGCCTTATTTTTTAAATAGTGATCCTTTTAACAGTTTATGTACTACTTATTGTTCTAAGCACCTATAAAATTATTATTGGATGCTTTTAGAACTGCTTTTAATTTATAATGTTTATTTTACGCAAATAAATTTGAGTCTAAAATAGAATAAAATATATATTTATTATCTTAAATTTTTGCTGATAATATTTGGATTGGTCCTTAATTAATTTAAAAAAAGGTATAAAACTTTTGATTTGAACTAGACTCTCGCGTATTATGACACTCAACTAAATATTTATACTTTTCTTGTTTACATAATATTAATTAAGGTACTCCAGACAACAGATAAACAGAAATTGATTTATAAATATTGGTTGTAGGTTGAAGGATTTAAACTTATATATTGTGTTAAATTAATAACACAATCCTCTGTAATGGATTTCAACTGTCACTAGATTCCGGATTTTTTTCTTCATTTTATGAGTATTTGTACCCCTATTTACAAATTATCAAACTATATACCTTGCTCCGAACCCGCAATCATTTTTTTTTTCAATATAGATATTTGTACCTGTACCTAGTGTTCTGTCATTTATTATTTACTGAGTGGTTCATTCAAATATGAACACTTTGAATTTTAAAGTTCAACAAGATATAATTTATTAATTAACATTAGAGTTTTAACAAAGGCAATAAAATGAATAGATATGTCCCTCAGCTATCTGAATCATTAATGTACAGACACTTAGTGGTAATGATGGCTTCATTGTGGAGGCAGAAGGACTGATACCTGTTACAGATCTAATCCTATGTCATAGCATCCATGTACTGGCAGACAGTGGCTTTGAGGGTCTGGGTGTTTGGTCACAGACATTGCAGACCTTGGCCTTAACAAACACCCACAAGTTGTAATCGAGAGGATCGGTAGCAGCGCTGTAAGGACGCCAAAAGTGTCCAAAAATAGTTCAAAAGAGTCTTCCAACAAAGTAGATGGATTTCTTCCATTTTTGTAGTCAAAGGTGGACTATCCACCCTCATAAGTATCTTTCCAGCTACTTTTTCGATAGATCTCTATACAGTCTCGTGTGAAACTCTGAGATCGCTGGCATGGACCCTCATAGACTTGAGGGGATTGACTTGGGCTGTTTTCTTTAGCTCATCCGTGTCCAGTTTGGCCTTTAGTCCTTCTTTCTCTCTAACGTTTCGGAATTGCTGAAGGTGTTCTAAGAAACGGCCAACTGCTTTGAGTGAGCGAGATTGAAAATTTGTTGATAAAGTTCAAGTGTCATTTTCTTGACTTGTACGTAAGCTAGATAGTTCAGATTTAAAAAAAATAATTATTGATGTTTTAAAATATCAATATATGAATTAATTTCAATAACTTAACTTAGTTTAATTATTAAATTAATAAGTATTACTGTTTCAATGAATCACCCGGTATTCAATCTAGTCAAGTCTTAAATCCCGTCTTACCAGTGCTTGGTACCAGTTCTTTCGAAGAAGAAGAAATATATTTGAGTGAAGTCATCAAGGACTGAACTTAATCAGTTATAGGACTGATATGGAGGACTAGACTTGACAGGACTAAGACTGAAAAGAACGGAACGTCATTCTTCAGGCCAAAAGAAGGACAGACACAATCCTATCTGTACCACATACATCTCTTCTCCTTGTGCAATCAGTGATTAAGCAAAAATACTCTTTTTAAGAGTAGATCCTTGAAAATGCAAATTAGCATGGAGCTCCTCCATTTTCCTTTTAATTTGCACACGCAATTTTGAAGTAGCATTAATATATTTTCTTATATAAATAAAAAAGACCAAGTGTTCGTATGAGCTTATTAAATATTCAATGAGCGCACCTTTTGGAAGATAAATTAGTACTTCATTAATTCAGTCTTAACAAACAAATATATTTGACAATAATTTTAAATAATTTGGATTGGAGTGGAATAGTTTCAAAAATTCGGATTCGAAATATTCATATAAGTTGAGTTGAAGTATAATAACTATTATAAGTCGTGTCTGAGTAGCAAAAATCTTCCATCTCCGCGTGCTTAAACAAGTTTTTTTATATATTGATTATATGCAAACCATATCTTTCTTTGACTTTCCGGGATGCGATCTTTCCTCATATAATTGGTAAAATTACTTCCAAAATCCGTAGTAATAATCTTTAAGTTCAATAATAAGTTCAAAAAAATTAAGAACTGTATATAAAATACAAAATAAGCTAGGATCTAAATTACTATTAAAAACAGAGTCAAAATCAACCCCTGAAGTCCCATCACATATTATTTGAATATGGTAATAGTATTTGTTAATGTTTAATTAACTAGTTAACCATACCATTGTAGGAAGATTATATGTAACAAAATTAAATAAATTTTAAAAAATCATATAAAGACCTGTGAACAATATAATGATTTAAAAAAAATGTTAAAATCCTGTTCATTAAGTTTTTTAAATACTTTCTTAATATCTTTAAAATACTTGTAGATGCACCTACTTTTCCATCTCTGCCTTGTTTGCATTCAAGCATTACTGTAGTTTTAAGATCATCACATGCTGGCTTAACTTAATAAATTGTCCCTTTCCATTGGTTGTCCAAAAATTGTCCCTGGTTTTGTATTGGTTGTTATAATTTACATTCATATAACAGGTGTGATGTGTTTCTTTTTTAAGCAAAGTGAATCATTAATTAAAAAGGTGACACTTCCATTCTACCACTAATCACATCGTAAAAAAAACCATTTTTCAGACATAGTTTATAGTGGATTCTTTAAAACATGACATGCTTACCATTCAGTTGATTATAATCTTGGTTAGTGATGATTAATACTACATTATTCTATTAGATACTACTTTAATCTCAGTGAGTTATTATCTTAACTCAAGTTCCTAGGTTAGAGTAAAAGTTTTAGAATATGGATCGTGCAGTTTTCTTTGCATTCAAGTATATCTACTTTTCAATACATACATTATCTCGTTGAAAGAGATGCCAAGAAAGTATTGACTAAAAAATGTATTCGGAATTTGAGGTTTGCATTATCATAATATATAAATTATCATAAACAAATTATTCATATGAACCTGTTGGAGGCGCCCCAAATTGCACTTCAATAGCCTAATTGCTAGGGCAATAAAAAGAAGAAGTTACATACCAAAAAAATGTATAATTAAACGTTATGGTTTCTAATTAAATCCCTGAACTAAAAAGACATGATTACTGTAAACATGTCGAACAGATTATGTACATTATTACATACGTTTTCTCTAAATGATTGATAAAATATGTTCATAGGTATAAAACAAGAATTAAAATAATCCTAAACACTCACATTAAAATATGAATAATAAAAAAGGAGGAACAAACGCTATAGCTTCAATGACAATAAAAAAAGACAAAGGTGTAACGTACCTGGGTGTATTTTGGGATATTAAAAGTGTACCCTGATGCTCAAGGAAGCAGCGGCGAATAAATTCAACTTTCATTGGGGCCCAGTATTTTACCTATGCAACCTATAGCCTAGGTTATATACCATGTTAGAAGGGTTCTATCCTGCCATGTTTCTTCACATTCAAAAAGTTTTATCTTCTGATTATAATATAAATTGTAACCAGATTGCATGCAATATTATTGTCTTGCCATGAAATTACTCACAATTATATTGCTTCACGATGATATTACTCACAACGTAATACATTTGTATCTGTGCACAATAGCCATAATTTCTTTATAGGAAGAATAAAATAGTCAATATATATATTATAAATAGAAGGAGGGTTAACAAGAAATTGTATTCATGTCCTTTTGGAGACAGAGCATGAGTATCAAATAACGTAAATGACATATTAAGTGAGATGACGTAACAGCGGCTGATAACCAAATAAATTGGGTATTTTTTTTTTTTTGGTTTGCAAGGTAACGCGGTGTAGGATAATAATATATATTCATTTTAACAGTGAGGAGAACCTTTCCCAATTTAATTGGAATTAGAGGAGGGAAAGGATTGGAATTATATTTAATTAAATGTACATATGTATAAGTTACACTGTTCGAAGTTAAAAATACACCTTTCAGAGAAAGAGAGAGAGGAAGATGTTGACATATCCACGATCTATCGCAAAAGGAATATAATTTCTTAAAGAAACAAAATTACCAACCGATTTTCCTTCTATAATGTTAACCTGTCATTTTTTTCTACGCCATGCCCATGTCTAAAAAGTTGTATTTGATGAATAAGTTGGTGCTCCCCCAAGGTTAATAGAAATAAATGGTTTTACCATAATGCATGTATGACTAATGTTTGACTTCCACCACACTTTTTAATATTGACGTCAAAGTGTATGAGTGGTTTTGTGATTTCTTCAAATCTGTTTTTCTTGCCCAGGAGTCGGTAGAATATACTCAATTGAAAATTCTAATGTATAGTAACGTTATACAGTATGAGAGGTTGCGTGTTTTGTCAAAATATATCCGTCTTGCAAGCAGTGGTTACGATACATCAAATTGAAAATTCTAGCAAGCCCGATTATGTGATGTTCTAACTTTTTATTTCTATTAACCTTGGTTGCTCCATACATTTTCAGAATGGTCACGCCTACATTTTGGATTATGGCCGATTTGTATTGTTCTTTTTTACAAAATATTTAATTTTCAGTATAAATTGGAATAAAAGAAGGAGATAGTTAACAAGAATAAATTTCTTCTCCATTTTGATTTTTTTACTAGAATTCGGAAATGTTGAGTTAATATTTAGTTACATGAACATAAGGTGAAGGTATAAAAAAACTTATAATATGTTTTTTTCATATTTTTAACGACTATGTGAAAATTTAATATCCAATTAAAGCTGTTGCATATCTTTTGAGCAATCTTAATTAACTTTTAAAAAAATATATATTTATAGTCGTGAGTTTGCTTAAATATCATCAATGCAATCAAGTTACATATTGAACAAAAGTTTATGAATTTATTAATAAATATTTTTATATAAATACATATTTTATGTTGAATTTTGTGATAATTTTATTTGGGGTTATATAATAATTAAAATTATTCCTTCGGGAGACTGCAACATAGTATAATTTGACATCTGATAAACTCCTTTTTGCTTTATGAAAATGAGGAATCATAAAGCCAACAAAGTTATTGAAGTATGAAAAAAATCCTGTAGGAAAAGCCCCTTGAATATATGTATGTATACTAAAATTGTAGCTTAGGGTTTTATCTAGGTATATGTCCCAGTGATTCTAATCGTTAGCACTTTTTGGCGTTCGTATTTTCTTTTTTAAACTGTTATTATTATTTTTTAAGTGAAGTTCCTCATCTACTGCATACCAGGATTTACGAACCTAATTTAATTTTTGTGTGTCCTCATATAAGACGGAGAGCAACACTTAAGGTTTGCTGTTGAGTAAAAATTGTTGGACTCAAAACAGCAGCATCCACCAGACACATTGCTTCTCATGCCCAAATTTTCAGATTAAAAATTATGCACCGCACTTCTTTAAATGACTAAAATGTATGTTAGGCCAAGCACTTTCAGTCAACGATCCAACTGTGTTGATTTTTGGAGTTGTCGTCTCATTTGGTCGACCACAGTGATGCTAATCTTGGCAGCACGTACGGCTTCGTATAAACTCAGTCGGTCAAAATTTTACTTTCATAAACGAAGGATCAGACTCACTTAGAGTAGAATCCAGTACAATTTTTATATTAGTTGAGCTGAGTACCTTCTGGGAAATTTCAGTTATGTATTTGAATTCTCATTTATTTGGGATTACCCGTTTCTTCCTGGCTGTAGGGCATCTGTCTATTATTACTGGACCTTAGTTTCTAATCTTATCCTTTATGTATGATAACTTATTTACCAGAAGAATGACTGAGTGAGAAAAGTAGCTTATAGTTTTTTGTAACGTCATTATCCATCTTGAAAACTCTGAAACAAATGATTATAATTATGTTACTTATATTTATAAATTGAGTTATTTATCGATTTAATCATCAGGGTCTCTGTAAACAATCCAAAGGGGGTTGAGGAAGTTCTATAAAAAGAAGATTATAATATTGATGGCAACATAGTTGGGCAACTTTTCATTGTTATTGACATTAACAATAGTGAGTCGCTAATACATTTCTTCTTATTGTGGTGACTGTGTTCTTTATCGTATATTCTACATATCAGATGTCGGTATGTTATTTAGCCATTTAAAGATAGGAGAGCAGCTAATTTATTATGATGTTTCATTATCTTAGCTACAAGCAGCTTTGTTATGAGAGAGAAAAAAGACACAAAACCCACTGTGTCTCTATCTATGCTAAAAGCAGGAATTACAACAACGTCGATTCTAAATTCCATTCGGAGTCTAATAGGGACTGATACTTATAATTCAACCACACAATGGCATTGTTAATCTTTAACCTTCATTCACTAGTGATAAGTTTATAGCAATGTATACTTAATAGTTATAAAAGCTGTGAAAAATTACAAATTGCTCTTCAGTTTGCAAATATGAAAAAGCGCAATATTCAATTTTTATTTTTTTTAACCTATACTCATCATTCATCAAGATATTTAATTGCATTTGTGTGTTATTCTTTACATTTGAAGGTTCATTGTAATTAAGTATATATTTTGCGAAAAATAGCTCTTAGGCATTGAATTACTCGATTTTACTTGGGTTAGAAGTTCAATTACCCTTGTTTATTTAGTTAAAAAAAGTCAAAATACCCAATTTTAGTTTAACTTTTGGTTAATGAACTGAAATTTTCGTTTTATAGAACTGCTTTCAATTCGTAATAAATCTTGTTAATCTGTGCAAATCCTAAATGTTAGCTAAAAGAAGAAAAATGAAATCGTATAGTAGAAATCGTTTAACTTTTTTTCCATCTTTACATAACAATCTATTTTGTACATTTACAACCCTTTGTGCTCGTATGCGATGAATTCGTCACACCATAAATATATCATAAATAAATAAAAAACTTTTTATAAGAAGTAGAACGAAGTTGTGAAAGAACATGTTTTGTCTACGTTTTCAGTTAATGTTGCTTCAAAAACACGCCAATTTTCAGGCAGAATAAAAACTTTGGTGGTGGATTTATGTACAACTTGGTTTTACTTGATATCTGTTTTATTTTACAGGATTGACAAAAATCCAGGTAAGTTTAATTGTTGTAAAAAGCCATATATATTAATAAAAGTATTTAGAATATAGTTACTTCTCTAAATGCATCATAAATTGAAATTAAGACAATTTCAAGAGTTTTCGTTGTTGTTGTAAAGTTTGTGGCAACAACTGACCATTTTAACTTTTATAAAAGTATATTTTTCTAGATTGTCGGGAAGAAGATTTTTTTTACAAATAAATAGTAATTTAGTATTATTGTGTTAATTTCAATGCTTTATTAGAAGTATTACAATAATTCAATTTAAGCCAAGTATCCCCTGCTAACAAGAATCCAACTTCATAATGCCAATTTCTTAGAACTCCTGGTCTCTTTTGGCAAAAACACGGACAGCCCATTTACACAGGTTTCTATTGAGAGCATATTTATATCCCAAAACACGTTAGCGAACGACAGGAACAGGTCGTAGTCAATTGTTGCCATGTCCAAACTAAAGGGGGCTGAATAAAAGCTTATCTGAACTCCTGCAGCTTCTAGCGCGTCATCAAAGATATGCACAGCCTTGAGTTGTCTAGATGAAACACGATTAATCTCCTATCTACCAATGCCGTGCGCTTCTTTTTGATGCCAAGCTTCAAACGGCCATCTTGTTCAAAATAGAAGACAGAATTGAGCGGGGGAAAAACTGCACGAAACCCTGTTGTGCAACACTCACTATTAAACTTTTCATTTTTGATAGTGTTAATGCCATAATGACGTCGTTATAAGACAGCCTAGGATGTTAAGCTTTATCCGGATTCGACGAAAAGGCTCTTTTTCATAATCTCTCGAATACCTTGTATCTTTGAGCACTAGCCTCTGTTTCTAACCCACATAAAGAGCAATTTCTCTTCATTAGATCTAGGAGTAACATATTGAGGCGCAATGAAGAGATGATCATTCAATACAGTAAACATTTATTTCTTGAGTCCATGAATGGATTCCGAATATTCGTTTTGACTGCCTATTGACAGTCATCTTTACAGTATCATTTAAGCTTTCCTCCTTAAAGGAAAAATAGACACATGTCCTACTCTGTAGCAAGCCAGAAAATCTGTAGGAATGCAATTCTACACCGAGTTCAAATGGACTTACACTTATAAATTACAACAAATCCTGAGGCTTACTCTACGGCCTTCATAAGCACACACTGTCGAGGTTGAACTTAATATATATTAGGCTGTACAGTAATGACAAAAGTGGGGAACTTTTTTTGCAACATTATTTATTTGGATTATATTTTAAATAGAAAATACATATATAAATAAACAGGAGCAATGGCGTAAAAAGTACGTAAATAAACAGTATAATTTATATTCAATGCTTCGGGGTAAAACATCACCTAGTGTTCTAAAAATCAACCTATAAAAAAACAGCAAACATGTAAATTAACAATTATGATAAATATGCGTTAAAATTTCTTAATGCCCTTTCTAAAAAAATTCTATGATTCGGTAAAATTGATGGAAGGTACGTGTTTTTTTGTTTTTTTTTTCAAACTTTATTCCTATAAACAAGAAAAAAACCATCAAACGTCCAAACGCCCAAAAATATGGTTCCTTCATGTACGCGTTTTTGATTTGAGGATGTGTAACATGTCGAAAAAAAGGAAATTTTAATTTTCTTTCCTTCAAATTGTCGATTAAAATCAAGATATAGGATTTTTACTATATTAAGTATTATTGATGAAAGATTTATTTTGTAAGAATATTTAACAACCTTTCTCTAACTTGACTCTAAGGATATTATTAATAGTATCTTTTGGTACCACGTATGATGCACATTTCTTTACACGTGTTTTTTTTTTTTTCATATATATATATAAATTTTTAATTAAGCATTTATTTAATTATATTTCGATTTAAGTGAACAATATAATGACAAAAAGTTTATCTAAAAAGGATATAAATTATTTGTATGTAAAATAACTATGATTTGTTCTAAAAAGAAAATAATACTGAAAGAAAAAGTGAAGAGAGTGGACAAGCGATCGCTAATTTGCCCATCCCTAAAAAAATTCCAGTTGATCTTACGGAATGACTATCAACAATAATCAATATATCATAGTCTTAGCTCTCAGGGGAGAGGGGGAGGACTTAAACATATTTGAGTGGACAACATACACGCAAACTGCATTTTTTTGATAGTAAAATCTATATTAAAATAGTTCGATCGTAGAGGAGATTTCATATAGATCCACTCCACCATGGGCACAGTACCTTTAAAGGATTTTTCAACACAACTTTTGACTAGATTCACTATAGTTTTCACCATAATTTTTTTAACTGTATTAAAATTGGTGTCTCCAAGCTCCTCCACAGAATGTGAGCCTTCTGTCTTTCATATTCTCCTTGGACTTTATACTGGACGTAGAAAAAGTACTGAGACTGCCTCTAAGTATTCATTAAAATACTCATTATTGATCAGGATAATGTAGTCATAGAAAATTTGTATTTTATTATTTATTTTTTACAATAACAATGAATATAAATTATGAATCTGGCCACCATCAGCCTCAATTACAGCCTCCAATTGACTTTTGAACCCCTTGTACTCATTAGTAGCGTAGTCCTTTTTCATGATCTCCACTGCTTGCTGACAGAAGTCTTCAGGGCATCAATATTGGGGTGGTGGACTTTGGAGGCCTTCTTCTCAATTTGCCACCCATGGAGTAATCCAATGAATTCAAATCTGAGCTTTGAAGAGGCCAAAGGTTTTTGTACCAGAAGTTCATGTTGTTATCCATCAACTCATGTAAAATATTAACTGTATGTGCCAGAGTCCGTCCTCCTGAAATACATAAGTGGCCTTGTTGGACTTCTTCATGGTTTTGATGATCAATGGGACCACATGTTCTTTTAACAATATCAAGTAGATGGCCGTGGGTAACCGGTATCCAATAGGAAACAAAATTGGAGTTGATGCCACTACCCCAAAAAATATCAAGACGCCGGAAGGTTTGGTCTTGGTGACTGCCCTAATGCTGTTATCAGCCTTGAAAATGCATTCCATCTAATCATTTAGCTTGTTGTAGACGGGATCAACTGTAAAAGTATTTTCATCTGTGAAAAAATTACCCAGTTACTTTTGTGCTTCAGATCATTCAAGAGTTGTTGACATCTCTGACTTCTTTTTGACGTTGGGACAGGAGTTCTACGCGTTCTTCCTCCAGCCTCTTGCATGGCCTTGGCCACGGTAGCCAATACACTTTCTTCTTCTTGGTGTACTCTGTCATCTTCATCGTTGGGTTGACCTTAAAGGCCTCCGTAAAGTCTTCAGGCTTTACTTTAGTGGATCTGCCACTGTTTGGTTTGTTTTTTAGGTTGTCCCCATCAGCCAAACGATTTCTGATCCGACAGACTATGAACATGCTGACCTTTAAGGCCTTCATTATGACCGCGGTGGCCCTTTTGGTGCCGATTTAATTGCCTATGATGGTTTTTTCTTGCCTACGTCGAGACATAAACGGAATTATTTTTTTGACAACAAGTCTATTAATCTAAAGGTTAGAATCTAATGTATTAAAAAAAATGGAAGTTTAAGATTTAATAAGCAACACCTATTCTAAAGTGTATTTTTAGAAGGTCATAATACTTTTTCAGCACCTGGTACATAAATGATCTCTGCTCAAGAAAGAAAGAGTTCAACTTTAGAAAAAAAAAAAACTTTGTTCAGGTTGCCAACAACTACAACAAAAACTACTTCAAAAAAAGAAATTGAATTTACTCCATGTTGACGTTTTGGGATGATCCTTGTGAGCTACCTAATTTGTGACTTTTTTTAAAATTATTTTAAAATTATTTTTTAGAGCGAACAGTTTTGACAGATGCATTAAATATCACTATAAGACAAATATAAATAGGTAGGTAAGATTGAATCATACGTCTCTCTACCTGTCAAATGACGACTTTTTGACAGGATAACATCCATCAATGAGCTACATATGAC